>NW_027507718.1:21406786-22006786 GCF_037356315.1 Lithobates pipiens | reverse complement strand
ATACTGTGGTCATGTGGCAGAGCTCCCATTTTCTGAGACTGAGGTTGCTGTCTTTCATGTTAATGCATTCTGGTGGTGAAATGTATGGCTGGGCATTCTGTTTTGAACCAGTAAGCCCTCACCAAAACACAAACACCAGAAGAACAAGACTCACCTTGCCACCCCTTTTCTGAGACAAAATTGGGTATATGTCTGTTTTCTCCCTTCAACTGTAAAGCCTTTTGATGCAGCAATGGATTATTGACTGAACACAAAATATTAGTAAACATATGGCTTGTGTAGAATATGCAGAACAATGAGGCTGCTAATGCACATGGTCTCTATGCATATTATCCTCAGGTTTTAGCTGCTTCATGAAGAAGGACATTTTAGGTGGCACAATAGTTCTGCCAGTTTTTTTTAAATTTTATTTTTTTTATTGGGTCAGCTATTACACCAGATGCAAAATTCTACTGGGACATATTCTGTTCATAATAAGGAGACAGATAACTTTGCTGGCTAAGCAACAGGACAGCACTTAAATACATAGAAAAACGTAACTTTAAAAAGACCTAGTTGTGGAATTGTTTGCTGCATTCATAGAGATACAAAAAGTCTACCATGATTTCACTTATGAGAATGACAAACATGGACAGATACTGCTTTCTGGGATGTCACACTATTCATTTGTGCACACAATGTACACTCAAGAGCGTATTACATCAAGAAGCCAACTCAGTCTTAGATGTTTGACCTTATCTACCTGGTGAAGAAATCGCTCATTGCTGCACTGTAGGAACATCTAGTGCAGATAGTGGAGAAAATGGTTACTTATCAATGCATAAGGATATTGCCATTGTAAATATTATTTTGGGTTGGACAGAAAAGACCCTCAGAGCCTAGGTGAAATGATTTACAAACAATGGAGAACTCTCAAAACCACTGCCCAAAAGCAATATTCTTTCAAAATGGCAAAAAATGTATTATAACTGTTAAAGCGGAGTTCCACCCAAAAATTTAACTTTTAGCCCTTGTACACACGGTCGGACATTCTGACAACCAAATCCGTTGGATTTTGTCTGACGGATTTTGTCCGAAACTGTTGCATACACACGGTCGGACAAAGTTGTCGGAAAATCCGATTGTATATAACGTGATGACGTTATTTCGTTACGACAGGACTACGTTCAGGCTAGTAGCCAATAGCTTTGGTCTAGGAATTTGATCTGAGCATGCGTGGCACTTTGTCCATCGGAGTAGGCTACACATGATCGGAGTATGTCCGATCGAAGCATTTTGTCGGAAAATTTTACGGACAAGTTGGAAAACTTGGTCCATCAGATACTCAGATGGAAACAGTCTGATGGAGACCACACACAGTCGCATTATCCGACATAACGGTCCGATAGGACACATTCCGTCGGAATCTCCGACCGTGTGTACAAGGGCTAAGGGAGATGACCCCCTGACCTGCTACATTTGGCATGTCATTTTTTTGAGGGGAGAGCCAGTACCCTCTTTTTAGAGGCTCCCAGCTCCCACTTCCTCCAGGCGCACCGTGGCACCGTAAGGGAGATCACCTCTCCCTCTCGGAAATCACGTCACAGGTCCCAGATGATTGCCCGGCCAGTCATGGCAGGTGGTGCGGCTCGCACATGTGCAGTGGGTGCCCGGCTGTGAAGTCACAGCCGGGCGGCCACAGTTACAATGTTGGCACCACAGAGAGGAGGGGGAGATGAGTGGGGCTTCGTACGAATTTATGGGATTGTAGGGATGCTGATGTGTTCGCCCCTGGTGAAGTGTCCTTTCCATCTCTGAGCGTCATACTATGTGACTGTCAGAGGATGAGTTCCTGCAGAGTGAAGACAGCAGTGTAGCAGGTGAGGGTGCAGGATTAGCCCAGGTGACATCGTACAGGCTCTTGCTGGTACAAGCGTCCCCTCGTACACCACAGCTCAGAAAGAGGCAGCGGCAGTGCAGTGAACAGGAGGTAGGGGAGGTTATGATCTTTAACAGCAGAGAGTCAGTGGAGGAAGCAGTCATTGTACAGTAGTGGCACCGAGCAGGTCTGTGCTGTGCAAGTTACAACACACACACAGTAACAGGTGGATACAGGGGTTGAGGGCATGGACACTTACTGTGTGCTCTATTGGCCATTAGTGGGATCTGCAGGACTTCCACACACCAACCCCCCCACCCCATCAGCTGTCAAAGAGGGATCCACATCTATGCCATCCTGGACATTCCACTACAAGGCAGCTCTCCTCTTCTACAGCCAAGATTACACACACTGTATGCAGACAATACACACACACAATATACATGTCACACACACACACACACACACACACACACACATCACACACACAATACACATGTCACACACACACATAATACACATCTCACACACACACAATACACATGTCACACAAACACACACACACACACAATACACAATGCACACACAACATATACACACACTGTACACACATTCCACATTGCAATGTCCCCCTCCCCCAAAGACAATAATTTATTGGGCACAATATCCAATTAGGGACAGAGCCTCTTTTTCAGATTCGGTATTTACATGTTTAAAATAGGTTTTTTTTGCTAGAAAATTACTTAGAACCCCCAAACATTATATATTGTTTTTTTTCGAACACCCTAGAGAATAAAATTGCGGTCATTGCAATACTTTTTCTTTTACTTTTCTTACAAGCGCACTTTTTTTTGGAAAAAAATCACTTTTTTGAATAAAAAAATAAGACAACAGTAAAATTAGTAAATTTTTATATTGTGAAAGATAATGTTATGCCGAGTAAATTGATACCCAACATGTCACGCTTCAAAATTGCGCCCGCTCGTGGAATGGTGTCAAACTTACCCTCAAAAATCTCCATAAGCGACATTTAAAAAATTCTACAGGTTGCATGTTTTGCGTTACAGAAGAGGTCTATGGCTAGAATTATTGCTCTCGCTCTACCGATCGTGGCAATACCTCACATGTGTGGTTTGACTACCGTTTTCATATGCGGGTGCTACTCACATATGCGTTCACTTCCCTCGTAATAGAAAAAAGCATGACAGGTCCTCTTAAATATGAGATCGGGGTCAAAAAGACCTCAGATTTCATATTTGGACTTAAATGTAATAAAAATAAAAAATTTAAAAAAATGTCATTTGAGAGAATGACATTGAAAAAATGTGCCTTTATGAGGTATGGGCGGAAGTCACGTTTTGATGTTGCGTCCGCCCTGCTATGGTATAGAGACGGGTGGGGGCCATCTTAGCCTCACTCGTCTCCATACCATAGAGAAGGCAGGTCCCGATCGCCCCCGTTGCTACTGACGGCTCCGGTAAGCTGGTCTCTGTAGTGGGTTCGCCGCAAGATCACTGTTTTTGGCGGCGGAAAAAAACAGTGATCTTGCGGCGAACCCATTACAGAGACCACCATTATCGTACACACGACCGGCGCCTGAAGAGATGGATATCTTGGTTGTGGCAGCAGCTGCTGCCGTTACCGAGATTTCCCTCTTCAAAAAATGGACGTACATCAGCGTGCGCAGGTTGTAAAGTGGATATAAATACATACAGTGTGTGTGTATATATATATATATATATATATATATATATATATATATATGGTTAGCATTTTATTTAATAATGCAAAAATGGATATGCATGTAGTCATTCACTTCCCAGAGAGAGAGAAGGGGGGGGGGGGGGGTAGTGAAAGAAAAAGAGAGAGAGGGGGAGGAATAAAGAAAAGGGGAAAGAAAGAATAAAAGATCTAGAGAAGAAAGAAAGACAGTGTGTGTATACTGAAAAAGCAGTGCTCTGCTAAAGTGTTCAGGTTTGACTTGAAGAAAAGGTGGCAACCCTAAACAAGATATATACATATACACAGTATTTCACAAAAGTGAGTACACCCCTCACATTTTTGTAAATATTTTATTATACCTTTTCATGTAACACTGAAGAAATGACACTTTTATACAATGTAAAGTAGTACGTGCACAGCTTGTATAACAGTGTAAATTTGTTGCTCCCTAAAAATAACTCAACAAACAAACATTATTGTCTAAACCGCTGGCAACAAAAGTGAGTACACCCCTAAGTGAAAATGTCCAAATTGGGCCCAGATTGTCAATATTTTGTGTGGCCACCATTATTTTCCAGCATGGCCTTAACCCTCTTGGATATAGAGTTCACCAGAGCTTCACAGCTTGCCACTGGAGTCCTCTTCCACTACTCCAAGATGACATCACGGAGTTGGTGGATGTTGGAGACCTTGTACTCCTCCGCCTTCCATTTGAGGATGCCCCACAGATGCTCAATAGGGTTTAGGTCTGGAGACATGCTTGGCCAGCACTCACACGTCTATTTCCCAAAGACAACCTCTGGATATTACGTTGAGCATGTGCACCCAACTTCTTTGGTTGACCATGGCGAGGCCTGTTCTGAGTGGAACCTGTCCTGTATGGTCTTGGCAATCATGCTGCAGCTCAGTTTCAGGGACTTGTCAAATAGCCCAGGTCAGCTTTATGTAGAGCAACAGTTCTTTTTTTCAGATTCTCAGAGAGTTCTTTGTCATGAGGTGCCGTGTTGAACTTCCAGTGACCAGTATGAGAGAGTGATAACACCAAATTTAACACACCTGCTTCCCATTCACACCTGAGACCTTGTAACACTAATGTGTCACATGACATCAGGGAGGAAAAATGGCTAATTGGGCCAAATTTGGACATTTTCACTTAGGGGTGTACTAACTTTTGTTGCAAGTGGTTTAGACATTAATGGCTGTGTGTTGGGTTATTTTGAGGGGAAAGCAAATTTACACTGTTATAAGCTGTACACGCACTACTTTACATTGTAGCAAAGTGTCATTTCTTCTGTGTTGTCACATGAAAAGATATAATAAAATATTTACAAAAATGTGAGGGGTGTACTCACTTTTGTGAGATACTGTATATATATATATATATATATATATATATATATATATATATATATATATATATATATATCTGCACAGAAACAAATGATTTTGTTTACAATTAGTATATTTTTAAGGCTATTGCCTTTTGCAGCAGATTTATGTATTTCTTGAATAATATTCCTCGCTGTACATGCAGTATATTTCCTGGTTCCTGGAGGGAGGAGGGGATGAGAGGTTTGCATAACTAAGGGGCGGCAACTTCCTCTGACACCACCATTGCTATGGAAACCTGACCTGAAACCTATTACACTGCTTGTGCTGCACTGAGCATGTGCGAGATCTGGAAGGATGAGATCCAGAAAGAAATACAGTCTGGCTTCAGATGCCCACACTTGAGATGGCCAAGGCCTGCTGGAAGTTTATAAAGTAACAAACTAATGCTATAAACTAACAAAACTGACCTTAGTTTACAGACTAACTTTACTGGAATACATTAAACTTGTGTATTATAGGGGTATTTTTATTTAAAAAGTATAAATTCGGCTGGAACACCGCTTTAATTGAGTTATCAATTCATATATGTAACAGCTCCATAAATGCATGGTCCTTGATATATTTTCTAACCATGTGTTAGGGGACAATGGGGATAAAATAAAAAATGCAATAGTCAACTATGCAACTATGCAAAAGTTTTTGTTGGACAGTGTTTTACCATAAACTAAAAGAAATTTTAAAAACATAAAATTTCTTGTTGGTTAGCCCCCCTGTATCAAATTTTTTAATAAATAAACTTTAGGGCCATTTAGAAAATGGCAGTTTATTTTTGAAGTGCAATATTTGTTTTCTATCAGGTACTTTAACCACTTGCCGCCCGCCCTATTACAAATTGACGGCGGCAAAGTGGTTTCATTATCCTAACCGGACGTCATATGACGTGATTAGGATAATGAGCCGCTGCGCGCCCCCGGGGGCGCGCATCGCAGCGATCGTTGTTACGGGGTGTCAGTCTGACACCCGGCAACTACGATCTCGGTAAAGAGTCTCCGACGGAGACTCTTTACCATGTAATCAGCCGTGTCCAATCAGGCTGATCACAGTGTAAATGGGAAGAGCCGGTGATCGGCTTTCCCTCACTCGCGTCTGTCAGACGCGAGTAGAGGAGAGCCGATCGGCTGCTCCTCTGACAGGGGGGGTCTCTGCTGATCGATTATCAGCACAGCCCCCCCGAGGATGCCCACACTGGACCACCAGGGACACCACTAGACCACCAGGGAAAAGGTAATAAAAATCCATAATCCTCCCTAGACCACCAGGGTGCCAGTCAGCACAATGGGTGCCAATCAGTGCCCATAATGGATGCCAATCAGTGGCCACAATGGGCATCACTGATTGGCATGCATTATTGTTTGGCACTGATTGGCATCCATTACTATAACACCGATGCCGCCTATGAGTGCCCACCTGTGCCGCCTATGAGTGCCCACCTGTGCCGCCTGAGTGCCCACCTGTGCCGCCTGAGTGCCCACCTGTGCCGCCTATGAGTGCCCACCTGTGCCGCCTATCCATGCCCACCTGTGCCGCCTATGAGTGCCCACCTGTACCGCCTATCCATGCCCACCTGTGCCGCCTATCCATGCCCACCTGTGCCGCCTATCCATGCCCATCCGTGCCGCCCATCCGTGCCAGCTATCAGTGCCAATTTGTGCCACCTATCAGTGTCCGTCCGTGTCGCCCATCCGTGTCGCCCATCCGTGTCGCTCATCAGTGCCGCCTATCAGTGCCACTTCATTGGTGCCACATTGGTGCCACATTGGTGCCCATCAGTGCCACCTTATCAGTGCCCATCAGTGTAGCCCCATCAGTGCCCATCAGTGAAGGAGAAAACATACTTATTTACAAAGTTTTGAAACTGAAACAAAAAAAAACATTTTTTTTTCAAAATTTTCGGTATTTTTTTATTTGTAGCGCAAAAAATAAAAACCATAGAGTAAAGCTCTATTTGTGGGAAAAAAATGATAAAAATTTCATTTGGGTACAGTGTAGCATGACCGCGCAATTGTCATTCAAAGTGCGACAGCGCTGAAAGCTCAAAATTGGTCTGGGCAGGAAGGTGTTTAAGTGCCCTGTATTGAAGTGGTTAAGCTGTCCAGCTGTCAAGATTTCTTTCCAACTGAGGAGTTTGATTAGAGATATTGGTGTCCTTTTTTTAAAGACCCATGAGTAATTTTAACCAGAAGATAATTTTCTCAGTGAAATGTCTTGTTCACAAACGTGATAAAACATAGATGTGGAATCAGTATCCATTCACATGAAATGGGTATTTATACTTAAAATGGTCCTAAAGCCAAAACTTATTTTTTTTACCCTAATGCATTCTCTGCATTAGGCTGGGTTCACATTGCAGCGGTGACGAGAATAGGATGTGATTCACACCGCACTGCAGATCACATCCGATCTCTGTGTGATGTGAGTTCAGCCATACAGATAGTATGGCTGAATTGGCATTGCATCTGGCCAAAACTCGCACAGGACCCTTTTTTTGGTCCGCAGCAGAATCGGATCACATGGGTGTTCACACCATGTGATCCGATTCCTGTCCGAGTTTGCAGATCGCACTGCGATATGTGAACTGATCTGGGGGTGTCATTAACGTTTCACTGACACTCCCAGCAGTTCGCATAGGGCAGTGTGAACTGCCGCCGGGAGGCATGCGATGCGGGAACCCGCAGCGGATTCGCAGTGTTCCTGCATCGCTGCAATGTGATCCCAGCTTTAAGGTAAAAAAAAAAAAATTTTTGCCCCTTGCTGTAACACCCCGTTCCCCAAACACTTACCCGTCTTCTGTATCGATCCAACGCTGTGCACATCTGGCGGTCTTTTCTTCCTTCTACCCACTGTATCAACCTTGGCTGAGAGCAGCAGGAGCCAATTGTTTTTGCTGCTGTCAGTGAAACGATTTGAGGAAGGAGTTGGGGCACTGTGTGTGTTTATAGGATCGCACCTGCATGTCTGTCCCTATAGCAACTGACTGGCTATTGGGGCAGACATTGAAGTGGAGGAGCCAAGATCACCGACAGGGAACCTAAGAAGAGAAGCTTCAGGGCCACTCTGTGCAACACCATTCCACAGGGAAGGTAAGTATAAAATGTTTATTATTTTAATTAAACAAAATGCATTTAAAACTACTTTGAAGTTTACTTTTATATATATATATATATATATATATATTTTTTTTTTTTAAATCAGCATGGGGGCATGGCTTATTATCAGTGCAAAGTGTCCCTTGTCCTGATGGCTGCTTCCGTCCTCTGATCTACCTACCCTACCCCAGCAGCGGTAATCTTCTGGTGCTGTTGGAGTTAAGAGAGGTGAGGGACCTGTGACAGGCACTAATCAATGGTGATCACGATACCCAACTTTTCTTCCCCCTCCTCTAGCTGTACTAGAGCTTCCATGAATGAAAAGTGATCTTTGAATGGAGTTGGCAGACATTTCATTCATCTGTCCATCCTCCATTCATAGAGCTTCTTATTATTCATGCAAGCTGTAGTGCATCTTTTATGAATGTAAAATGAAGATGGAAAGTGCAGACTTAATCAACACTCTTGATGAGTGCTGTAACAGTTACCTTTGCTCTATTACCCCACGCAGCACTGGAAGATTACTACTGCGAGTGTACGGGGGTTCAGAGGACTTCAGATTTCATCTAAAGCAGCAGTCATCAGCACAAGACATATTTTGCAATGACAGTAAGTACCATCACTGATTTTTTTTCATATTTAACTAATCTCAGGCTTTAAAGCCTCTATTCCTCATTAAGGCCTACCAGACAAGGTGCATATTTCTTTCCTGCAATCATGGGTTGCAGGAAGGAAATTTGCACGCTTCCCATGGATAGTGCTGACATGGCTCCCTCCTGCCGAGCTATTGTCTGCTCCCAGCAGGGTGGCGGGGGATACCATCTTCGCCAGAAGACAGTGATGCTATAGCGGCTATTGATAATCGTAAGAGGTTCTGGCAAGTTGGTTTTACCAAAGTTGATCGATCAATAAACTTGGTACATTCAGCTTGCTTATTAATGGTTCAAATCTCGACCGGTTCCTGCTGAATCAGTCGAGATTCGAATTGTGTATGGCTGGCCTAACAGACATTTTTGTCTACACCTCAAGTGACTTCTTTCACTCAGAATTATCTCCAAGCAGATACTAGGAGTAATAACATGTGTGATCTTTGTGCATTTACTTTTACATTGATTTTATCATAAGGGATGCTAAAATAAGACTGATAATGTTACAATAGCATTGGTAGTGATAAACTAGTAGAGCAAGCAAAATAAAAGTATGTTAAAGTGGAAGTAAACTCCCCTGTCATTTTCAGCCAAGGAAGCTGCCATCTTTGACTCTGTTTAATCTTCAACTGCTATGGTGCTGCACATGTGATTCTTTATGACACCAGCCATTGGATGGTTTGATAGTTTGGCTCCGAGCACAGCCAATGTGCAGTTAGCATTCCCGGCATGCCTTTTTTTTTTAACTGTTTAAATCGATGGGTTTACTTCCACTTTAAGTGCCTACGTGAATAGAGATCTAAAATATGTGAACTGGTTAAAGTGTACTATGAAGGATATAGTTGACAACCATGAGAAATACACCTTTGTAAATTCATCCTAATGCTTACTAACTCACTTTTGTAAACTAGCCAATGGAGGTTATTTACTAAAGGAAAATCCACTTTGCACTGCAAGTGCACTTGAAAGTGCTCCGAAAATGCACTTGGAAGTAAAGGCGCTGTAGATCCGAGGGGGACATGCAAGGACAATAAAAAAAGCATTTTAGCTTGCACATGATTGGATGATAAAATCAGCAGAGCTTCCCCTCATTTCAGATCTAGTTCCAAGTGCACTTGCAGTGCAAAGTGGATTTGCCTTTCGTAAATAACCCCCAATGTGATATTTTTAACCACTTCCCGACCAGCGCACGACGATGTACGTCGACAGAATGGCACGGGCAGGCATATTGGCGTACAGGTACGTCCAATATTCGATGCCGCCCTGCCATCGGGAGCGCGCCGCCGGCGGCACGCTCCCGCGCTGGTCGGGCCCCCGTGAGTCCGGTCGCGGGACCCGCGGACTCGATCGCCGCGGGCATCCCCGCGATTGTCTCACGGAGCGGCCGAATGGAGGAAATGCTGTGTAAACAACATTTCTCCATTCTGCCTAGCAACTAGTGACGCTGATCTCTGCTCCATGTGATTGGAGCAGAGATCAGTGTACACTAAATGAAAGCCCAACCCCCACACAGTTAGTAACACACCCCTAGGAACACTTAACCCCTACACTGCCACCCACTGGTTAACCCTTTCACTGCCAGTGTCATTTACACAGGAATCACTGCATTTATATAGCAGTGATTACTGTATAAATGACAATGGTCCCAAAAATGTGTCAAAAATGTCCGATGGGTCCCCCACAATGTCGCAGTCACAATAAAAATCGCTGATCGCCGCCATTACTAGTAAAAAAATAAATAATAAAAAATGATTAATAAAAATGCTATAAAACTATCCCTATTTTGTAAACGCTATAACTTTTGCGCAAACCAATCAATAATCGCTTATTGCGATTTTCTTTACCAAAAATATGTAGAAGAATACGTTTCGGCCTAAACTGAGGGAAAAAAATGTTTTTTTATATATTTTTGGGGGATATTTATTATAACAAAAAGTAAAAAATAATGCGTTTTTTTCAAAATTGTTGCTCTATTTTTGTTTATAGCGCAAAAAAAAAAAAACGCAGGGGTGATCAAATACCACCAAAAGAAAGCTCTATTTGTGGGAAAAAAAGGACGTCAATTTTGTTTGGGAGCCACGTCGCACGACCGTGCAATTGTCAGTTAAAGCGACACAGTGCCGAATCGCAAAAAGTGGTCTGGTCTTTGACCAGCAAAATGGTCCGGTCTGCAAGTGGTTAAACAGATAATGGAAATAACATATGATATGAATGATTGTTTCTCCTAATCTGACCCCACTGACTCTTCCTGTTTGTGCTAGACTAGTCATCAAACAGGAAAACAGATATGTGGGTGATTTGCTACACCAAGAAATTTACCAATTTGGAAGAAAATTGTGCTTTGCATTATTTCCATCACAGAAGCAGGTATGAATCCCCAAATAAGTTTTGAATCCTTGCAAAATATGTAGTAGACCATTTTTTAGCATGTTTTGTTTTGCAGAAACCCACTACAGTCAATTTAAAGCAGAGCTCCACCCTAAAGTGGAACTTCCATTCATCGTATTGCCCCCCCCCCACAATTGGCACCTTTCAGGGGGAGGGGGGTGCAGATGCCTGTATAATACAGGTATCTGCACTCCACTTCCGGGTATAGATAGCCACAGAATATCCGCAGATACATCACTTCCCGCCCCCAACCGTATTGTGAAACACACAGTTCCCAGAACACAACGGGGACCAGTGCAGATGCATGCGCAGTAAGGAACCGGGCAGTGAAGCCGCAACGCTTCACTCCCTGATTCCCTCACAGAGGATGGCAGCGGGGGCAGCCGGGAGATGAGCGATTGCTCGTCTTCTGCTGCCGACATGGCGGGCAGCCTGGACAGGTAAGTGTCCATTTATTAAAAGTCAGCAGCTGCAGTATTTGCAGCTGCTAGCTTTTAATATTTTTTTTTAAGGTGGAGCTCCTCTTCACCATGGTTTGCTATGGATGAAGTTCACATCTGTGCAGTTTATGGAAAGGGCCAGGGACTTTTTCTGGTTTTTAGTTCCATAGACATCAATGGATGAAAAGCGTGTATTGGAAAACGCACAATGCACCTGCAATATGCAAACTGCAACCTGCATAAGTGTAAACCAGGCCTAAATAAAACTTTCATTTCATCTTGGATCAAATAGGAAACCCAGTTTTGAGTTTTACAAGGATGTACATGTGGTGATATTAATTTCAGGTCTGCCAGGCTCTATAGAATGTCATTTGTACACATTTAAACACTGTGCCCTCAGTCCATTTGAGCTGCGGAATTAAAATGAAATATAAGGCTACTGTGCCAAACTGCATTATTTGTACAGCTGTACAGAACAGAAATATTTGCTCACAGAAAATCAAGGAATTGCAGGCGGCTAAACTGTAAAAATAACAATGTCGGAAGGAGTACTCGATCCTGAACCTGTCATCAGCTCTTTTAGTATGTTGCAACTACTTTAATTAGAACTATATAATTATATTTTAAAAATATTCCTAATGACAGATTTCAGAATATTGGCTGCAAGGTTTGAAGTTTACCCAGAAAAAGTAATGGCTTATAAAGATGAGAATGTTTACATACTAACATGAATTTAGGTGCACTATCAATGCCATAACCTCAGTCAACCGAGTATTAGCTGGCAAGTGTCAGGAATGTGAACAAAAATTGGATACATGAGTAGATGTCAGGCTGGTTGCATCTACTTACAGTCTGTATAAATAAGTGCTGATAAAAAAAAGTATGGTGGTTTGGTTAGGGAACCATTTAAATGTAATTTTTAAAGTAGACTCATACAAAATAAGCATACAGTTATAAAAAAGTTGAGCTATTTCCATAGTTGCACTGTGGGTATGCAGAAATCAACCCAGTCCTATTCCATAGGGTTTAATATTGAGTTGGCCCACCCGTGGCAGCCTCAACTCTTCTGGGAAGGTTGTCCACAAGGTTTAGGAGTGTGTCTATGGGAATGTTCTTTTTTTTTTTAACAGAGGCAATGTTTATTGAAGTAATAATACATGACACATGTATATGAAACATTAGTATGACTTAAAGGAGTAATTTAACAGTGCTGTTACCGATCCGTTCTTTACCACAGGAACCAGCCAACATAGATCAACTATCAATAATGCTTAGTACCCAATGCCAAATTGCAGTGTCTCATCATCTGGGAGAAGGCTTGTATTCAGAGCATCATGGCTAGTGGAGAATGCAACATACCATTGAGCAACCATTAACCCCTACAGGGGGCTCAGTATTAAAGAGTAGAAGCGGGGGGTAGAGGGGAGGGAGAGGGGGGATGAGGGAAAGGGAGAGGGGGGGCAAAGAGGAGAGGGGGGAGCCGTGTCTACCATCGACCATAGGATATATCTCCGGAATCTAGTAGGCAAAAGGAGGATCTATATATACCTGCAGATTCCTCAGCCAGTTTCTTATTACAATAAATGGTAGAGAAACCCAAAAAAGGTTAAGGCTGTGCTAAGTAGGGATGAGCTCAGGCGGGTTCGCATGGACCACATAAAGTCCACATAAAGTGCAAAAAACGCAATCCATTCACAGGTGAAGACAGGTTCCTTTATACAAACCAGTGACTAAATCCAAACCAGTGACACACCACAGGTGAGTAATGATAACCCTTACTGAATCCTAATGACAACACAGCCCTGCTTGTTCAAGCAGCCATGGATAAAGATGTCCACACCTGCCAGGTTGTCACATTCATTGAACACATTCACATTCTTATAATCCCATTAGAATGTGTTCAATGAATGTGACAACCTGGCAGGTTTGGACATCTTTATCCATGGCTGCTTGAACAAGCAGGGCTTATAATGTCATGCTCATCTGTCTTTCTTCTTAGAAGAGCCTGAATAAGATGGTTTGCCTGGCAGGCTAGGGGACTGCTCCCTGATAGAAAGGATAGCCCTTATACAGGATCCCTAAGTGGAAAGGAAAGGAAGGAAAGCCTGATAAACAGAAAACAAATGCAGCCAACACATGTAAGGACTGCGGCATGCCTGTCATTTCATTCAAGTGAGCTGCCTGAGAAGCCGTTTTAGGTACTGGGGATACCTGAGAATTTGCCCTGTGCTTGGTTAGACCACTGCAGTGTGGTCATTCGGAGTCGGTAAGGGTTATCATTACTCACCTGTGGTGTGTCACTGGTTTGGATAAAGGAACCTGTCTTCACCTGTGATTGGATTGCGTTTTTGGCACTTTATGTGGACTTTTGTGTCTTTTTCTTTTGTGCACTTTAACATTTTTCACGGAACTGGACTTTTTTTCAATTTTTTTTCAATTATTAATTATTATATAATTCTTTTTTTTTATACAATTAATTCTATATACATAATTAATATGGGTTAGGTGGTGTTTTAGGTATTTAAGTTTTTTTTTAAACTTACCAGGATGTATATGAATTTTGTATGGTGCCTGCTTTAGTTTCTACACTTATGAGCATCTTTTCACCACTACTTTATATTTTATTATATATATTTCAATTATCTATATAATCTTTATATACTATGTAATATTACTGATCTATTTATTCACGGCACCTTGTGAGATATCTGGTTTAGTTGCCAATTTAAAAACAAAAAAATGTATAGATTTTTTGGTAATATTTATTAGCGCTGCACATTTTTACACTTTACTTATTACAATATCTCTCATGTCCAAGTTGTTCATATCGTGAGGTGCCTAGCTTGTACCCAGGTTGCCCAGATTTTGTCAAATTTCTGAGGGCAGTTGCTCCCCATATATGTAAGTTTGTATAGGGGTAGAACAGCATTAATGACTGCCCTCCACGCTGAGAGCTGGGTGGTATCTGGGATCTCCATCTGGATAGAATCCTCTTTCTAGCATAGTAGGCCACATAAAATATAAAGAGTTTAGTGTGTTTAGGGTCCTTGCCTGGTTTGGGTATCACAATAATAATAGCTGTAGACATCGAAGGAGGGAGAGAAGACGCCTCAAAGAAGGCTGACAGGACTTCTGATGCCACGTACACATGATCGGAATTCCGGCCAGAAAAAGACAGATGAGAGCTTTTCATTGGAAAATGCGACCGTGTGTATGCTCCATCGGAATTTAGCTATCCGAATTTCCGCCAGCCAAAAATTGATAGCATGTTCTCAATTTTCCCGACGGAAATACTTTCTATCGGAAATTCCGATCGCGTGTATGCAATTCTGACACGCCAAAAATCACTCATGCTCAGATTCAACTACGAGACAGAAGCTATTGGCTACTGGCTATTGAACTTTCTTTTTCTAGTCCCGTTGTACGTGTTGTACGTCACCGCGTTATAAACTATCAGAATTTGATGTGACCATGTGTAGGCAAGACAGCTTGAGCCAAATTTCGTCGGAATTCCATTGGGAAAACCATCACATCTTTTTCCGACGAGAATTCCAATCATGTGTACGTGGCATAACAGCCTACTAGCCAGTGCTTCCATATGTGCTTTGTAAAATTCCGCTGGGAGACCATCATCTCCTGGAGTTTTCTCCGCCTGCATGGAACCAATAGCCTGCTGAATTTCCTTTAACTACTTTCAAACCGGGCCTATTCTGGCACGCCTCTCCTACATGTAAAAATCATAATTTTGTTGCTAGAAAATTACTCAGAACCCCATAATATTATATATCTTTTTTAACCCTTTCATGACTAAGCCTATTTTTGGCATTTGGTGTTTACAAGTTAAAATCCATATTTTTTGCTAGAAAATTACTTGGAACCCCCAAACATTATATACATTTTTTTAGCAGAGACCCTAGAGAATAAAACGGCGATTGTTGCAATATTTTATGTCACACGGTATTTGCGCAGCGGTGTTTTAAATGCAACTTTTTGGGAAAAGGGACACTTTCATGAATTAAAAATAAACGAAACAGTAAAATTAGCCCAATTTTTTTTCATAATGTGAAAGATAATGTTATGCCGAGTAAATAGATACCAAACATGTCACACTTTATAATTGCACGCACTTGTGGATTGATGACAAAGTACGGTACCTAAAAATCTCAATAGGCGATGCTTTAAATTTTTTTTACTGTTACCAGGTTAGTGTTACAGAGGAATTCTAGTGCTAGAATTATTGCTCTCGCTCTGACGATCGCGGCGATACCTCACATGTGTGATTTGAACATTGTTTATATATGTGGGCGCGACTTCCGAATGCGTTTTCTTTGCTTCGCAAACTCGCGGGGATGGCGGGCGCTTTAAAAAAAATTTTTTATTATTAATTTTATTTATTTTAAAATGAATAAATTGTTTAAAAAAAAAAATTATCACTTTTATTGCTGTAACGGCTTCGTTCCAGTTCCTCTCCAGCAGCCGGAGGCGTCGGATCTTGAATCGGTGCTCCCGATCGAGCGGGAGCACCGGTAACAGCGGCGGGAGGGGGGTGTCCCCTCCCGCTCCTCCGGCATAACAGCCAAGCGGCTTTTAACCGCTTCGGTTGTTATGGCTGGATAGCCAATCGCCCGCTGGAAAAAACGGTACTGGGATGATGCCTACAGGTGCGGGCATCATCCCGGTATAACCCCCGGAAGCAGAGTACGCAGATCTGCGTACGCTCGGCGGGAATGGGTTAAGCAAACACCGTAGGGAATAAAATGATGGCCGTTGCAACTTTTTTATCTCACACAGTATTTGCGTAACAATTTTCAAACGTGTTTTTTTCATGAATTTAAAAATAACAAAACAGTAAAGGTAGCCCAATTTTTTTTTGTATACTGTGAAAGATACAAAATGTTATGTCAAGTAAATAGATACCCAGCATGTCACACTTTAAAATTGCGCCATATTTCAGTACTTAAAAATCTCCATAGGTGACGCTTTAGAATTTTTTTGCAGGTTACCACTTTAGAGTTAAAGAGGAGGTCTAGTGCTAGAATTGTTGCTAGCGCTCTAACACATGCGGCGACTCCTCACCTGTGTGGTTTGAATGTCGTTTACATATATGAGAGGAACTTACGCGTGTGTTCGCTTCTGAGTGCGAGCTACCGGGCATTTTAAAAAATATTTTTTTTATTGTTTATTTTTCTTTATTTTTACACTTTCTCTTGGCTGAAAACAATGATATCTGAATGATGCCTGTAGCTGCAGGCATCATTCAGATATTCCCACTGAAATTCAAGGACATCATATGACGTCGTTGGGCTGGAAGTGGTTAAGGTGAGTGCAGCGTCAATTCTCCGGCGAGCCTCCTCAAACAGATTTGAAAGCTGGGAGCAGGACAGATATTTAGGTGTAGCAGGATAGGCGTGTGATCAGATATTCCCCTAAGAAGAATAGATATCTCTTGTACCTTGGCCAGGAGAGGGACGCTGACATACACAAGATCAATTCTGGACATGGCTGCATAAGTGGCAGACTGACAAGTAGAACTTCTCTGGAGGGGATTTTTCCAACGCCAGACATCGGTAAGACCAAATGTGGAGTCACAGTGGGAGAGCCCCACCTGGTGCCAGCTTGTCCAATTTGGGACAGGGAGGCATGTTGAAATCCCCTGCTAGAACCACATTATCAACCAAAATATTTGCTAGGTACTGGGCAATCTTATTTAACCACTTAACGACCAGCGCACGCCGATGTACGTCCTATTTTTGAAGAGGGATATTAGGTTAAATGGCAGCAGCTGCTGCCACAACTGAGATATCCATCTCTTCAGGCGCAGGTCGTCTGCACGATAATGGTGGTCTCCGCGGCGGGTTTGCCGTGAGATCACCGCTATCGGCGGCGGGAGAGGTGACACCCCCCTCCCGCCACCCTCCCGCAGAGGCGATCGGGTCCTCTTCCTAGCTGGGTATAGAGACGAGTGAGGCTAAGATGGCCCCCACTCGTCTCTATACCATAGGAGGGCGGAAGCGACGTCAAAACGTCACTTCCGCCCATACCTCTTAAAGGTATATTTTGTTTAATGTAATTTTTTCAAATGACATTTTTTTTTTTTTTTTATTGCATTTAAGTCCAATTATGAGATCTGAGGACTTTTTGATCTCATATTTAAGAGGACCTGTCATGCTTTTTTCTATTACAAGGGATGTTTACATTCCTTGTAATAGGAATAAAAGTGATCCATTTTTTTTTTTTAAACAGTGTAAAAATAAATAAAATCAATTAAAATAAATAAGAAAAAAAAAGGTTTTTAAAAACATCTTGTCACGACGAGCTCGCGCGCAGAAGCAGTGGTCAAACCACACATGTGAGGTATCGCCGCGATCGGTAGAGCGAGAGCAATAATTCTAGCCCTGGACTTCCTCTGTAACGCAAAAAATGCAACCTGTAGAATTTTTTAAATGTCACTTATGGAGATTTTTGAGGCTAAAAGTTTGACGCCATTCCACGAGCGGGCACAATTTTGAAGCGTGACATTTTGGGTATCAATTTACTCGGTGTAACATTATCGTTCACAATATAAAAAAAATTGGGCTAATTTTACTGTTGTCTTATTTTTTTATTCAAAGAAGTGCATTTTTTTCCAAAAAAAGTGCACTATGTAAGACCGCTGCGCCAATACGGTGTGAAAAAAAGTATTGCAATGACCGCCATTTTATTCTCTAGGGTGTTAGAAAAAAACAATATAAAATGTTTGGGGGTTCTAAGTAATTTTCTAGCAAAAAAACCTGTTTTAAACATGTAAACACAGAGTCTGAAAAAGAGGCCTGGTCCTTAAGTGGTTAAGACTATCAAAGATGCCGGTGGGGGGATGTAGAGTCCCACCACCGCCATAGGTACATTTGCAATTAACGTGTGGAGAATGACAAATTTACCGCCAGAGTCCAGATGCAAATCCACCAGAGTGAGAGAGGGACTTGTGAATAAGCACACTCACCCCCCTGGCATGGGAGGAGTAAGTGGCATGATAATAGTGACCCACCCAGGGCTTTATTGGCCATTTAACGGGTTTCCTGAAAAATTCATATATCAGGGTGGTATGTTTTATGGAAATTAAACACCAAGGAGTGCTTAATCTTGGAAATTTGGGCCCCTGACATTCCATGAAATAATAGTTAAAGGAGCCATGACTGAGGGTAGAAATTAAATGAACGGTATGGTAGAACCAAATGTATAAAAGCATCCGGACCCTGGGAAGAGGCCAGCTCCAGACCCTTCCTCATCACCCCACCACAGCACCCAATGAGAAAAAAACTTTGGTCAGCAGCTATGTAAATACATAAAATACATAAATACAAATAACCATCTCAACCCGTCCCAACACCAACCCCCCCCCCCCCCCCAAACCAGGGTATGCCTGTGTCCCAAAACTAAACATAGTCAATGACTGCTTGGGGTCATGAACAGAGAGCAGCCAAATATGTTCAACATCAAAAGGTGTATGTCCAGAGGAGATGCCGCCAACGAGCGGGAACCAGTAGGGATGTCTCCTAAATGTAATCAGGGGCACGCACATACATAACAGGGCTGTTAAACCATGGAATACCCCAAATCCTGGAGGAACGCAGTAGCACCTTTATCCAGTTGGTTATATCTCAAAAGGCAAAGCCAGTGTACAGGTAAAGAAGCCATGTGGGTAACCATAACTTGTTGCAAACTCGAGCTAAACTCCCCCTGACCCCCAGAAGTGAAGGAGGCAAAAATGTGAACCTAATGCTGCGTGGGTTGCAGTCCAAAATCCAATGGAACTTTGCCAACAGCAGCGTGCCCCAGTCCGAGGCAAAGCTTCAGTCCCCATAGCTGCAAGGGCTAAGGTAAGTAAGAACAGCATGCACAGCCAGCATTGCAGGAAGAAACCTCCATTAAAAAGAACAGTGTAATTAGGGGGGAGAGGTGCTGGGTAGTACTCACTGATTTGCCTAAGTGGACTCGTAGTAATTTGTTGTATCAGCATGGAGGTAGCGTGTTCAGTTACTGTGAACCCTCACTAGGTGAAGTAAAGAACTAAGTGGTTTCCCCGTCTTGCACCCTGAGGCGCTCCAGGAATAGCATACTATACTTGATAGCCTTTGCTCTCAGAGATTGCTTCACCATGTCGAATGTTTTGTGCAGCTTTTGGATGTCTACCGGGAAGTCATGCAAAAACATCAGCCGTGCAACCTCATAATGGATGTCGTACAGCTTACGAGCCTCTCGCAGGATCAGGTCACAATCTCGGAAATTAAGCAGCATGAAGATGAAGGTACACGGTGGGGAACCAGCCGGGCTACGATGTGGTGGCCTCCTGTGTGCTCTCTCCACCGCAAAGAAGGCCAAGAAGGCCATCTGAGGGAAAAGTGTGTGGAGCAGCCGCTCCATGTGTGCAGGTAGATCCAAGCCTTCCGATCCTTCAGTCAGACCTATGATCTTAAGATTGTTTCGTCGGTTGCGGTTCTCTGCGTCCTAAGCTCTTGACTCGAGGGAGCGCAATCTCACCTGCAGGATGTGCATGGAGGTCAAGTGGTCGCGAACCGCGTCTTCCATATCACCCAGCCAGCACTTGGTCTCCGTAACCCTCTGACGGATCTTATCGAAAGCTGAACGGTGTCAATCTTGGTGATGAGAATTGACAACGTAGATTGGCAGCCTTCATTAGGGTAACAAAGTTACTAGCAGAGTGAGCGCGGGCTCCGGGACCTCCCTCTGAGATGCCATGTTGCTCTTACTGGTCACGTGTACAGCCATTCCGCCAGGAGACTTAGGGAATTTAGGGGTGTTTCCCTGCTTTTGCATCTTAGTACGGTTCCGGGTCTGTGCCATTCCCCGCCGGGAGGATTTAGGGAGAAATACTGATAACCTAGGAGAGTCCCAGGGTAGAAAAACAGAATGAATTCCCCACGCTGGTAGCACAGCTCCTCAACTAAGTGTCCTACACCACCACCACCATCTTGGTCATGCCCACTGTCTACGGAAATGTTTGACCATTGTTCCAGAAGCCCATTTGTAAGGTAGTGATGTTGGAGAGAAGGCCTGGCTTGCAGTCTCTGCTCAAATTCATCCCAAAGGTGTTCTATACGGTTGAGGTCAGGACCCTGTGCAGGCCAGTCAAGTTCCTCCACCCCAAACTCACTCATCCATGTCTTTGTGGACCTTGCTTTGTGCACTGGTGAGCAGTCATGTTGGAACAGGAAGGGCCAACCCCAGACTGTTCCCACAAAGTTGAAATTCTCCAAAATGTATTTTTATGCTGACACCTTAAGAGTTTTCTTCACTGGAATTAAGGGGCCAAGCCCAACCCCTATAAAACAACCCCACACCATAATCCCCCCTCTACCAAATGATTTGGACCAGTGCACAAAGCAAGGTCCATAAAGACATGGATGAACGAGTCCTGACCTCAACCCAATAGAACTCCTTTGGGATAAATTCAAGCGGAGACTGCAAGCCACATCAGTACTCAACCTCACAAATGCACCTCTGGAAGAATGGTCAAACATTTTCATAGGCACACTCCTAAACCTTGTGGACAGCCTTTCCAGAAAAGTTGAAGCTGTTATAGCTGCAAAGGGTGGGCCAACTCAATATTGAACCCTACGGACTAAGACTGGGATGCCATTAAAGTTCATGTGCGTGTGAAAGCAGGCGTTCCAATACTGTTGGTAACATAGTGTATACCCATCTTTGCTGTCCTCTTTTCTGTGCAGACTTTATTTGTATTCAGATGATTTATTAAAATATTATGCAATGCATATTTGCCTGTAGGGGGGAGTATGAGTAGGAGTATGTAGATTGTAGCTGGGCCCCCTGGAGATCTACAGGGTCCGTGGCTCACTTCTAAGTTGCCTTTGGCCCTTCCAAAGCTTTCCCCTTGCAGTTTTGATCCGGTAGAGCCTAAAGTAATAGTATTTTGACAGCAATAATTCTTAAAAGGATGACTACAGTGCCTTGCAAAAGTATTTACCCTCTTGGCTTTTTATCTATTTTGTTACATTACAGCCTTTAGTTCAAGTTGGTGAAGTGAAATTAGAAAAATAAATACATAAAACTATTTTTCAGAAATAAAAAAATGATAATTTGCATGTGCATATGTATTCACCCCCTTTGTTATGAAGCCCATAAAAAGCTCTGGTGAAACCAATTACCTTCAGGAGTCACATAATTAGTGAAATGATGTCCACCTGTGTGCCACATGATCTGTCAATACATAAACACACCTTTTTGAACACCTAAGCAAGAGGCACCACTAACCAAACATTGACGTGAAGACCAAAGAACTCTCCAAACAAGTAAGGGACAAGGGACAATTTTGTTGAGAAGTACAAGTCAGGGTTAGGTTATAAAAAAATATTCAAATCTTTGATGATCCCTAGGAGCATCATCATATCTATCATAACCAAATGGAAAGAACATGGCCACACACCAAAACTCATGGACCGGACAAGGAGGGCATTAATCAGAGAGGCAGCACAGAGACCTAAGGTAACCCTGGAAGAGCTGCATAGTTCCACAGTAGAGACTGGAATACCTGTACATAGGACAACAATAAGCAGTATGCTCCATAGAGATGGACTTTATGGCAGAGTGGAAAGCCAGAGGAAAGCCATTACTTTCAGCAAAAAACAAAATGAGTTTGCGAAAAGGCATGTGGGAGACTCCCAAAATGTATGGAGGAAGGTGCTCTAGTCTAATAAGGCTAAAATTGAACTTTTTGGCCATCAAAGAAAACGCTATGTCTGGCGTAAACTCAACACATCACATCACAAAAAGAACACCACCCTCAAACATGGCGGTGGCAGCATCATGCTGTGGGGATGTTTTTCAGCAGTCGGAACTGAAAAAGTGGTCAGAGTTGAGGGAAAGATGAATGGTGCTAAATACAGTGATATTCTTGAGCAAAACTTGTACCACTCTGTGTGTGATTTGAGGCTAGGGCGGGGGTTCACCTTCCAGCAGGACAATGACCCCAAACACACTGCTAAAGCAACACTTGAGTGGTTTAAGGAGAAACATGTAAATGTGTTGGAATGGCCTAGTCAAAGCCCAGACCTCAAACCAATAGAAAATCTGTGGTCAGACAATAATGCTGTTCACAAGCGCAAACCATCCAACTGGAAGGAGCTGGAGCAGTTTTGCAAGGAGGAATGGGCAAAAATCCCAGTGGTAAGATGTGGCAAACTCATAGAGACTTATCCAAAGTGACTTGGAGCTGTGATAGCCGCAAAGTGTGGCTCTACAAAGTATTGACTTTAGGGGGGTGAATAGGTATGCACATTGACATTTTCTGTTATTTTGTCCTATTTGTTGTTTGCTTTACAATAATAATAATAATAATAAAAAAATCTTGGTTGTGAGCATGTTCTGTAAGGGCCGGTTCACACAGGGGGCGACACGAGGCGACACGACTTGCCGTGCCGTGACCTGACAAGTCGCCCCCGTTCTGTACAATGGAACCGTTCTGAGAGGAGCGACTCGAGTCGCTCCGACTCAGAAAAAAGGTTCCTGTACTACTTTTGGGCGACCTCGGGGCGACTTGCATTGACTTCTATACAGAAGTCATTTGCAAGTCGCCGCTGAGGTCGCGGCAGGTCGCGGCGAGGCAAGTCGTGTCGCCTCGCATCGCCCCCTGTGTGAACCGAGCCTTAATTAAATGATGCAAAACAAACTCAAACAATCCATGTTAATTCCAGGTTGGAGGCAACAAATACGAAAAATGCCAAGGGGGTGAATACTTATATTGTATATTTACATCATACACTTTCATTTTATATATCAGCATAGTAACATCAATATAAACAATAGACATTTTTTACAAGTTTATTTGAAATATCTACTTTCATGTTTTGAGTTCTACCTGTCTGCTGGATATCTCTTTGTACAACTTCCAGGATTCCCTGCATGCTTCGCAGCTTCTCCTCTGCTGGTTAATGCCCATTTATAAGGACGACATGTCCCATGGTACATTGCTGCTTGCAACAGTAATTCATGTACTGCCTCTGCCTCTTGAAACTCCTCCTTTCTGCACCTCTGTAGCTCAGAAGGCAAGCTCTATGAAATGTGTGACATTGCAGTGCCTACTCACAGGGTATAGTGAATACCCACAGAATTCAGGAAATTATATGTGTGAGGATCTTCACAAAGTAAGTATACAGACTTCAAGATCATTAAGATTTATAGGAGAAGGCTATAAATAAATGACATACAATAGACAGTGCAAATTAATTTTGACCATAAATACAGTTTAATCCCTGTAATTTGATGAACTACGGGTTTTGTGTTATAGGTAGTGTTTGAACTGTACTTCACAGAGGTTTGAAGAGTGTGTGCTCATCCTGCCGTGGGATTAGAGAAGTACGGTAGCTTTATAAATGTAGCTTTGGGTCCCTACACCACAAATTGAAAAATAGGACAAAATACATATTTTGATATAACTGCCACTGCACCAACATGTTACAATTAACAGTTTATTTGGATTATTTCTAAACAAACAAAAAGACACATCTGCAGTAGTATATGCAATTGGCAAGTGTAAATGATTTATAGTGGATACCATATGTACTGATGAGCGAACATAAAACAAATTGATGCATACAATGATTGTGCACATGTATTTGATATTCTCAAAATATGAGCATGCTATGCTATGCTTTGCATTTGCATTTACACAAATAAATTGTGTTAAAGGCAAGTTGTTACTAGCTTATAACAAAATAAATAGGTATTTGTATTCTTCACATCTTACTTAAAGGAAAGGGTATCACGTTAATATAGGACGGTTCAAACTTTACTATGGTGAACTGTGGTGTTTTAGTTAACTGTTACACAGGCAGAAACGTGACTAGGATCTCAAGACTTTCCCATGTTGCATAAGATTCTCTGTTCTCAGATCTGACAGCGTCAGCCTTGTAATTATACTTTTTTTTGTTTCATCATAATAAAACATTCCTGCTCTAATGGCCTGACAACCACAAAGGGGAAAAACTGCTTCAAACTCTACCATGCTGTTGCCAAAATTACTAGTATGACTTTCACCATAGCAAACTCTGAATAGACCATCTTATTTGAAAAGTATTTTGTGTATAGAAAATACAACCCATTCCCTCTAAATACCATCATTTTGATCTTTTGAACTGATGCCATCTTGGATTAAAGAGATTTTTATATTTCGTTCTATCATTAAATTACACATTTAAAAAAATAATATACATAGGATAGCTTGGCCTATACATTGACAAAAAGAAAAACAAATTATACAGTAATATTTTTTACTTGATGACATTATAAATGATCTTCGGTCTTCTTGTCAAACCTTAAAGAAAACAGAGCACATAATCTGTCATGATAAAATACATAAGTATATTACCAAATGTTACTTTATATACAAAAAATTTGGATACTACCTCACTTCAACGATATCAAGTTACCAGGAACATGAATGTAAAAATGTATTTCTGCAGTCAATTTTTAAATGCGTTACTTTGTATTAATATAATATATTATATATACACACACACACAGTATCTCACATTTTTGTAAATATTTTATTCTATCTTTTCATGTGACAACATTAAAGAAATGACACTTTGCTACAATGTAAAGTAGTGAGTGTACAGCTTGTATAACAATGTAAATTTACTGTCCCCTCAAAACAACTCAACACACAGCCATTAATGTCTAAACCGCTGGCAACAAACATGAGCACACCCCTAATTGAAAATGTCCAAATTGGGCTCAATATTTTGTGTGACCACCATTATTTTCCAGCACTTCCTTAACCCTCTCAGGCCTGGAGTTCACCAGAGCTTCACAGGTTGCCACTGGACTCCTATTACTGCTCCATAAAAACATCACGGGGCTGGTGGATGTTAGAGACCAACTTCTGTTTGAGGATGCCCCACAGATGCCCAATAGGGTTTAGGGCTGGAGACATGCTTGGCCAGCCCATCACCTTTACCCTAAGCTTCTTTAGCAAGGCAGTGGTCATCTCGGAGGTGTGCTTGGGGTTGTTATCATGATGGAATACTGCCCTGCAGCCCAGTTTCCCAAGGGAGGGGATCATGCTCTGCTTCAGTATGTCACATTACATGTTGGCATTCATGGTTCCCCTAATGAACTGTAGCTCCCCAGTGCTGGCAGCACTCATGCAGTCCCACACCATAACACTCCCACCACCATGCTTGACTGTAGGCAAAACAAACTTTTCTTTGTACTCCTCACTTAGTTGGAGCCACATACTTGACACCATCTGAACCAAATAAGTTTATCTTGGTCTCATCAGACCACAGGGCATGGTTCCAGTAATCCGTGTCCTTAGTCTGCTTGTCTTCAGCAAACTGTTTGCAGGCTTCCTTGTGCATCATCTTTAGAAGAGGCTTCCTTCTGGGATGACAGCCATGCAGACCAATTTGATGCAGTGTGCGGCATATGGTCTAAGCACTGACAGGCTGACCCCCACCCCTTCAACTTCTGCAGCAATGCTGGCAGCACTCATACGTCTATATCCCAAAGATGACCTCTGGATATGATGCTGAGCATGTGCACGCAACTTCTTTGGTCGACCATGGCGAGGCCTGTTCTGCATAGAACCAGTCCTCTTAAACCACTGTATGGTCTTGGCAACCATGCTGCAGCTCGGCTTCAGGGTTTTGGCAATCTTCTTATAGCCTAGACCATCTTTTTGTAGAGCGACAATTATTTTTTTCAGATCCTCAGAGAGTTCTTAGCCATTAGGTGCCATGTTGAACTTTCAGTGACCAGTATGAGAGAGTGAGAGCAATAACACCAAATTTAACACACCTGCTCCCCATTCACACCTGAGACCTTGTAACATTAATGAGTCACGTGACACCGGGAAGGAAAATGGTTAATTGGACCCAATTTGGACATTTTCACTTAGAGGTGTACTCACTTTTGTTGCCAGTGGTGTAGATACTAATGGCTGTGTGTTGAGTTATTTTGAGGGGGCAGCAAATTTACACTGTTATACAAGCTGTACGCTCACTACTTTACATTGTATCAAAGTGTAATTTCTTCAGTTTTGTCACATGAAAAGATATAATAAAATATTTACTAAAATGTGAGGGGTGTTCTAATTTTTATGAGATACTGTATACAGTCTTTATTTCACAAATTAATAATTAGTACATACAAATATATACAGTCTTTTCTCTTCACAATCAAATATTTAATATGATAAAAAGTGATGTGGGTCTTTAAAGCGAGTACAGCTGTGGTTATCTCTTTTCAGACATGTTTCTCATTCAAACCTCAGACAGAAGGATTTGAAAGGTGGGCAAGTAAAGGGGGGGGGGGGTAAGTTGCTCTGATTCATGTATTTGTATGTGTGCAAATTTTAACTTGAACTAATAAGCAAAAACAACCCAGAAGCAACTCAAAAGCATCTCAAATGCAAACCAGTTACACACATGTAGGCAAACTGTAACAGGGCTGATGATTAAAAAGTATGCTCAGCTTCCAAGTGTCCTTTTTTGCAGTCTATACATTTAATACAATACAAGGATCCTGACAAATTGCTGTGGGCACCAGGAAATGTTTGCAGCAAGCAATCATTTCATACATCAGCCAGAAAGTAACCAAATAATCCTATCACTTCATGAACAACACTGCAGGGACCTGGAGAGTTTTTAATCTCTATTCAACACAGTTGTAGTGTGTGTTACAATCAAGTGTATAATTTTCTTAAGCAAAGCAACACAATTGAGCATGGTGTTAGATAACTGGTAGATTGTGATTACGGGAATGAGTGAGAAAAATAGATTTTAACCACTTAAATTGGGTAGCATATGTGGCAGAATGTTTAACACTGGCTGGAAAATCTGCTAGCTGCATCCAATAGTAAAACTGTCTTGTACAACTAACGTTGACATGTGTAGAGAAGAAAATAAAGTTTCTGATTTGTGATAGTATCTGAGAAAAGACCAATCTTTCTGTGATATGGGGTATCCTGGCTTAGAGGAAGTTGTGAGTCATTCTGAAGGGTGTAAATTCAGTTAGAGACACTAATGGAACCTTGGGTTCAAATAACAATGGAGTCATTTTTTTTCATAATTATATTTACTTTACTTCGTGTGACATTGAAACTATTATTTTATTGCAGAATTCACTTTACATATTGAGGTTAGTTGGTATGATGTTTATTAAGCAATTTTAGAGTCTGCGTTTTATTTGATTTGTATTGCATAGGGGTGGGGGTGAATGTGGACAACTATAGCCCTACATAGGTACCATCCCAAAAGAAGAATATAAAATCAAAAGTTAGAGTGAAGTAGGGTGGGACTTTTAGGGTGTATGTACTTTTGTAGAGTTTCAATAAAGATGTATGCCATAAATTTAAGAGAGATAAATTTAAACATTATTTTTCGTCTGTTGTTTAAAATGTATTAAAGTTATACAGATACAGTCACTGTTAATTGAGTCCTTGATGTGCTGATCCTGGTACGATGAATCAAAGAGTATGGACTACACGTTTGGTGGGAAGCCCAGCTTCGTCAGGGCCTTAGAATAGCACGAATACAATAGAAATATCGCAGTGACCTAAGAATACAATATTAACAGAATGATAGATCAATGTTAACAAATATTAGCCTTTTTTAATATAAAAGACATATAAAATTTCCAAGAAATTAACATTAAGAGTTTATAAAGTATTCATAGTTGCCCAAATAATCTTATAGCAAAATTGATTTATCAGTTAATTTGTTATCGAGATGGAATTACGTACAGCTTATTTGATATCAAGCGGTATCTCATAGACCAGGGGAAAGCCAGGGAGGCTCAGAGTCTTTTCAGATTATTAAACTATAGAATAAAAACTTTATTTTAATTAGTTTGTCTTATCAATTTATTTACCTTTACATTGTAAAGCTTGAAATGCTTGATATACTGGTCCAGTGGGAAAAAGGAGCCTGGGGAGCCCATGGGGATAACCTCCCTGTGCTTACCGAAGGAAGTGGGGCAGACTCCTAAATGTGTATAATTATATCATGAGTTTGTATACTGATATTATGTCTGTAAGAATGAGTATATAGGCTAAGAGTTTTAATTAAAGAGATCATACCTGATGTTAGAGAAGAAGTCCTAGTATAGTTGCAAATGTTCCACTATGGCAGATGCACATATAGTGAATGAGAAAGTAGGTAGCTATGGGTAAATAATGGATCACGCTATCTTTAGATCCTCAATTTCCACAGTGGTGTACATATAAAATGATCTAACAAGGAAGTGTGATCTAACAAGGAAGAAGGGAAAGAGAATGTCCTATTTAAGAGATTAAAAACCGGAAACTAAACAAAGGATGTTTTACAATCCAGAAAAGGGATTATTACCTGTTTCACTTAGTATGCCTGTCTCCTTCCAGCGTCCCCACAAAAGAAGGGGATAAAGGCGCTGAATGAAGGCTTGCGCATGGAGAGATGTATATGTGTGTAGGAGGAGTCTGCCATGATTTCCGGGGTAGAAGAGGTGGAGGAATCCTTGAAGCTGCCCCATCACCCAGATAGCAGATCCAGGTGAGTTTTGTAGGATCCGGAGGGGAGGGGGAGGGCTCATCTGTCCACTGATAAACCAGATGAGGCACATGTTGTGTCAAAGCATAAGCCTCCGTAACCCATTCCCTGGCTTGCAGATCCCCAGGTGGAGAGTGTGTGGCAGCGAACCCTCAGCTGATATAAATCAGCTTGAGGGAATCAAAACCACACCTGCAAGTGAGGAGAGGAACATGATTGGCTCAGCACCGGAAATGATGCCCACCGGATGTACGTCAGAGGCGCGGTATGCGTCCCATGGGGCGGAAGTGGAGCAACCCAGAATCTTCCCCAGATTGGAGTGCCAGGTGGAAGATATCCGTTCGGGGAACACCTCTGTGGGATTACAAGTGTCTAAAATGTATGAGAGGTCCTGCTCGTGGAAATCTACACAAAGCGGGGCTTCTAAATCCCACAGGCAGTGGACAGACACGGGCAAGGCAGTGGACAGACACGGGCAAGGCAAAGCCCACGGGATCAGATGATGTGTCATAAAATATTGTTTCAAAATATAAACAAGTGCATTTTATAAGATAAACATGGGGTAACACTAACAAAAGGAAAAGAGGGGGGGAAGGAAAGGAAGGGGGATGTGAGGGAAAAACATGAAATATCATTCACTAACAGTGGAAATTTAATGTTCAAAGAAAGGGGGCGTAGCTAATAGCGTCATTTAACCCTTGTGGTCGAGTGGCCCTTAATTTGAATATTCATTTGGCTTCTACCTATATCCTTTTTTGGTCAAAGTAGACCCCCCCTTACTGGAGGGTGGATTTTGGCAAGTAACTGGAATTTTAAAGAGTCTGTTTTATAGTCATGAAATTGTGCAAAAATGTCTAGGTATAAGTTTTTCATTGATTCCTATTTGTATGTCTGTAACATGTTCCTTTATGCATTTCCAAAAATTCCTTTAGCTTTGCCTACACAGTGGCTTCCACATCCACATGCCACATGTAAGTAGGTATACCATACCAATAGTGTCACAATTTGCGAAGTGATACATGAATAAATTCTTGCCCGTAGGCAGGTGGACACTTTTCCCAGGTTGAATAAACCTACAAAAGTCACAATTCCCACATTGAAAGGTGCCACGAGCCAAGGACCCACAAGGGTCCTTGTTTTCCTGAGATGAAAAGTGACTGGACACCATAATGTCTCCCAAGGATTGATTGCGTTTAAACATTAAGTCTGGCTCAGGTTCCACAAATGACTTTAACTGGTTGCCGACCGCCGGCCATCAAATGACGGCAAGGCGGCGCGGCTCTTGTGGCGGGAGGGCGTCATATTACGTCCTCCCATTTAAACAGGGAATGTGGGTGATCGTGCGTGCACATCCCTGTTCCTTCGGTGGCAGCGTGTCACGGAGACACCACGTTTACCATGTCATCGGCCGTGATGAAGTCACGGGCGATCACAGAGAGAGCCACCCCCACTGTGCACGGTGTATGCACGCGATCTCAAGCGCACTGCGCGTGCACATCAGTGGCGGCGTGTTCCCGGGAACACTGCTCGTCACCGATGGTGGTAAACAGCCATTGGCCAGCTGTTTACCCACGTGATCGGCTGTGATCCTTTCACAGTCGTTCACTAAATGTAAACAAACCGTGGTAACGAGATAACGGGTTCTCCTCCTCACACACCGATCGTGTCTGAGAAGGAGATTGCAGTAACATCTCGTTACCGCTTAGTGTACACACCAATCACACTGATTGCGCCCCCAATAAAGAGGACCTGTCACCACCCATCATAGTACCTGTCACTCACAGTCCATCAAATTACCTGTCACAGTCCATCAGAGTACTCGATTACCTGTCAGTCCATCTGAGTACCTGCGTACATGTCAGTCCATCTAAGCACCTGTCCCAGTCCATCAGAGTACCCGAGTACCTGTCCCAGTCCATCAGAGTACCCGAGTACCTGTCACAGTCCATCAGAGTACCTGAGTACCTGTCACAGTCTATCTGAGTACCTGTCACAGTCCATCTGAGTACCCGAGTACCTGTCAGTCTATCTGAGTACCGGTCACAGTCCATCAGAGTACCTGAGTACCTGTCACAGCCCATCAGAGTACCCGAGTACCCGTCGCAGTCCATATGAGTACCCGAATACTTGTCCCAGTCCATCAGAGTACCCAAGTGCCTGTCACAGTCCATATGAGTACCGGAGTACCTGTCAGTCCATCTGAATACCTGTCACAGTCCATCTGAGTACCCGAGTACCTGTCACAGTCCATCTGAGTACCCGAGTACCTGTCAAAGTCCATTTGAGAACCCGAGTACCTGTCCCAGTCCATCTGAGTACCTGTCCCAGTCCATCTGAGTACCTGTCCCAGTCCATCTGAGTACCTGTCACAGTTTATCTGAGTACCTGGGTACCTGTCACAGTCCATATGAGTACCTGAATACCTATCAAAGCCCTTCAGAGTACCCGAATACCAGTAACCAGGCCATCAGAGTACCTGTCACCAGCCCATTAGAGTACCCAAGTACCTATCTGCAGCCCATCAGAGAACCCGAGTACCTATTTGCAGCCCATGCCTCATAGAACATACGTTGGGGTGTTTGCTTTCCAAAATGGGGTCATTTTGTGGGCAATTTGATTGTCCTGGTGCTCCAGGGCCTTCAAAAGTGTAATAGGTGGTTGAGAAATGAGATGTTGTTGCTCTGTATGTGGCCAGGCTGTGTAAAAGTCTCACGCATGTGGTATTGCCATACTTGGGAGGAGTAGCAGAATGTATTCTGGGGTGTAATTTGTTGTATGCATATGCTGTGTGTGAGAAATAACCTGATAATATGACAATTTTGTAAATAAATAAATAAATAAAATCTTAATTTTGAAAAGAATTGTGGGAAAAAATGACAACTTAAAAAAACTCACCATGCTACTTACTTAATACCTTGGAATGTCTACTTTCTAAAAAGGGGTCATTTGGGGGGTATTTGTACTTTCCTGACTTGTTAGTGTCTCAAGAAATGAGATACACCTGATGTACTGAAGGCCTGATCAGATGTGTTCAATTTTCGGTGATTGGCACCATAGTTGGAGACTCTATAACTTTCACAAAGACCAAATAATATACAATTAAGTGGGTTATTTTTACCAAAGATATGTAGCAGTATAAATTTTGCCCAAAAGCAAAATGAATCATTTGCAAAATTTTAGCACAGAAACTAAGAGAAATTTGTTTTTTTTCAAAATTTACATTTTTTTTATTTATAGCACAAAAAATAAAAAACCCACAAGTGATTAAACACCACTAAAAGAAAGCTCTATTTGTGTGGAAAAAGGGACGCAAGTTTCATATGGTAATTGTCATTCAAACTGTGAGAGCGTTTTAAAGCTGAAAATTGGTCTGGACAGGAAGGTGGTGTAAGTGCACTGTATTGAGTTGGTTAAAGATGGGTAATCTCGTAGGAAGTGCCAGTGAGTACTCAGGATAGATTTTAGAGCTTGTTGATTATTGTATTTTGTAATGGGTCGCATACCCTGTGGGTCGGAGGATGTTGAGGTTTCTCCCTGGAATAATAGTAGATCAGGGATTGTCTTTTTCATTTTTGTAGGCCCTTTTTAAAGATTTCCTGCTCAGTCCAGAAAATGTTTCTGTAGGCAAGAGGCTTGTACTTTAAAGTCCCCCTCGCTGCTGCAATTGCACTTGGCTCATAGATATTGTCCCTTAGGAATAGATTTAATTAGATGGGAAGGGTGGGCACTACAGAGATGCAAGAGACTTGCCCGCTGTGTCCTTGGGGTAAAGATTAGTGGTTATTTCTCCTGACTCATCCTTATGTGTGGTTAAATCCAGAAAGGGGAGGGTGTCGATATGCCAGTTAAATGTGAATAATAGATCGTAAATGTTGCAATTGAACTTTTTAATAAATGTTAAAAGAAGCTCAGGCGTGTCCAAAAGATGATTATATCATCGATATACCTGCGCCACACTAAAATGTGGCAAAGGTATATCGAATAACAATGTGCTGCAAACACCTTGCGCTCTCACCCCCCAGGTACAGGTTGGCATACGACGGGGACACTTAGTCCCCATTGCTACCCCCTTCACCTGGAGGTAGTGGGAGCCATCGAACGTGAATGCATTGTGTGTCAAAATGAAGTTCAGCATTTCAGTGACAAATGTGTTATATGGAATGGTGTCGAGGTCTCTTTTATTAAGGAAGAGTGAAGTCATCATAACTCCTTTGTCATGAGGAATACTTGAATATAGGGCCTCTACATCAATAGAGGCCAAGATGGTATGAGTAGGGACACATTTCTAATTTTCTCCAATTCCAACCTTAAATTTTTGTTGACCGAACCACTGAAGATATTAAAAAATTACATTAAAAATCCAAAAAATCGAATCTAACCTCTACCTAAAGACTGGCTCTAAATCAGATAAAAGCGAGACAAGATATAACTAAACCCTCAGACAAGGGAGGCAGGCTTGTCATACAAGCCACAGAAGATCACATGTCTATGTGCCAGAAGATTCTTGAAAATCAATCTTGGTATCGAAGGATCCAAAATCCATGGATCCACGATTTCCAACAGGAATTTTTTAGAATCATTGATGGAGCCTTCTCCAGAAATTTAATTTCTAAAAATACACGAGATTTCTTGAAAATTCACCACTCCATCAGCCCTACTTTCTATGCCCTGCCAAAAACTCATAAATGCCTTCAAAATCCACCTGGGTGTCAGAAACCATGAATCAGACCGAGACAGAAGTACAGTAAAATCACACTTGTTTATTAATAAAAATAAAAGGTAAATAGAGTAAGCGTAGTCAAAGCATAGCCAGAGTCCAGTAACTGGATCGGTTAGTCAGCCAAGCCCATGTTCAGTGGCCAGATCGGGTAATCAGCCAAGCCAGAGTTCAGTAACCAGATTGGGTAATCAGCCAGGCCAAAAGTTAGGGATCTAAGTAGAGGAACAGCAAGCAGGATGAGGAGCCAGAAGGGATATCAGCAAAGCCAGTCTTTAACCACCTTCAGACCGGACCATTTTGCTGGTAAATGACCAAAGGTCTTTTTACAATTTGGCACTGCGCTGCTTTAACTGGTAATTGCGCGGTCATGCAATGTTGTACCCAAACAAAATTTGCGTCCTTTTCTTCCCACAAATAGAGCTTTCTTTTGATGGTATTTGATTGCCTCTGCGATTTTTATTTTTTGCGATATAAACGTAAAAAGACCGCAAATTTTGAAAAAAAATGATATTTTCTAATTTTTGTTATTAGAAAAATCCAATAAACTCAATTTTAGTCATACATTTAGGCCAAAATGTATTCAGCCACATGTCTTTGGTAAAAAAAAAGTCAATAATTGTATATTTATTGGTTTGCGCAAAAGTTGTCACATCTACAAACTAAGGTACGTTTTCTGGAATTTACGCAGCTTTTAGTTTACGACTGCCTATCTCATTTCTTGAGGTGCTAAAATGGCAGGGCAGTACAAAACCCCCCCAAATGACCCCATTTTGGAAAGTAGACACCCTAAGGAAATTGATAAGAGGCATGTTGAGCCCATTGAATATTTTATTTTTTTGCCTCAAGCGATTGAATAATGACAAAAAAAATTTTTTTTTTTTTTTTTACACAAAGTTGTCACTAAATGATATATTGCTCACACATGCTATGGGCATATGTGAAATGACACCCCAAAATAAATTCTGCTGCTTCTCCTGAGTACGGGAATACCACATATGTGGGACTTTTTGGGAGCCTAGCCGCGTACGGCGCCCCGAAAACCAAGCACCGCCTTCAGGCTTTCTAAGGGCGTAATTTTTTGATTTCACTTCTCACTACCTATTACAGTTTTGAAGGCCATAAAATGCCAAGATGGCACAAAACCCCCACAAATGACCCCATTTTAGAAAGTAGACACCCCAAGCTATTTGCTGAGAGGCATGTTGAGTCCATGGAATATTTTATATTTTGCCACAAGTTGCGGGAAAATTACAAACTTTTTTTTTTTTTTTTTTTTTTCACAAAGTTGTCACTAAATGATATATTGCTCACGCATGCCATGGGCATATGTGAAATGACACCCCAAAATAAATTCTGCTGCTTCTCCTGAGTACGGGGAAAGCACATATGTGGGACTTTTTGGGAGCCTAGCCGCGTACGGGGCCCCGAAAACCAAGCACCGCCTTCAGGCTTTCTAAGGGCGTTAGGCCGCGTACACACGGGCGGACTGTTCGCCCAACCTTGTCCGCTGAACAGTGTTTGGGCGGACAGTCCGCTCGTGTGTGGGCTTTCAGCGGACAGTTTCAGCGGACAGTTGGACGGACAAAGTCTTTCGGAAATTCCGAAAAACTGTCCGCTGAAACTGTGTTTGAGCGAACAGTCCGCCCGTGTGTGGGCCTGTCCGCTGTACTTTCGAAATGAGCGGACTGTTCCCGCTCGGAAAGTCCGCCCATTTCGAGCACGTGTACAGGTAGGCGGGGCCCGCGAAGGAGACGTCGCGGGCTCCGCCGCCTGGAATGGGCTTAAAGGGGAACCCCAACGCCGAAAAAAATCGGCGTGGGGGTTCCCCCAAAGTCCACACCAGACCCTTGTCCGAGCACGCTACCCGGCCGGCCAGGAAAAGGGGGCGAGCGAGCGCGCCCCCCCTCCTGAGCCGTACCAGGCCGCGTGCCCTCAACATGGGGGGTGCCTTGGGGAAGGGGGGGCCGCGCGGCCCCCCCACCCCAAAGCACCTTGTCCCCATGTTGATGAGGACAAGGGCCTCTTCCCGACAACCCTGGCCGTTGGTTGTCGGGGTCTGCGGGCGGGGGGCTTATCGGAATCTGGGAGCCCCCTTTAAGAAGGGGGCCCCCGGATACCGGCCCCCCACCCTATGTGAATGAGTATGGGGTACAATGTACCCCTACCCATTCACCTGTGAAATAAAGTACAAAAAAAAACACAACACAGGGGAAAAAATATTTTATTGCACAGCTCCGGGGGTCTTCCGTCTTCGGGGGTCTTCTCGCCGGACTCCTCCGCTATGTGTGTGTAGCTCTTTTACTAGCGGAGGAGTCCGGCTTTCTTCCTCCCCGCCGCCGGCCTCTTCTCCCGACTTCGGGGGTCTTGTCCCCCTCTTCGGTTCTTCTGCCGGGCCACCGCGCCTTCTTGTAGCTCTTTTACAGGCGGTGGCCCGGTCTTCTGTCGCCGCTGCCTTCCGTTCTTCTGTCGCCGCCTTCGGTTCTTCTGCCGGGCCACCGCGCCTTCTTGTAGCTCTTTTACAGGCGGTGGCCCGGTCTTCTGTCGCCGCTGTCGCTGTCGCCGCCTTCCGTTCTTGTTCTTCTTCTTGTTCTTCTTCTTCTTCTCCAGGCGATGTTGACACGTCGCTCCCTCCGGCCGGAATGCCAGAGCCGCGCTGTGCGGTCACTTATATAGTGACAATGGGGCGGGGTCACATGGTATATGTCACATGGGTTGGTCACATGGGTTGATGTCACATGGGGACTATGACATCGTAAGGGGGCGGGGTCACCATGTGACCAACCCATGTGACATATACCATGTGACACCGCCCCATTGTCACTATATAAGTGGCAGCGGAGCGTGTCCCTGGCATTCCGGCCGGAGGGAGCGACGTGTCAACATCGCCTGGAGAAGAAGAAGAAGAACAAGAAGAAGAACAAGAACGGAAGGCGGCGACAGCGACAGCGGCGACAGAAGACCGGGCCACCGCCTGTAAAAGAGCTACAAGAAGGCGCGGTGGCCCGGCAGAAGAACCGAAGGCGGCGACAGAAGAACGGAAGGCAGCGGCGACAGAAGACCGGGCCACCGCCTGTAAAAGAGCTACAAGAAGGCGCGGTGGCCCGGCAGAAGAACCGAAGAGGGGGACAAGACCCCCGAAGTCGGGAGAAGAGGCCGGCGGCGGGGAGGAAGAAAGCCGGACTCCTCCGCTAGTAAAAGAGCTACACACACATAGCGGAGGAGTCCGGCGAGAAGACCCCCGAAGACGGAAGACCCCCGGAGCTGTGCAATAAAATATTTTTTCCCCTGTGTTGTGTTTTTTTTTGTACTTTATTTCACAGGTGAATGGGTAGGGGTACATTGTACCCCATACTCATTCACATAGGGTGGGGGGCCGGTATCCGGGGGCCCCCTTCTTAAAGGGGGCTCCCGGATTCCGATAAGCCCCCCGCCCGCAGACCCCGACAACCAACGGCCAGGGTTGTCGGGAAGAGGCCCTTGTCCTCATCAACATGGGGACAAGGTGCTTTGGGGTGGGGGGGCCGCGCGGCCCCCCCTTCCCCAAGGCACCCCCCCATGTTGAGGGCACGCGGCCTGGTACGGCTCAGGAGGGGGGGCGCGCTCGCTCGCCCCCCTTTCCTGGCCGGCCGGGTAGCGTGCTCGGACAAGGGTCTGGTGTGGACTTTGGGGGAACCCCCACGCCGATTTTTTTCGGCGTTGGGGTTCCCCTTTAAGCCCATTCCAGGCGGCGGAGCCCGCGACGTCTCCTTCGCGGGCCCCGCCTACCTGTACACGCGCTCGAAATGGGCGGATTTGCCTCCGCCTTACGTGGGCGAGTCCGTTCATTTCAAAAGTTGAGCGGACTGTTTGGCAAACAGTTCGTTGAAACAGTCCGCTCGTGTGTGGGCAAGTCCGCTCATGCAAATTTTGAGCGGACTGTTTGCCGAAACTGTTTGACGAACAAGGTTGGGCAAACAGTCCGCGCGTGTGTACGCGGCCTTACAGTTTTGAAGGCCATAAAATGCCAAGATGGCACAAACCCCCCCCCAAATGACCCCATTTTGGAAAGTAGACACCCCTAAATTTAGGGGTACACTAGTGAGACTAGGTAATAAATGGCGGGTGCCCTGAAACTATAAAAAAAATAACTAACCAACCAGCGTCACCTGTAACAGTTATATGGTGATCACTGGTGAAAGGGTTAACTAGGGGGCAATCAGGGGGCTTTATGCGGTAGTATATGGGGGTCCCTGGCGCTATAAAAAGCTGCGGCGAACCTAAATACCTACCTGCCTAACAAGCGTCACCTGTGACACTAATACAGCGATCAGAAAAACGATCGCTTATTAGGCTGGGTTCACACTGGAGCGATGTGGGAACGCCACGAATGCGCGGCGGGTTCCCGCATCACATGCCTCCCGGCGGCAGTTCACACTGCCCTATGCGAACTGCTGGGAGTGTCAGTGAAATGTTAATGACACCCCCAGATCAGTTCGCATATCGCAGTGCGATCTGCAAACTCGGATCGCATGGTGTGAACACCCATGCGATCCGATTCTGCTGCGGACCAAAAAAAGGGTCCCGTGCGAGTTTGCGGCGGGTGCGGCGGGTGCGACACGAATTCAGCCATACTATCTGTATGGCTGAACTCGAATCGCACAGAGATCGGATGTGATTTGCACTGCAGTGCGGTGCGAATCACATCCGTTCTCATAAACCGCTGCAATGTGAACCCAGCCTTAGTGACACTGGCGACGGGGGGTGATCACGGGGTTAAACCTTTATTGGGGGGGTTAGGGGGGTACCTTAGAACTAAAGGGGGCTAACCCTAACTGCCCTAACAGTTATTACAGTCACAAATGACACCCGCCGGGTGATCAGGGGGTTAAACCTTTATTAGGTAATAAATGGCGGGTGCCCTGAAACTATAAAAAAATAACTAACCAACCAGCGTCACCTGTAACAGTTATATGGTGATCACTGGTGAAAGGGTTAACTAGGGGGCAATCAGGGGGCTTTATGCGGTAGTATATGGGGGTCCCTGGCGCTATAAAAAGCTGCGGCGAACCTAAATACCTACCTGCCTAACAAGCGTCACCTGTGACACTAATACAGCGATCAGAAAAACAATCGCTTATTAGGCTGGGTTCACACTGGAGCGATGCGGGAACGCCATGAATCCGCGGCGGGTTCCCGCATCGCATGCCTCCCGGCGGCAGTTCACACTGCCCTATGCGAACTGCTGGGAGTGTCAGTGAAATGTTAATGACACCCCCAGATCAGTTCGCATATCGCAGTGCGATCTGCAAACTCGGATCGCATGGTGTGAACACCCATGCGATCCGATTCTGCTGCGGGCCAAAAAAAGGGTCCCGTGCGAATTTGCGGCGGGTGCGACACGAATTCAGCCATACTATCTGTATGGCTGAACTCGAATCGCACAGAGATCGGATGTGATTTGCACTGCAGTGCGGTGCGAATCACATTCGTTCTCATAAACCGCTGCAATGTGAACCCAGCCTTAGTGACACTGGCGACGGGGGGTGATCACGGGGTTAAACCTTTATTGGGGGGGTTACATTAGAACTAAAGGGGGCTAACCCTAACTGCCCTAACAGTTACTACAGTCACAAATGACACCAATGCAAAAAAAAAAAAAAAAGCAATTGGTGTCACTGTGACTGGGGGGGCAGGGGTAATTGGGGGGTGATCGGGGGTAAAGGGGGGGTGTGAGTGTGCCTGGCATGTTCTACTGTATGTGGGGTGTGTTGGTGCAACTCACCGAACCTCTCTCCTCGGTGCCGGAACGAAAACTACCGACACGGAGGAGAGAATACATCACTTCCTCTCCTGTGTTTACATTACAGGAGAGGAAGTGATGTCACCGGACATTTTCATTCACCGGGAGCGATCGAGAGGGGGTGGCCATGAATGAATGGCCGTCCCCTCGTCCGGGATCGCTCCCGAACGAATACCGACCGCCGCAGGCACCGGGCGGGGGCCCGATCGGGCCCCCGACCGGCGGGCAGGCAAGGACGTACATGTAAGCCCTTATGCCTGCCCGTGCCATTCTGCCGACGTACATCGGCGTGCGGCGGTCGGCAAGTGGTTAAACAGGAACACAGGACATGGTCTCTTGTGATGAGACCAAGGCAAAGGCAGGAATGAAGTGAGCTGGAGAAATTTAAGTAGGAGGGACTGATGAGCAGATCCACAACAGCTGGTTAACTGGAGAGAGATGAGAGCTGGCAATTAGCTGACAGCTGATCGGCCAGCTAAAGAGAAGGAATGGCTGAGCCAGCCCTGACACTGGGAGACCAATCATCTCGGGGATAGGCAGTTTAACCCAACAAGCTATCTTTTTTAATTGATGACTATTTGCACCCTCGTGTGGAAAGCCTACCAACCTAATTAAAGGATACAATCCATGTACCTACCGTTTTGGAGGGACTGTTTGTCCCTACTCATACTATCTTGGCCGCTATTGATGTAGAGGCCCTATATTCAAGTATTCCTCATGACAAAGGAGTCACGATGACTTCACTCTTCCTTAATGAAAGAGACCTTAACATCATTCAGGTGTTATATGCTTTGTCACTGAAATGCTGCTTGCCTTTTGACACACAATGTATTCACCTTTGATGGCTCCCACTACATCCTGGTGCAGGGGGTAGCGATGGGGACTAAGTGTCCCCCGTCGTATGCCAACCTGTACCTGGGGGGTGAGAGCGTGAGGTGTTTGCAGAAGATTGTTATTCGACATCAAGATTGTTATTATACCTGTGCCACGTTATTATGCATACTTAGTCCCTATCGCTGAAAAATTCCTGCTGGAAATCGTGGATCCATTAAATTGAGATCCTTTGATACCAAGAGGGATTTTCCAGAATCTTCTGGAACATAGTCATGTAATCTTCTGTGGTTTGTATGACAAGATCGCCTCCCTTGTCTGAGGGTTTAATTGTTATGGGGTGATGGGGTGGTGAACTTTCAAGAAACCTTGTGTATTTTTAGAAATTAAATTTCTGGAGAAGGCGTCATCAATGATTCTGAAAAATTCCTGTTGGAAATTGTGGATCCATTAAATTGGGATCCTTCGATACCAAGAGGGATTTTCCAGAATCTTCTGGCACATAGTCATGTAATCTTCTGTGGTTTGTAGGACAAGCTTGCCTCCCTTGTCTGAGGGTTTAATTGTGATATCTTGTCTTGCTTTAATCCGATTTAGGGCCAGTCTTTGGGAAGAGGTTAGATTAGATTTTTTGGATTTTAAATACAGTGCCTTGCAAAAGTATTCGGCCCCCTTGAACTTTGCAATCATCTGGGGCCTGTGACATGTCCCAGATGATTGCCGAGAGGGAGGAAGAGGTGATCTCCTTCTGGCGCTGCGATGCTCCGGGAGGAAGTGGGAGCTGGAACCCTCTAAAAAGAGGGTTTCCACTCCCTCCCCCAAAAAATTACATGCCAAATGTGGCATGTGAGGGGGTCACCTTCCCTTAAAGTGGAAGTTCCATTTTTGGGTGGAACTCCGCTTTAATGAAAGAGACCTCAACACCATTCCATATAACACCTTTGTCACTAAAATGCTGCACTTCATTTTGACACACAATGCATTCACATTCGATGGCTCCCGCTACTTCCAGGTGCAGGGAGTAGCGATGGGGACTAAGTGTCCCCCATCATATGCCAACCTGTACCTGGGGGGGTGGGAGCGCGATGTGTTTGCAGCACATTGTTATTCGATATACCTGCGCCACATTTTAGTGTGGCACAGGTACATCGATGATATAATCATCTTTTGGACAGGCACGCCTGAGCTTCTTTCAACATTTATTGAAAAGTTAAATTGCAACAACTACAATCTAAAGTTCAATTAACTGGCATATAGACACCCCCCCCCCTTTCTGGATTTAACCACAAATAAGGATGAGTCAGGAGAAATAACCCCCAATCTTTACCGCAAGGACACAGTGGGAAACTCTCTCTTGCATCTCTGTAGTGCCCACCCTTCCCATCTAATTAAATCTATTCCTAAGGGACAATATCTACAAGCCAAGCACAATTGCAGTAGCGAGGAGGACTTTAAAGTACAAGCCTCTTGCCTACAGAAACGTTTTCTGGACTGAGGTTATAGCAGGAAATCTTTAAAAAGGGCCTACAAAAATGCAAAAGACAATCCCTGAGATCTACTATTATTCCAGGGAGAAACCTCAACATCCTCTGACCCACAGGGTATACGACCCATTACAAAATACAATAATCAACATCAAGCTCTAAAATCTATCCTGAGTACTCACTGGCACTTCCTACGAGATGACCCGACTTTAAAGTAATTGGTGGAACCTGAGCCACACTTAATGTTTAAATGCAATCAATCCTTGCGAGACATTCTGGTGTCCAGTCACTTTTCATCTCAGGAAAACAAGGACCCTTGTGAGTCCCTGCCTCGTAGCACCTTTCAATGTAGGAATTGTGACTTTTGTAGGTTTATTCAACCTGGGAAAAGTGTCCACCTGCCTACGGGTGAGAATTTAATCATGTATCACTTCACAAATTGTAACACTATTGGTATAGTATACCTACTTACATGTGGATGTGGAAGCCACTATGTAGGCATAACTAAACAGAATTTTTGGAAATGTATAAAGGAACATGTTACAGACATACAAATAGGAATCATTGAAAAACCTACACCTAGACATTTTGCACAATTTCATGACTATAAAACAGACTCTTTAAAATTCCAGGTACTTGCCAGAATCCACCAAGTAAGGGAAGGTGACTTTGACCCAAAAATTCTATAGGTAGAAGCCAAATGGATATTCAAATTAAGGGCTACTCGACCACCAGGTTTAAATAACGCTAATGGCTACGCCCCTTTTCTTTGAACATCCGATTTCCACTGTTAGTGGATGACATTTCATGTTTTTCCCTCACATACCCCTTCCTTTCCTTTCTCCCCTCCCTTTGTCCCCTCTCCCCCTCTTTTCCTTGCAGTTGTTTATATTTTGAAACAATATTGCTAATGAAACTTGTAGGGGTATATTACTGTATACCTGTTGGAATGTACAATGTATATATATTTAGTAGGTATCTGTAAACACTGTATAAATACCCGGCGTTACCTCATATGAAAAACCAGGGACAGGTTAATTTAAGGCCATATATCTATCTATAATATAATGAATATTAGACATCTATTATATTAAAAATCCTTTTTTATTTTTGCATTTTTGATATAGACTTTGTGTTTTATTTTTCTCTTATAGATTTTATGACACATCATCTGATCCAGTGGGCTTTGCCTTGCCCCTGTCTGTCCACTGCCTGAGGGATTTAGAAGCCCCACTTTGTGTAGACATTTTAGACACAGAGGTGTTCCCCGAATGGATATCTTCCACCAGCCTCAGGGATCCCTCCCCCTCTTCTCCCCCGGAAATCATGGCGGACTCCTACACACATATATACATCTCCCCATGCGCAAGCCTTCATTCAGTGGCTTTATCCCCCTCTTTTGCGGGGATTCTGGAAGGAGACAGGCATACTAAGTGAAACAGGTAAGAATCCCTTTGCTGGATTGTAAAACATCCCTTGTTTAGTTGCTGCTTTTTAAACTCTATCTTAAATAGGACATTCTCTTTCCTCCTTGTGGAAATTGGGGATTTAAAGATATAGTGATCCATTATATACCCATAGCTACCTAGTTCCTCATCTATATGTGCATCTGCCATAGTGAAACATTTGCAACTATACTAGGCCTTGTTGTCTAACATCAGGTATGATCTCTTTAACCACTTCAATACGGGACATTTATACACCCTTCCTTCCCAGACCAATTTTTAGCTTTCAGTGCTCTCACACTTTGAATGCCAATTACTCAGTCATGCAACACTGTATCCAAACACATTTTTTGTCATTTTTTTCATACAAATAGAGCTTTCTTTTGGTGGTATTTAATCACCACTGGACTTTTTATTTTTTGCGACATAAGTGAAAAAAGAGCGAATTTAAAAAAAAAAAAAACTCTTTTCATTTCTATGATAACATTTTGCAAATAAGTCATTTTTTTAATACATTTGGGCCAAAATGTTTACAGCTACATCTCTTTGGTAAAAAATAACCCAAATTAGTGGATATTAGTTAGTCTCTGTGAAAATGATAGAGTCAAGCTATGGTGCAAATCATTGAAAATTGATCACACCTGATTCACTGATGGCCTATCTCCTTTCTTGAGGCCCTGAAATGTCAGGAAAGTACAAATACCTCCCAAATGACCCTTTTTTGAAAAGTAGACAGTCAAAGGTATTTAGCAAGAGGCATGGTGAGTTTTTTGAAGTTGTAATTTTTTTCCCACAATTCTTGGGAAAATTAAGAATTGTATTTTTTATTTTTTCACAAAATTGTCATAATAATAAGTTATTTCTCACACACAGCATATGCATACTTCCAATTACACCCCAAAATACATTCTATTAATCCTCCCAAATATGGCAATACCACATGTGTGAGACTTTTACACAATCTGGCCACATACAGAGGCCCAGCATGCAGGGAGCACCATCAGGTGTTCTAGGAGCATAAATGACACCTCTAATTACCTAACGACCTATTACAATTTTAAAGGCCCTGGAGCACCAGGACAATGGAATTACCCACAAAATGACCCCATTTTGGAAATCAGACACCCCAATGTCTATTCTATGAGGCATAATGAGTCTTCTGAACGGTTCATTTTTTTACACAAGTCTTCAGAAAACGTGGAAAGAAAATGAAAATCTTTTTTTTTTTTTACACAAAGTTGTCCATTTATACGATATTTTGTAACACATAGCATTTATATAGCAAAAATTACACCCCAAAACACATTCTGCTACTTGTCCTGAGTATGGTAATACCACGTGTGTGAGGCTTTTACACAGCCAGTCCACATACAGAGGCCCAACATTGAAGTAGTACCTTCAGGTGTTCTAGGAGCATAAATTACCCATCTTATTTAATTCCTACCCATTACACTTTTGAAGGTCCTGGAGCACCAGGACAGTGGAATTGCCCACAAAATGACCCAATTTTGGAAAGAAAACACCCCAACGTATATTCTATGAGCCATGGGCTGCAGATAGGTACTTGTGTACTCTGTTGGGCTGGAGACAAGTACTCGGGTACTCTGATGGGCTGGTGACAGGTACTTGGGTACTCTGATAGGCTGGAGATAGATACTCGGGTACTCTGATGGCCTGGTGACAGGTACTCGGGTACTCTGATAGCCTGGTGACAGGTACCCGGGTACTCTGATAGCCTGGTGACAGGTACTCATGTACTCAGATGAACTGTGACAGGTACTCAGGTACTTGGGTACTCAGATGGACTGTGACAGGTTCCCGGGTACTCAGATGGACTGTGACAGGTTCTCGGGTAATCAGATGAACTGTGACCTGTACTCGTGTACTCAGATGAACTGTGACAGGTACTCAGGTACTTGGGTACTCAGATGAACTGTGACAGGTATTCGGGTACTCAGATGGACTGTGACAGGTACTCGGGTACTCCGATGAACTGTGACCAGTACTCGCGTCCTCAGATGGACTGTGGCAGGTACCCGGGTACTCAGATGGACTGTGACAGGTACTCAGGTACTCGGATGTGAATGGTACTCGGGTATTTAGATGGACTGTGACAAGTACCTGGGTACTCAGACGGACTGTCAAAGGTACTCAGATGAACTGTGACAGGTACTCAGGTACTCGGGTACTCAAATATACTGTGACAGATACTCAGGTACTCAGATATACTATGACAGGTACTCAGATGGGCAGTGACAGGTAATAAGATATACTGTGACAGGTACTTAGGTACTCGGGTACTCAGATGGACTGTAACAGGTACTCATGTACTCGGGTACTCAGATGTGCTGTGACAGGTACTCAGGTACTTGGGTACTCAAATGGCCTGTGACAGGTACTCAGGTACTTGGGTACTCAGATATACTGTGAGAGGTACTCAGGTACTCGGGTACTCAGATGGGCTGTAACAGGTACTGATGTACTTAAGTACTTAGATGAGCTGTGACAGGTACTCAGGTACTTGGGTAATCAGATATACTGCGACAGGTACTCGGGTACTCAGGTACTCAGATGGACTGTGACAGGTACTCGGGTACTCAGATGGGCTGTGCCAGGTATTCGGGTACGTGGGTACTCGGATGGGTTGTGACAGGTACTCAGGTACTTTGATGGGTGGTGACAGGTACTCAGATGGGCTGTGACAGGTACTCGGGTACTCAGATGGGCTGTGACAGGTACTCAGATGGGCTGTGACAGGTACTCAGGTACTCTGATGGGTGGTGACAGGTACTTTAATTGGTGGTGGCAGGTATTTTGATGGGTGATGACAGGTACTCTTATTTGGGGAGGCAATCAGTGTGTGTTGGTGTGTACTGTAAGCGATAACAAGATGTTACTGCAATCTCCTTCTCACACATGATCGGTGTGTGAGAAGGAGAACACGGTAACATCTTGTTACTGCGGTTTGTTTACATTCTGTAACTGGCTGTGATTGGACACAGCCGGTCACGTAGTAAAGAGCCAATTTCATTGGCTCTTTACTGCGATTGGGATTGGGCTCTGTCAGGGTGACAAGCCACATCCCCGATTGCTGCTCTGTGCGCGCCCTAGGGGTGTGCATGAATGCTATGCATGTGGGCAATACACGTGACCGGTTGTGATTGGATACAGCCGGTCACATGGTAAAGAGCCATTTGTTATTGGCTCTTTGCCTGGATCAGGGGGACACACCTCATCCACGATCGCCGCTCTGTGGGCCCCCTGGGGACCTGCAGGTGCGGCGAGATACCGAGGACATCATATGACGCCCACCCAAGATGGGAGATCCCATCTGCTGACGTCATATGACTATAGCCCGGTATTGAAGTGGTTAATTAAAACTCTTGGCTTATATACTCATTCTTACAGACATCATATCAGTATAAATATAGATAGAAAATAAAATAAAAATAAAAAAAGAGCTGCGCCAAATAATATGAATCAAAAAAACCATACAACTATAAAGAAAAAGTCCATGGAAACTTTATGTTGTCCAAAAAAAGGAAGACGATCGCACCACAGTGATTCCACACTTCCTTATCTCTATAGTGTCCCACCACCAACAAAATAGTGCGCTTACCAGACGGTAAAAGCACAAGGAGCGTTTAGAGTAACAAGCCACCGACAGCTCCTCGCCTTCACCAGACACTTTATCCCTCAGGAACGAACGATCCATACACTGTAGCCGCTCCACATTTTCAAAAGGAACCCAGTTTCACGCTCATAATGTAAAAAGAAAAGAAGCCTCCCATAGTGTAAAAAACTTAAATGCTCTTTTAATTAATAGAAATGCACTTACATAAAAACGAACAATTTCCGCATGTAAAAACAAGCCGGCCGGCAAACGAGAGCCCGTCCTCCTCTTGTAACACGTGGTTACGAGAGGAGGACGGGCTCTCGTTTGCCGGCCCGCTTGTTTTCACATGCGGAAATTGTTCGTTTTTATGTAAGTGCATTTCTAGTAATTAAAAGAGCATTGAAGTTTTTTACACTATGGGAGGCTTCGTTTCTTTTTACATTATGAGCGTGAAACTGGGTTACTTATGAAAATGTGGAGCGGCTACAGTGTATGGATCGTTCGTTCCTGAGGGATAAAGTGTCTGGTGAAGGCGAGGAGCTGTCGGTGGCTTGTTACTCTAAATGCTCCTTGTGCTTTTACCGTCTGGTAAGCGCACTATTTTGTCGGTGGTGGGACACTATAGAGATAAGGAAGTGTGGAATCACTGTGGTGCGATCGTCTTCCTTTTTTTGGACAACATAAAGTTTCCATGGACTTTTTCTTTATAGTTGTATGGTTTTTTTGATTCATATTATTTGGCGCACCTCTTTTTTTATTTTATTTTCTATCTATGTTTATGTGTGTGTATCCCACTGTGGAGCAGCAGCCTTATATCCTGTGAAACAGTCATTTGTAATTTTTTTGGATTATATGTATTTATCTCTAAGATTAATTTCTTGGATATTTATCTGAGAAAAACATTATTTTCTTGCTTGTTTTTTTCTTGCTTGATAAAGTAAGAAAATAAATGTTCCTTTTTTGGGGTCTCAGCGCGGTTTTATTTTCTTTTGTTATCAGTATAAATAATCATGATATAATTATACACATTTAGGAGTCCACCCCACTTCCTTCGGTGAGGGACCACGGCTCCCCAGGCTCCTTTTTCCCACTAGACCAGTATGTCAAGCTCTTCAAGCTTTACAATGTAAAGGTAAATAAATTGATAAGACAAACTAATTAAAATAACGTTTTTATTCTATAGTTTGATAATCTGAAAAGACTCTGAGCCTCCCTGACTTGCCCCTGGTCTATGAGATACCGCTGGATATCAAATAAGCTGTACGTAATTCCATCTTGATAAAAAATGAACTGTACTAGATCAATTTTGCTATAAGATTATTTGGGCAACTGGGAATACTTTATAAACTCTTAATGTTCATTTTTGGGAAATTTGATGTCTTTTATATTAAAACCACTAATATTTATTAACATCGATCTACAATTCACTGCAATATTTCACTGCAATATTTCTATTGTATTCGTGCTATTCTGAGGCCCTGATGAAGCGCGGCTTCCCACGAAACGTGTAGTCCATGTTCTTTGCTTCATCGCACCAGGATCAGCAAATCCTGGACCCAATTAACAGTAACTGTATCTGTATAACTGTAATACATTTTTTAACAACAGATGAAAAATAAAGTTTAAATTTATTGCTTTTAAATTTGTGGCATACATCTTTATTGAAACCCTACAAAGGTACATACAAAGTCCCACCCTACCTAGCTCTAACTTTTGATTTTATATTATTTAATTTGTAGCTTTTCTCCATTAGGCAGTTAAGTATTTATTGGGCTGAGCTATTCTTTATAAGCCACATTTCAGATCTCGGATAATATGTGAATGTATAACATAAGAAATCTTACTCTTGGTCCAGGGAAGTTATTTCTGACTCGGTCGGCATACATGGAGCTCTGAAAATCATAAAACAGAAAAAAGTTAAAGCATGACTTGGTTAGAGTGGGTAGAGTGAAATACAAACACATGCAAAATGCCTTTTTATAAGGTATGAATGGTAAACGAACTGTTAATCATGTACAATCAAAAATGACAAAAAATGGCGCCAAAAAGGATTTTTATAAATGAGTGAAGCTGCACTTTTTAAGAGTGGATTTCCACTCAGATAGATAGAAAGTGTAAAAAAGTGTGGTGCTACCTCAGAAAACAACCAATTGGTTGATAAGTGACCTAGAGCACTCAACATTTGAATCTAACACTTCTAATAATAGAACAAAAAATAATACACAGCCATAAGAATAGCAAAAGAAGAAAATTAAATCACTGTGATAATACGTTAAAGACTCAAATTCTCATGACAATATAGTTAACAAATAATAAACGTGACAGTCCACCTGTTGAGGCTGTTTGTCCATCCCTCACTGACGTCACTTCCGTGTCTGCTGGTTTCTACATCCCCTGGTCTTGGAACGCACTCCGCGGCCATTAGGAAAGCATGCAGAGGTACCTGAAAGCTGTTTATGCTGGTGCTAGCACATAGTACTTCCAAACGTGAGTGGGCATTTATTTGTTGATCTATATCTGTTCCTGACATCTTTCCTTGCTACACTATGATCGTCCCTTCATTGTGTTTTCCATGTTTTCATTCCTGAGCACGAGTACCTAAAGTCGTTTAAAGAATAAGGAACTATTATCGTATGCATTGCTAGTTACTGTATACCTACCTATTTGGGGTTTCTGAGCACCTAAGTAGTGGTGAGTGTGAACGTCCCACGCACCCTACTAAGTGGACTGTCACGTTTATTATTTTGTTAAAGCGGAGGTCCGTACACCACTGCAAACCTTAAAAGCCAGCAGCTGCACATACTGTAGCTGCTGACTTTTAATAATTGGACACTTACCTGTCCTGGAGTCCAGCGATGTTGGCACCGCAGCTGATGTTTCCATCAGCGGTTGAGGGCATGCCGCCTCCATTGTGAGTAAGGGAACCCGACCTCCACTCCTTTCTCCTTTTGGCCTGGCGACCGAGGAAGGAGGAGGAGGGATCCCAGGCAGTGACGTCAACACCGCGGCTGAGACTTCCGGAAGTGGGAACAGGATACCTGTATTAGACAGGTATCCTGTCCCCTCTCGAAAAGTGGCAAATGTGGCTCCGGAGGGGGGGGGGGGGGAGCACAATGAGCAGAAGTTCCACTTTTGGGCAGAACTCCGCTTTAACTATGAGAATTTGAGTCTTTCATGGATTATCACGGTGATTTAATTTTCTTCATTCACTATTTTTATTGCTGTGTATTATTTTTTGTTCTATTATTAGATGTATTAAATTTGAGTGCTGAGTGCACTAGGTCACTTATTAACCAACTGGTTGTTTTCTGAGGTAGCGCCACACTTTATTACATTTTCTATGAACTGTTAATCATCTACAGAAAATTAGGAAAACAATTGTGATAGACAAGAGTAACTGAAATGTAAAGTTTGGTGTATCACATAATGGAAAAAAACAGATGTGAAATATATATATATATATATATATATAGCCCCTAACTGTCCCTCTGTTCAAACCTCAAATCCCTCTGTTCCTTTTCCTACTTAAGTGTCCCTCTTTTTGGACTATATAAGGTATAAAAACACTACATAAATGTGCTACTTAATTACCAGAACTGCCATGCTGCACCAAACTCTAAATAAATGCATATACTATTTATAAAAATCCAATATAAATGAAAAGTAACAATGAAACTAAGATTTAGTAGGTTTAATCATTCTATTCTGGCATATTCATTCTATTGGTATGTGTAACTGGGGGGCGGCCTGTTGGGAGTTTGACATGTACCTTACAGTTGTGTCCTACTTTTCCTTCTGAAAGTTGGGAAGTGTTTCTCTCTGTTTGTGTATATATATATATATATATATATATATATATATATATATACTCAGAGTTCTGTAGGCAACCTGGAGTAATTCATCCTCAACGTTTACAGCATAATCTCTAATGTAAACATACAGCAAGTGCACAGGAAGAGCGCTGAGACCCACTTAACCTCCCTGGCGGTAATCCTGAGTGTGGCTCTGGGTTAATTTTCAGTACCAAAAGTGGTAACCCTGAGCCACACTTGGGGTTACACATAAGTGTACTGTTACTTACCTTGTCCATACGAGCGCCCGATGTCCTCCCGCTGTGCCCTCCGGCCGATGCATCCCTTGTTTGGGTTCCTTTCCCTGTGAGTGCTGCCATGCAGGGGGGCGCAGCTGGCAGTAAATTTTTAAAAGTTCGAAACATAACATACACACAATACAATACATACACACAATACATTGTAATCTGTTAGGATTACATTACTGTATCAAACCATGTCACCTCAGTTTTGTGCCTAGTGCTTTGTCCAGTGCCCTGCCTGCACTTTTACTGTTCTTTCTGCCTTAAAACTTGAGAACATCCATTGCATCCAAAAAGCATCCCTTTAGGTCAAAAGCAATTTTAGACCAGCTAGAAAACAGTGATTAGAATCACTTGCAGAATTGAGCGATAGTGATTCGTGGGGAAATACGTCATCAGACACTGAAAGTGACGACAGCTATGATTCTGCAACAGTGCTCGGTGATGTGCGAACTTGGTGCTCTATTGACTGTTGTACAGATCATGCAGCACCCCCAATTCCTATTTACTGGAGCATCTGGTATGAAAGTAGATGCCAAACGGGACAACCCCTTGGCATACTTACAATTATTTTTGACTGATGAGGTTATTGAAAAAATAGTCACTGAGACAAACCGTTACAAAAAGCAACAATTGGCCACTACACATTGTAGGTTTCCAAGAAGCAGAAAGTGGGAACCAGTGACCAAAGATGACAATTCTTGCATTTCTGGGCCTAATAATACTTCAGGGAGTGATGGGGAAACCCCTGCAGAAGTGGTATTGGATAACTAATAAATTACTTGCCATCCCATTCTTTGGCACGGTCATGTTAGAGTACAGATTTTTCCTGATCATGAAATATTTACACTTCAAGAAAACAACGAATTTGATGAAACTACTCATTCTGCAACAAAACTAAAACTAAAGAAAATTTGAGAAGCATCTCAAATGATTTTAAAGAATTTCCAATGGAGCTATGTGCCAGAAAGAGATATCAGCATAGATGAAAGTCTAATGGCCTACAAGCTGCATCACAGAGAGCACGATTTGTCATAAAATGCCAATCGTTAACTGGCTACATTTGGATTTCAGTCATATACACTGGAAAAGGAACAAAATGTAATCAAAAATACAGCAACTATGGAATGGCAACATCTTCAGTTCTTTCATTCATTGAGACATTGCTAAATCAGGGCTATTGCGTAACAACTGACAACTTTTATACGTCTCCTGAACTTTATGAGTTTCTTCTGCAAAACAAAACAGATGCCTATGAAACCATAAGGGCTAACCGAAGCGACATGCCGCCAATGTTTGGCAATAAGTGATGCCTGAAGAAATGGTTGCCTGACAGAAAGGCAAAACAATGACACTGCGATGGCGTGACAAGAAAGATGTGTGCTTAATGAGTACAGTTTACAATTCCTCCACTGTTATAGTACGCCCACCTTTCGCGCGTACCATAACAGTGGAGGTATTATGAAAGAAAGAAAGAAAGAAATCATGAAGCCAGTAGAGATAGACTACAATAACACCATGGGAGGTGTCGACAGAGCTGACGAAGCAATGACATTCTACCCAGCAATGACGAAACAGCAAAAGAAGTACTACAAGAAGATCTTCAGGCATCTTCTTAAGCAATGCTTGTGGAATTCCTACATTCTGCTAAAAAAAAAAAAAAAGAGTGACAAGCCTGTGATTCATTCTGACTTCATTTGGAAAGTTGCCGAACGTATCTTTATGAACCACCAAACACTATCAATGGCTGTGAATAGAGCTGGATGTCATGCTGTTGGCATTGTCAACCCGGAACGCATGACTGGCCGTCACTTCATCGACTGCATCCCACCAACCGAGAAAGCATCAGCACCTACAAGGATGTGCGTAGTTTGTTGCTCGAAGCGAGATGACAGTGGAAAGAAAAATCCGAAAGAAATCCAGGTCCATTGTCCTGATTGTGACATCGGACTTTGTGCAGTCCCATGATTAAAAAATGTTCATACCCGGGACGTTTACTAAACCAATATGCAGTGTCTAGTATTACAGTGACTATTAATATTGCACCCTTGTTTGGACAAATTTCAGTGTTTTTGGTTTGATTACATTATTGAATAAAATGTATTATTATTATATTATTATTTTTTATAATTATTTATTATTATTATATATTATAATTTATGATTTCCTGTTTCAACCTTTATCATACCTGGGATGTCTACTAGACTCTTGTTTGGACAGATTTAAGTAAGTTATTCCTAAAAATTACAGGCCTACAATATAAAACAACACATTTCCATGCAAAACAATGTACCGCTTTGACATTCAAAAATACTGACTTAATCAGACCGCCAGGGAGGTAAAGGACTTCAGTTTTATTCCAGGTGAGCCCCAATCCAGGCCCCGCTATATTATATACAAACTTTTCATGTGATCATTTAACAGATTGGGCATGAATCTACTGGCTGAGGCCTTTTATTTAGAGATAAGGGAAATCCCTTCTTTGATAAACGATAATAAAAATATATTTTTTCTGTTGGTTGAAAGAGATGGACTAGATTCTCTTTTTATAACTTGGCTACCAATATAACTATTTACCTATATTGTACTTTTATGTTAAACAAAAATGAAATAATAATAATAATTTGAACAAGTATTTGAACAAGTGTTTTTCACTTATAGTTTTTCACTTTGAACTTCAAACTATGCAAGTAAATTATTGCATACTTCTATATGCTTTTATGCTTCTATACTTATCAGATACAAGACATCTAGCCTGTCTTGTATGCCTATTTTGAGAAAAAGAACTCTCAGCTGTGCAACTTGTGACAGGTAATGTGTAAAAAACAAAAACAAAAAGAAACCCCAGTGCAATATCTAGGTTACTCAGTTTTGTTCTCTGAAATTATTTTATAAAGCTCAGCAAGCCTGAATCTGTTTTTTTTTTTACAGATTTTGTTGCACTAGAGTTAGGGTACACGTATTATTGAAATTGGAGCTCAGAACAGAGATTGGTGTCCTCTGGATATATATCATTTAGCTTTTGAGAACAATGAAGCTGGGACATTATATTCTCACAGCAACATCCACTGCTGTCAGAATACACTGATCAGTGGCTGCAGGACCTGACATTTTCCAACATGTCACTTCAACAAAAGTCGATCCAGCAATCAACTTCTGTTGAGCAGGGACGGCCACACACTGATCGAAATTCATCTGGTCATATGGCCTGGTTGAGGGTATCTTTCTCTTCCTGCACATAAAGTGACATCATATGGCACATCACTTTTTGCAAGAAAATGTATTTGCTATTTCTTTATACATCTCTTTTCTTCTTATTTGGGTTTCTAGTTTGTGAAACATTTTGTAGACGGTGGTGATAAGAAATGTATATTTTGTTTTAATGTTCAATTATCTATCAAAAGCATACTAGCTAGAGGAAAAACTCTGTGGTACTCTCTTCCCTTGGTGCCCTAAGCGTGTTTACCTTTTTGGATTAATGGTTAATTCAGCCCTGGATGAGGGGAGTGACCATTAACAAAATGTTGCCACTCCATTATGTTTACTGAGTTGCTTCTGTAAAATCTTCTTGCAACCATATTTACAACTCCCATTTGGTACTTCAAGCTGAATCAGAAGCCAGATAGATCAGCTAGCCACTAATATCCTACAGTATTCTACTTGATTGTGGTGAGAATGCACATGAATAGATTATTTTTTGATTTGACCTCAAAGTCCTTGCCATATAGGTAAGTCTTACACACGCAAGGAATTTTAGCTTGTGAGTGGGATAGCTCTCTTGGGGGGGTTAAGGCTCTGGCCCACACAGGTGACAGGCTGAAGGTGTTTGTCATTTTCCTGATACAACACCCCACCTAGTTCTTCTCAGCTGGCATTGACATGTAGTTCTTAGGGCCAAGCTGGGTAAGTGTAAGCCAAAATATGGGCATTGCTCCTGTTTAACTAGAGAATGGGCTGCTCACAATGGTAGGACTACTGATATTGGATTCTCAAAACTCCCTGGGTTCTTTGGCTTGGCAGGTCTGTCTTGACAGCTCCAGGTCATCTTCTTCATCTTGGCTTCTCAGCAACACATTGTGGCACCTTGGCAGGATATAAGTGATAGACGGTTGACAGAACCAACACTTTTTATTAGATAGCTTAACCCCCCCCCCCCCACCACCACCATCATAGAGGCACTCAGAACCTTTCCAGGTGCTCCTTGTGTTGTTGTGTCCTACCGAAGATGATTGGCATCCAAATTCACCATCATCTCAATCAGATTGATGTGCAATTATCTGCTCCTTCAGTCACTGGAAGGTCACAAGGGATCCCAATATTCCTTTCAACATTTGATCAAACTTAAAGTACCCCAGTCAGCAGAAAAAAAGATGACAGACGATACCTGGAGGGGAAGCACTTCCCGCCAAATATCCTCCATCAGCACCGACAAGTTTGGTGTGAGAGGGGTCAGTCAGTAAACTTTCATGCAGGGAGGGTTGAATATCACTGTTTTGGAGGCCAAATTGCGTCATGGCAGTATGGTGTATATGCAGATATTGAAAATAGGCCATAGGAGGAAGACCATAGTCTGTAAGAAATTCAGCAAAGGATCAAAAGATGTTTGCTATAAATAAACGAGAAATCAATCTTACCCCCTCATTTGAACCAGAACCCTCTGTCCGTTCTGCGGAATAATTCCGGTAGACATGGATTGTCCCATAATTAAGCATTGGGTGAATATGTGGTGTGTGGTCTTGATGGTAGCTGCTTCGACAGCTTGAATATCCGTAGGGTCATGGAGAGAACTTTCGTACCCTCCCTCCCCCTAGTGGATAAGTGATGTATTAGATTCTGGAGAGATTCATAGGAAGTCAGGATGGCTGCCTCCAATGCTGTAGTTGCATTGTTTGCTTCGGGGTACAACCACCAATGTGCATGAGCTAACTGTGAGGCCACATAGTAATTTTGAAGACAAGGGGGTACCAATCCCCCCTCCAAAATTGGTAATTGTAACATGTTTTTTGCTATCCTAGCTACCCCTCCCCCCCAAATAAATTTTATAAGGATCGTGTCAATTTCCTTGAATTCGCTTTTAGGGATGTATATTGGGGAGTTACTCAGAATGTATAAAAAGTGTGGTAAAAAGATAATTTAGAAAATATTTATTCTACCCAATAATGTCAGGGGAAGACTAGCCCAAGTCTTAAGCAAATTCCTCATTCTACTAATGAGCGGATCTAAATTAATTTTGATACATACAGAAATAGGTTGCTGTATCTCAATACCCAGGTATCGAAAGGTGTGAACAATCTGTAATGGACACAAGGAGGGTAGTGTAATTGAGGTGGGGTGATCCAACATAAATAGCAGGGATTTGTCCCAGTTTACCTGGAAGCAAGAAAAGTGGCCAAAGCGCCAAATAATATCCAGCAAAGTAGGGAGTGACGACTGGGGGTCCACCAAATATATTAACATGTCATCAGCCTATAAGGATACCTTTTCTTCCAGGCCCCCAATCGTCAGTCCCACCACCTCTCCACTAGATCTGATCAGCAGCGCCGGTGGCTCTATCGCCAGCACAAATAGTAGTGGTGATAGAGGGCACCCCTATCTGGTGCCTCTGCATATCACAAAGGGGTCAGAAATAATAATATTTACTCTCAATCTAGCCTTAGGTTTGTGATATAGTAATTGAACCCATTTAAAAAATGTGGTACAGAGACCTTATGAGCATCCAGAGCTAAAACAGCCCTGGAGCCCACTGAGCCATGAATGGTCTGCATGTTGGTGAAAAGCTGGTGTAGATTGATTGACGTAAATCTGCAAGGGATGAATCCCGTCTGATCCACTCCAATGACAGTAGCAACGACCGTATTTAGTCTCTGGGCAAGCACTAAAATTTTTATATCCGAGTTAATTAGGGAAATTGGTCAGTATGATTTGCAGAGAAGATGGTCTTTGTAAGGTTTGTGGATAAGGACAATTAACGCCTCAGACATAGAGTACGGTAGCTGTCCTGTCTTCAGGGCATAGCTATATACCCTGAGCAGATGTGGAATCAGGATCTCTCTGAATTGCATATATCATTCTATAGGGAAACCGTTCAATCCTGGCGTCTTTTTTCTAGCAAAGGATTGGATGGTGTCTCCTATTTCGCCGGTCGTTAGAGGGGAATCAAGCAATGAAACCTGAGAATCTAGCAATTTTGCAAGTGAGATATCTTGCAGATAACCGTCTAGTTCCACAATAGTATTGCGGGCCCTAGTGGAGTATAGGGTGGAGTAGAATATAACAAAAGCCTCCACTACCTCCCTAGTCTATTCCACTATTATGTCCTCCAAGTTGTTAATTCTGGGGATGTTACATGGCTGACAGTCAGGCCTAGACAGGTAAGCTAGCAAGTGACTATTTTTGTCACCAAATTCGAAAAGCTGATGATTTTGGTATAACAATTTTTTCTGGGTTTGTTCCAGTAGTACCATATCTAGCTCCCTGGCCTTATGCCGCCAAATAGAGTGTGTCTTGGGTGTAGGAGATGCAGAATAGGCAGCCTCCACCACCCAGAGCTCTCCCTCCACATCCACCAGTCTGGAATGAGACGTCTTACGGGCCTGCCCTATGGCCGCAGAAAAAAAGACCCGCATGGTGGCCTTCAAGGCATCCCAGACCACAGGGGGGGATGCACTCTGTGTATTAGTGGCCTGGTAGGACTTCATATCAGCTAGTCCCTTATCTGTGATGGCCTGGTCTGCCAGCCACAGTGGACTCCGATGCCATACACGAAAGGAGGGTGATACTCCCTGGGCAAGGTCCACCAACAGGGGAGAATGATCAGATACCGCCATAGTGAGGTATCTGATGTCACTTACCATGCTAAGTAAGTCAGAGGATAGCAGACATAAATCAATACGTGATAGTGTACCACGAGGATCAGATTGACAGGAATATTCCCATACATCAGCATGTTTCCATCTCCAGACCTCTACTAGGTCATATTGGAATAGATAAGTGCCTAGGGGTGGGGGGGGGGGGGGAGTGGAGAATCAAAATCTGTCAAGAGAATTGTCAAGGACCATGTTGTAATCCCCAGCTATTAATAAAGAGCCCTCTGCAATTTCCATGATGGAAGTGAGTATGCAATCAAAGAATTGTTTAGTAAAAGGCAATTGGGCCTATAGGCCAGTCACCGTGTATGGTTTACCAAGGAGTTCTAACACAATGATTACATAAAAACCACTGGGATCTAGCTTAATATGTTTGATAGTGACAGGCGCTGATTTGGCTATAAGAATAGATGTACCCTGAGAGTACATGGAGTGAAGTGCATAAGCTATTTTTTACCTCTTAAGAGCCATGACTCTGGAGCCATGTAATTTAGTTTCCTGGAGAAGAATCACATGCATATTGTGTTGTGCCAGGTACTCAAACATCAGTGAATGTTTAACCTTGGAGTTAAGCCTCCTAACATTCCATGAAATCACGTGTAGTTTAGACATAACCATGTACTGTATACCATAATGGATATTTCCCATAATGCAGTGAGGTTACCCTTATCTTGGAAACCTGTGACCCCAATATAGAATGAGTCAATAACAGCAACAATATATAGATGAGAAGGGATAGTATTTCTGTTGCAGCTGTAGATTGGATACCAAGGTGACCAATCGGGCCAGAAGCCACGGAGGAGAAAAGGCACAAAAAATAAAATAAATTTAAAAAGGGAACCAAAAACAAGGGAAACAGATAAAACCCCCCAACCCTCCTGGCCCCCAAGCCCAAACATTTGGGGGCTTTGTTCCCATAACCAAAACTGCAAAGCAGGGAGAACATGGTGTAGTCCCACAACCAACAAACCGTGGTAGGTGGTAATAGAGTTTGCAGCAGCAGGGTTCCATCCATGCCCGCAAGGTAGAATATGGTAGGTGACCCAGACCCTAAAGGGATGTGCCTTTGTCCTCAGTAGGATATTACCAGTGGAAGGACTGCGACACGAGTAGTTGTGCCTAGTTTAGTGGACTGCAGCATAAGGCAACGGTTCATCAGCCTCTCGGATGAGAAGTATCAAGAAAAAAAAGGGGGGGATCATGAACAGGTTTGCAATCTCCATTAGTAACCATGTGCTGTGGTGTGGATGAAAAACTTAAAGCTGGGAGGAAGGTTAAGATCCCAGGGTATCTACCCAGTGGGCTACTTCTTTTGGATCTGTGAAGAAGTAGGCCTTGCCTAGCATGCTATGGGGTAGTTGGAGGTCTTGCAGTCTCCTTTTAATGGCCAAAAAAGTAGCCCTCTGTTCCTGCTTAGCCACTAAGAAATCTGGGAAGATAGTGATTCCATTGCCATTGAAGGATATACGGCCCTTTACTTGGGCAGCCCTGAGGATCACATCGCTTCCCTGTCCCTAAAATGTAGAAGTTTGATGAGCATGGCACGTGGCGGTGCCCCAATAGGTAAAGGGTGTAAGGGAACTCGCTCTATGGCAAATAGCAGAGTGAAGGTGGAGGTGCCAAAGGTAGATGTGAACCTCCTCTCCATGAAAGCCTCAGGGATCGTGGCCTCTGAACCCTCTGGGAAACCCAAATAACGCCGATTATTACACCTCAGACAGTCCTCCATATCTGTTAACTTGGTATAATTTTGGGTTTGGGCGCAGTTCTCTGACAGAGGCTTGTAGTGTCATCCTCTAAATCTCCTATGCGCTGTTCTGCATTGGTCACTCTGTGATGGAGATTGTGTACATCTTGTTTCAGGAAGGATAGATCTGTTTTGATAGAGTCTATCTGAATGTGGTGAGGGAAGCATGGCTGTGCTGAATAGCCTCCATGATCTGTGTCAGCATGGGTTCTGCGGGGCCTGTGTCAGCATGATCAGTGCTGAGGAAGAGAGGAGCTGTGTCCTCAGGCTGAGAGAGCAGCAGGGGGTCATCAGAGCTAGAAACAGGGGGTTTTGTGACTCACTCTTCCCTGGTGCATGCTGCGCTGCTGCATATGAGGAGGATGGCTTGCTGTGACCCCATCCATAAGGCTGGCTGATGCCATTTTGCTGCGGTTCCCATGGAGAGGGCAGCAGTGGGAATTCTACGATATCCTCCAGCGTGGGGCTGTATTTGACCATCCTCAGGTGTTCCCAGGGGTCTCAGGAGGTAAAGGATGCTGGTGGGTCCCCAAAAGAGCGATCAGGTCAGCAGGATCAGGAGCGAGGATAGAAGCGGGACAGATGGAGCTCAAGCAAGCTGCTTCCTCACATCCAGGTAGTCTGCCACGCCCCAAACTCCCCATCTGAGTCTTCACCTCATGCATCACTGTCTGACTCTCAAGCTGAGCCTGCACCACTTGAGCCAGTAAATTTTGTGTCCCAGGATGACAAGGCACCTGGAGTGTGGTTTTGATAGTCCAACATCTGACTTGGAAACCAATTCTTTGTCATCTTCATCTAAGAAGTGCTCTTCCACATAAGCAAGGTATGAAACGAGGACAGGTGGGTGATTGAAAGGTCTGCCAACTCCATTCATAGACCTTGTTTCATTCTTAGAAGCTGTAGTATGGCTTCTATGAATGGAGCATCTGGGCAGAAAGGGCAGGCTAAGCTGGGCTCACGTGATGAGAGGCTGTGACAGCCCCCTAGTTATTTTAGCCCCCCACTGCACCAGAAGATTATGGGGTGGAGGGGAAGCATAGATAGAGGAGAAATTCACCTAAAAGAAGAGGCATCAGTGACACATCCTACTGACTGCAAGTTATGCCGTTTTCAGATTTTTCTTTTGTTTTGTTTTTTGGCTGCACTTAGACTTTAAGTAGTGATAAGCAGTGCAATCTTGCTGGCTGAATTCCAGGCTCTGGATAGCCTCTGAGGTGGTTCATCCTAAGCTCTCTGTGATTCTTAGCTTTTCTGGTCCTTGGGGGTGCCCTATTCTTTAGGTCACTCTCCAAAGTCCTCCCTACTGGCAGACACTGACTACCTTCCCAAAAAGGTCCTGAATTTTTGGTAACTGGACCCAGTACACATTTGGCTACTCTTCTAGAATTTTGCCACTAAGTCTCCTAGGGTGGCAATGAATTCAGGCACTATCATGACCAAAGGCACAAGTACAGATAACCCTTCTTTTGGACTTGCCTGACTTGTAGTTAGTGTCGGTATTCTCAGTTAAACTAGACATTGATGGCCAACTATAGGCTTGCACTTCACTAACAGGGTGGGATTTCCCTCCTTCACTCTAACAGGGTGTAATTTGCGAGAAGTGGCCTGATCCACTTTGAAGGGGATGTCCTTTGATTTCAATCGTTTTTCATACAAAGTGAAAGAGAAAAAAATGATAATCATTTAAAAAAGCTCACTGGAGCTGGTGATGTGGCTCATATGCAACCAGAGCTACTCTCCAATGGGCACCCAGCAGAATCACTCACCAAAAACCAAAAGAGGATGCTCCCAGACCAAAATCATAAAGGAGTTCAAAACAGATATTGACTCCCTAAAAGTGTGTCTATTTAAATCAAATTCTGTATGTCCAAATTCAATTTGTTTATTGGCAGAAAAGGAGCAGTCCATCCTTAACTGATTTCAGATACCTTACAGCTTCTTCATTTTCTCTTGGACTCTGGTAGCAAAATCTCTGTGCTCCGAGGGCAAGACTCCTCAGAATTCAAGAGTGGGTGGGAATTGAGTTAAAAGCTAAGACAGGAAAATTAAACAGTTGCCAAAGGGCATCAGCTTCAACCTTTAACTAAAAGCATACTTTAGGGAGTACTGTTCCTTTAATGATATGGTTGCCTGGGGTACTTAGATGCTAAATCTGAGTCCCACAAAAATTTGAACATTCTTATACTACATAGCATTATAATAACCTCCCTGGTGGTATTCCAGAGTCTGGCTCGGGGTGAAATTTCAGAACCAAAAGCGGTAACCCAGAGCCAGACTCGGGATCGCATCGCAGGATCCAGGAAGAGCTTACCTTGTCCCCTGGATCCTGCAATGTCTCCCCGCAGTGTGAGAGGCTCGTCCTCCGCTCGATTCATCATGGAGCCGAGCTCTGTTCCCTGCGAACGTTGCGGCGCACAGGGACAGAGAATGGCACCAAATTCAAAAAGTGAAACACACACATTACATACAGTATACTGTAATCTTACAGATTACATTACTGTATGTAATTATTTCACACCCCTTTTGTCCCTAGTGGTTGCACCAGTGTCCTGCATGCAGTTTTATATTATAAAAACTGTTCTTTCTGCCTGGAAACTGGAGATTGTCCATAGCAACCAAAACCGTCCTTTTACATCAAAAGTGGTTTTAGACCAGCTAGAAAACAGCGATAATAAATTAGAATCACTTGCAGAATTGAGAGATAGTGATTTGTGGGGAGATCCATCATCAAACACTGAAAAGTAATGACAGCGACAATTCTGCAACTGAGCAAATTTCTGTGTTTTTGATTGGATTACATTATTGAATATTTTTTTTTAAATGATTACTATTTGGTATAATTATTTATTATATTATAATTTAGAATTTCGTTTTTCAAACTTTATCATACCTGGGATGTCTACTAGACTCTGGTTTGGACAGATTTAAGTGAGTTATTCCTAAGAATTACAGGCCTACAATATAAAACGCCACAATTATCATGCAAAATAATTGTACCGCTTTCAGCTTCAAAAATCTGAAATAATCATACCGCCAGGGAGGTTAAATGAAATCATTTATATAATTTGTTTCCTGGATAAAACAAATCTGTAGAGGGAGAGGGTGGATCATAAGCATAAGTATGCATTGTTTAATAGTACAGTTATCCTTTAAAGCCACCCTTTTACTAACTTAACATAATTACACTAAGAATTAGATGGTGGAAATTAGGGAACAGACATGATGATATATATATAAAACTTATAATAGTAATATTATAAGGGCCAGAATAGCAGTATAAAACGGGCAGGAATATACTCCCACCATAATGTTGGGGCATGTCATTGTTATGGCCTGCTGATGGTCCATAGATCCTCTCTAGAAAGCAACCTTTATTGCAAGTGTCAGACATGCTGAATTGCCAGACTGCAAATGACAGCCCTGGAACATTCACCTTCAACAATAAGCAATGGGAGCTTCCATATTAATATCTTGACAGCATGCCTATTAATCACTACTCAGTATGTCTGCAAACCATCTCTACAAACCTACAAATAACATTCGATTTTGAATACTTTTTTGTGTACACATTTACACTGTAGTCTCTTATAGAGATAATTAAATTAAAGTGTAAGTCCAGGCAAAAACTAACTAACTCTAAACCTGCTCTCTGCCATATTCTAAACCTAATCTATCTAACCCTGTAAAGCAAAAATCGCTGTACTTACCTATTCTGCAGCAGATCCGGTCCGGTTTCCAGCAGCGGAAGCTGTCTGCAGGACAGAATCGACAATGGCTGTTAAATGGCTGGGAAGTGACGTCACCCATAGAGTTAACATGGGGCTTCCATTGCCAGCTGCCTCTCCTGCACCCGCCTCAGCACTGAAGCCACCACAAACAGCTAATGCTGGGACTGGACTAAAGTGGTTGCAGAATAGGTAAGTACAGAGATTTTTGCTTTACAGGGTTAGAAAGATTAGGTTTAGAAAGTGGGGTTTTGCCTGAACTTTCGCTTTAAGTAATTCACGACAATCTAAACATTCTGTTTTTTGCTGTTAGGTGTTTTTCATTCAGTTAGTAGTAACTTCATCATGCTGAAGTTATATGTTTAAAATGGAATAAATGCACAGGCAAAGATTTTAAGAAGCGACAGTTTAGCACGCATATGAAGTCATACTGGAAAATATCATATAATTCACAGCAAGAGTACAATGTCTGGAAAATGGCTACTCATCACATTGACAATTAAATGACTTGGAACAGTCAGTAACAGGGTGGAGGATTTGCTGCTATAGTATAGCCAGAGCACTAGTCATCAGCTAGACAGGGAGTGTTACTGCATGTGTTAAAGGGTTCAGTAACATTTGCCAGATGAATTACTAATGATGGCAATGCAGATAGTTATTGGCACTGACAGCCACAGTGAAAGCCAAAAGCACTCTCTTTCATGCAGTTGTAAATATGGTTATTTTTTTACCTTTTTCAATTTATATTTCTAAATACACAGGCTTTTTGGAAAACAAAAAATAGGGTATTAGAATCTTTCAGTATTTTGTTATTGATGAATGGCAATGCACAAATGAGTTCACTTAAATTGAGATTTAATCTGGACTGAATAGATTACTAGTTGGACAGATTCTCAACTACTCTCATGACCGTGAGGATTTACACATATGCGTTGTGATTATGTACAGTGCACATTGACGGACAGCACTGCGCAATGATGCCCAGTGCTTATAGCCCTAGTACAAATACTGTAGGTACCTAGTTGTGGGGATAAGACTGTTGTCTATTTTGTCACGTGGAGCATACAAATGTTTAGCAGGTAGCAGGTGAACTTTCTGTACTACGGATATTTTTAAAGAAAATCAAACCAAAGAATTTTTTTAGCACACTGAAAATACTCGTGACTATAAAAATTTAAATGAAAGAACTTGTGGAATGTAAACAAAAATCAAGTTCATCAGAAAAAAAAAAAAACTTTCATGTCCATGGGTTGATTAAACCACAAATCCTTAATCCAGGCACTGGATTCATCAAGAGCAATAAAACACCTCTTGCTGCCCTAGACACACACAACGTGTGCTGCCCCAGTCCCAACTCACATTTCATTGACAGCAACAGGAATGAATGGCTCCTGCTGCTTCTCGAGTCTCTGTGAGAAGAGAAAAAGAGGGGATAGAAGATTGCAGCCAGACACAGCTCTCGATCCCTGACAAGTTCAGGTTAGATTTAGAGAGGGAGGGCAAGGAAAATAGTTCATGGGGTGTTGTTTACCATAATGCATGCATTAAAGCAGAACTATGAGCAAAACTTTATTTTTTTATTTCTGATAGAGTAAGGGAGGGTAATAACCCCTTTTTTTCCCGCCATCTCTGTCCCATTGCGGAGATTTCCCTTCACTTCCTGTCCCATAGCCAAACAGGAAGTGAGAGGATATCTCTGAAAATTCCAGGAATTTTTTGGGGACCCCCAGCTCACCAGAACTAGTGTCCCCATTGTAAGATTTCCCATCTATTACTTTTCTGGGGACAACACAGAAATTGGGGTTTTCTTTTTACTTTCACTATCAATAATGGTAAACAGGACAAATAGAGTGTGTGAATCTTCTTAACAGGGGCACAGACCGCAATAAAAAATGACAGGGGTTTTAATCACTCTTCACTCTGTTCAAAACCAAAAAAAAAAAAGTTTTGCCTTTAGTTATACTTTAAGGTAAAAAAAAAAACACCCAGCGTTTAGAACCACTTTAACCACTTAAGCCCCGGGAAAGATTTGGCTGCTCAATGACCAGGTAATTTTTTGCGATATGGCACTGCGTCTCTTTAACTGACAACTGCGCGGTCGTGCGACATTGTACCCAAACAAATTTGATGCCCTTTTTTTCCCACAAATAGAGCTTTCCTTTGATGGTATTTTATCATCTCTTTGGTTTTTATTTTTTGCGCTATAAAAAAAAAAAGAGCGTAAATTTTGAAAAAAACACATTATTTTTTACTTTTTGCTATAATAAATATCCCCAGTTTTTTAAAAAAAAGCAATTTTTTTTACTCAGTTTAGGTTGATATGTATTCTTCTACATATGTTTGGTAATTAAAATCTCAATAAGCGTATATAGATTGTTTTGCGCAAAAGTTATAGCGTCTACAAAATAGGGAATATATGTATGGCATTTTTGTTGTTGTTTTTTTTTTTTTTTTTACTAGTAATGTCCACAATCTACGATTTTTATCGGGACTTCAATATTACAGCGGACAAATTGGACACTTTTGACAGATTTTTGGGACAATTATACAGCCATCATTGCTATAAAAATGCACTGATTACTGTATAAATGTCACTGGCAGGGAAGGGGTTAACACTAGGGGGCGATCAAGGGGTTAACTGTGTTCCCTAGGTGTGTATTAACTGTAGGGGGGGTGGGACTGTCTAGGAGGAGAGAGACAGATCGGTGTTCATACTTCGTATGAACATCGATCTGTCGCTACTCGCCCGAAAGAACTTGGGATTTGTGTGTCTGTCACGAGCGATCGCAGTTGCCCGCCGGTCATCGCATCGGCCCTGGGCATACGCTGCGGGCGTGCGTGCCCCTAGTGGCCAAAAGGCGAAGCAATGTAAGTTTCGTCCAGCCGTGCCATTCTTCCAAAGTGAAACTGCGGCGGCTGGTCGACAAGCAGTTAAGTTGGTGGCAGGGGCTTTTTAATTTTATCACAAAGTCTCATGTAAGACATATAGATAGTTTCTCATACTCTTACAGGTCAGAAAGGTTCAATTAGAAAATCCTTCAATGGACTCTGCCCTGCCTACCCCTGCTACTGTGCTGTTAATTGCCAATTGCCAACTACTTAAAAAAACAAGTGGAAATACCTATTCCCATTCCTGCACACCTCCCAGACTGCCAGCATCAGCCATCAAAAGGCAAGCATCCTACTAGTAGCACGCTTAGTGGTACTTGGGGACTGGAAATTGATTCTGGCTCCTAACCTCTCAGATGTGATGAGATTGGTCAATGATATCTGTGCCTTTGAGCGCCTATTGGCCATGAACGCTCTGAAATATGATGCCTTCTCCAAGTCCTGGAGCATCTGGACAGAAAAGAGTTTGGCTCTCCCATGTAGGCTACACGAGTAAGGCTCTGTTTCCACTACTGCGAGTTGTTGTGCGACTTGACACATGTGACAAGTCAAAATCCATGTATTTCAATGGTCCCTGTTCTAATTGGTGTGACTCAAGTCGCAGCGACTCCAGAAAAGGTTTTTGTACTACGTTGTTCCGACTTCGGTGCAACTTGTTTTCCCATGGTTCTCACCAGACGCATGACATCAAAAATTGCATTTCAAAGTCGCACTGTAAATCGCCTGACTTTGGGGCCGCAATAGTGAAAACCTAGCCTAAGTAACGTTCATAAGTGATGATCGTTGTACCCTAAACTTTGTATGCCCAGAAGTTCTTGAATATTACTGAATTACTATACACAGAATTGTACCTGACTGCTCTTTGAGATGTGTACTGTACTTTACACACGGAATGTTTGTATTTCATGTATGTTAATTCGTTAAAAATGTAATGAATCTGTAAAACTGAAAAGATTAATCCTTCCCCCACTGATTTTAAAGCAAAACGCCAGACATTTTCCCAGTTCTGGGTAAAGTGGGTAAAGGTCAGTACCTCTATCAGGATTTTGTTTCTGTCTGTGCCTCTACTGGATAAATACATTCTCCCATTCTATGTGATGAAATTGTAAATTCTAGAGTTTTCAAGAGATCTCTATAATGGGGAAACCTTCCAATTAACACAATAGTGCTGGTGAAAGCTTTGGGGGGAATTTCCCCTTCACTTTACTTTCTTATTTCTCATTGGTCTTTGGAACAGGAAGCAATGAAAATTCCCCCAGTGGGGGATGTGGAGAGCAAAAAACACCTGCAAGTGATTCTAACTAATCCTCACTATTTAGAAAACTGTAAAAAAATATATTAAAAAAAACCTGTCTACAGCTTGCTTTAATCTCAAACTACATTTCTGCTGTATTTGTTCAGTAGGGTATGTAAAAATGTAAAATAGTCTTCAGTTATTCTTCGGGCGGCACACAAATTATCACTAAGCTATGGTACAATTCACATGCAATCATGTATTTGCAATAAACTAAGCACAATTATGCAATGTCATGATTGTGTGTGGTAAATTCTGGTTACACCCTATCATCTTGCTTACGCTATAGGATCTAGTTGTGCAATACCTTAGCACTTGTAGGCTATTTTGCCTGCGGGATAGAATGACTACATATCCCCCATGTGGCACGGATCTTTCTCATCAGTTTAATGAAGCGTTATATTTTATAGCTAATGTTAATGTCTAAACACAGATTGGGAGGTGCAGCAGGACAGGAGAAAGGTATATTAGAGAGTGGGCAGGCAACAATATGTGGGAACGTAATGATAGTAAGCATTTTGTAAAACACCAATGAGGAGCTTATTTGTAGAAACATATGGAGAATTAAAATATAAGCAACAGTTGATTGGTTGTAATATGCAACATCACTATTTCTTTTGCACTGGTTTTCATAAAAATACATTCACCGGACAACATTTATATACATTGGCAGAAGACATTTTCTTACTTGGCTTCACTTTCTTTCAATTCTTCATCCAGCCTGTGTTCGTAATCATTCATTGATGAAAAAAAAATGAAAAGGGAAAGAAGCAAGCATAACATAAGAAAAAAGGCCAAGCAAAGCAAAGCCAAGGCAGCATTGAGTGTATACACTGCTGTTTTAAAGATTCTGGAATATTTTTAGATTAGATACTCTAAATTTAAAGGGTATACTCAGAAAAGTGTGACACCTAATTAAATGTGTTTGCAGTCTTCTGTCCTCCACTCTCCTTTTCCATCTGGGCTTTGGGTCCTTCTAAAGATCTATTTATCCCACACAGGCTAAGGACAGACGTGATGGAAATGAACAAGGGACATAATGTAGACATAAATAAAGAGGAAGACTCTCATGTCAAGGTATGCACTTAGAGACAGATGTGATGTGTGCGCAAGTATGAAATGATGTGTATAAACCTAGTTTCTGTCTTCTGCACTACAGAACACAGGCAAGAGACTTACCATTACTTTTATAGGATTATTAATGGAACAGCCATTAAATTAAACACGATTTTGTCAGCTTTTCCCATTTTTTTTATACTGGTTTTATTAAGGACTTCTATTTTCTAAGAGTATTAAACATCAAAAGGGAAAAATTAAAAAATGTAATAAAAAACAGGAAAAAAAAAATCCCCCTCTTGGTCAAGAGTTGCAATATATGGCAAAATTTCAGGGGAGGAACAGGGTAAAAAAATTCATAATATATGTTCATAAATAAACAAAACTCATTAGCATAGGGATTCTCTAGTGATAATAATAATAATAATGTAATAATGTAAAAACAGTAAGGCCCCTTTCACACAGAACGGATCAGTAATGATCCACCCCGTGATGATCCGCTTGCTCAGCAGGGAACGCTCCGTTGTCCCCGCTGATCTGGCGGATAACAGGGCGGTCCCTGCACACTGTGCAGGGACCGCCCTGTCAGCTCTCCGCTCTCCTCTATGGGGATCGGATGAGCACGGACCGCCTGTCCGTGTTCATCCGATCCGCTCTGCAGACGGATAGAAAAATAGGATTCGGACAATTGATGTTCATCCGCAGACACCCGCTATCCCATAGGAATGCATGTATGTCCGTATTTCATCCGCAAACGGATGGATGAAATACGGACATACTGTCCGCATGTGTGAAAGGGGCCTTAAATACTGAATAAACAAATATTGTGTTTTTATAAATAAGATAAAGGGATAGAATAAAGAAAAAAAAATTATATTTTGTTAATCTTGTTTTTCTCCTATACAAATAGGCCCGCTAGATGTTATAATAAAGAAGCTTTGCTAACCACTGAAACCTAGAAATTGTCCTACTGCTGGCTCTACCAAAGGAACAATATTAACTGCATAAAGAAGGTCAAGAAAATGAAATGCGCTCCACAGTAAGTCTTTGCATAAGGACAATTATTGGGCTCCCCATAACTCTATGATAATGGTGATCATCAGATATAGTCACTCTTTGTTTGTGTGAAGTCCTGTTATTTAGCACACAGCACTACTATCAGCAGCTCAGTAGGCTGACCTTGTTCTTGGTAGTTGTGAGACGCATGTCTGAAAATATCACCCCTATTACACTTACTTAGATTTAATTATCTTCTGTTTGTAAGTGTTGTAAAACTAATAATAAATGTTCCTCTTAATATATTGTTGCTCTCTAAAGAAGCTGAGCTCAAATGACATGTCCCCAGTATTACCTATATCCTCACTAAAGCTAAACTTTTCCCAATCACTGGCTTTCCATGCCTTTTTTAAGCACCGTGTCTCTGTGTGGAAGCAGCCATCTAGGTAGAGAAAAGGCTTTGCTTCCTCATGTCAGAACTTCCAGCAAAGAGAATAATGAACAGCATGGGAGTGACATCTCCAAATAGTCTGAGATTAGCAATCAGAGGCAGCAGTGCCTTATATCTCATATCGCAGATATATAGTGATGAGGCTGTAGATTCACGGGTTCCCAGGCACCCTCAAATAACAGAAAGTGTCCTACTGTTTTGTAGATGGGATTGAAACCAAAGGGTAGACTATTGTTTAAGCACTATTAATTTAGGCACAATTAACATTTCTAATTCTCCCCTATAATATTAAAAAGAAATAAGGCTAGTTTGGAAGAAATTCAGTTACTAGTATGCAAGCAGCCTTAACCATCTTTATTATGGCACTTTATGTAATGTCTAAGTTTTGTAACTCCAAACATGAAATGTGCAATTGTCCTTGGCAGAGGTGTGCCCTCACAGAATCTGGACCAAATAGAATCAAGGTATGATGTAATCACCCTGCCTCCATTGGAAATCTGTATGAATTGAGAGTCCTTCTGAGAACCCCGTTCTCAGCATAGAAAACTGTGTGGGGCCTCCCACATTTTTACCACATGGGTGCTGGGGGCTACATAATGGCACTGCTGGCAAACTATGACCTACTATGTGTTAGATGCTTTGAAAGGTGCATACATTTTTTTCCTTAAGTAAATATTATCTACCTCATAGTGCCTTTATACCCACTTATTCATCAGAGTGGCTGGATTAAGCTCATCAGCATTCAGCTGGAACAAGCAAAAGGGACAAGCAGGAAAAAAAAAGAAAATGGGAAATCATGCTTACGCCATAGAAAACATCTTTGTATTGCCCAAAAAGCAGAACTTGCAGGCCAGGGAAACTTAGGTTTCATTGTGTTAAATTCAAATCAGCTATGTTTTAAAAAGATGATCTTAGATCAAGAGCTTGTGTGTGTGTAAGTAGCTTTTATGTAAAAGTCATGCAGGCATACATCAAAGAATGAGAGCAAAAAGGGAATATAGTTAGCATTCTTAGCCAGTTAGTGTTAACTAAGCTGTAAAGGCTACTTGTAGTTTACCTTACATTCCTTGGAAAACACCTTGATTCTTCATACCTTGCAAAAGAAAAGTGATTGAGTGGGGAGTATGAGTGAAATGTTTTAGGCAATGGAAACAACCCACCCAGAAATCCAAAGCTTGTTTGAATAGGTTCTGCAAAAACTGGTTTTACATCTTTAGGCGATAAAAATCTACCAATAATGTTTATGACCGGTATCATGCACTCAGTAAAACAAGATGTCCAGAGATATTAATCACATGAAGTTTTACAGTTGCAGGTTTAGTAGACAGCCAGTTAATAGGTGATCAGTACCATATGAAAAGGATATAATCAAAGCTGAACATTTTTGGCTTATTGTGAAGAAATTGCCTATGGTGCTATGCATTCACTGTACAACAAACTGCTATGGGTTACCATGTGTGCAACTTTACAGGATACTATCAGACATGAAAATGTACATACTTCTGACACAGAATTTATTGTCATGTATGCATTTTATGTCTAGGCATAGGACTATGGATAGTCAGCAGTAATATTGGAACAATTAAAAATGTGGGGGGGGGGGGATTTATGAATTCTGCTGACCAACAAGGTAATCCTAAACAGGAGCAGTGAGATGGATTATGACACATTTTTATTATTATTACTATACAGGATTTATATTGCGCCAAATGTTTGCACAGCGCTTTTGCAATTATAACAACTGTCTCAGTTGGATGCCAGGATTGAAGGTGATGGAGGGCAAAAAAAGGTCTTTGGGACAAGAAATGCCAAGACTGTCAGTCTGATCTGTAATACATGTGTGTCTAACTTTGCCATTAGTTTGCTTGATAATGTTCTTTATGTGATTTTAATGATCATGAGGACAACATAAAAATGAGCATACAAAGACTGATCCCAGTCTAATAGAAATAACAATTTGAATAACGTTAACAACAAACAGGAATTGTACACTCTATCACATGCCCCATCATACAGAGAACACCACAAAAATGCATGTCCTACCACTGCTTTACCTAATTGTTGTATTTTAATTTTAGTAAATGTGTCTGGCTACTACCATAGTGCCAAAGTTTTATCCAGCTCTGCCATGATAACCAAATCTGGTCACAAAGAGTGGGAGAGCTGTTCTTTAGAAAGGACCAAATACTCCACAGTTTCGCAAGGAGCTAGAGATATCAATAAAGACTCAAACTTATCATACACTTTGGTTTGATGGAACATTTTTCTTTAAAGTGGAGCTCCAGTCACCATAATCAGTTTTTTCTAAAAACACCCTCATGATTGGCACAGATTGTACATGACTATTTGGATACTGTTGCAAATGTAATTAAGTGTCTCTTTTTTTTTTTTATGTTTATTGAGATTTTCATTCTTGTACATCTACGTATCAAATACATAAAGTATATCCGACAGTTTTTTGCATAAGTGTGTCTTTTTTTAATCACGGCTCTGGGCATCTGAAGCCCACTCTTGTTTTTTCAGGGATTAGATTTAGCTGGCTACCTCCCAATCTCATGCCTGTGCAGTACAGACACTGCGCGGTGCAGTTTGTAGCTTGCAGCAGAAGTTCCTGCCCCGTTGTTATGGCAATCTGTCAATCAAAATATAATCAGGTAATTATTCCCTTGGACTCCTGGGATTGATGACACTGATTTCGAAGGAGCCCAAGGGAATTGTCTGATGATGACCAGAAGTGCCACCGACACATTTAAAATAAAGGTATTAAGACATAATAAGAAAAACAATTATATACATTTAGAACTGTATGCGAATGAAAGCAACTTATAAAAAATAGTGGAATTCTGCTTTAAATCTACCATTGGATTGTAAAGATAGGTCCTTAAATTGTTTGGTAGATCTATTGAAGAGTGCACAAAAACTGTAGGATTGGATTGTAATGTATACGGCCATCTTAAATTTCAGAACTGTCCATCAGGTGGTTGCCTCCAGTGTGCAGCTAAAGCTGGCCATTAACTAGCAGATTTTCAAGCAAACATTCATATGAACATTTGTATGAAAATTTGTAGGAAAATTCCCAGCTACTTTTGATGAATGTTGTTCGTACTTCAAAATTTTGTTTGCTTTTAACAGACAATTTTGAAATTAATGGACTGTCCTGAACAAAAACCACATTCATTGTTAGAAACTTTTTGTTCGAGAAAAATTAGTAATTCTGCTCCTTCAAATTTTCCCATCACTGTTGTTAAAATAAACATGTTTAAAGGAAAAAAATGTTGGCAAAATTCTACTAGTACATTACCAGTTTGACTAAAAGGAACTTCAGCTTTCCAAGAGACTGCTAAGAATGGATACGGTAACTAAAGTATTCATTACATAATATAGTAAAAGATAAGAAAGTGTTAGTTGATCACATGGGCTCATATCCCAAAATGACCTTTGGTTTTAGGTTATAGGTTTGGAACACGCAAGCTCAGCTTGATCACTTAAGCCTGGTACATACCACTAGAACACACCAGTGAGCGCTCACAGCCATTGGCTGCCAGTGTTGAATCGGATACTGGTTTTCCAGCATGCCTGTTCGTCAGAAACGTCATGAGACCGGCTTTTTCAGACAGGGAACTGTACACACAGGACAAAAGTCACCTGACCGTTTTCTGCAGATTTTTGGCCTATGTGTACCTGGAATTATAGTATATTTCTACTTGCTTTGTAACTCAGATTCTAAAGTGATGTCTGTGTTGAATTTGTCTCGACCCAATTACACCAACAAGGGCTAATCATCAAGCACTGTGCGTCAAATGAGCAGGACTCTGAAGAAGTCTGAAGATTATCAGTAATCCAAAGGGGCAAACGCATCTTTCCTTATTTCTAACAAAAATGTTAAACTCCCTTAAAGCAGAATGCACATGGGGAGGCTAGGCCTACTTATTTTGGTTATAATCTTTCTCTTATTAAAACATTTTGTGATTACTATTATTGCATTTTGCTGATTTTGAATGAAATATCCTCCAAAATTTGGATGTTACGGTGTGGACATTTCTTCTGTTTAAAATGAATATACAAGTGGACACAAAGTTCTGTGAAGAGCACACTATTAATCCACCACGGTGTATTTTAAAAAAAAAAATGTAATATATACAAAACCAGTTTAAATGTCTCAATGACTAAATTACCAGACTTTTACAAGGGATTCCACAGCTTTTTATATGTGCCTCAGAACCTGCTTTACCACTGTTGTATGATTATGCTTTCAATGGCATTTAGGATAGCACTTTTCTTATTTTTAGGAGACAAAGGTTTTCTATACAATTGTCAAGAATTATAAAAGAACATTCTATCATATGGTAACTCATCCATTTGAATCTTGCTGTTCAGGATTGCTTAAGGCTATAAGTCTGTAATGAGAAACAAGTCATTTCATATTTGCACCTGCAGCTAAGCTGAGGTGAGCTATGAAAATTTAATCTGACTCACTGTGACATAATAAATGTAATTTCCTTGTGTTTCCTGAATCTATTCAATCACTGTGAGCATTCACTAATAGAGTATGGAAATAACGCGGAGCTATTTTAGGTGATTCAGATTACATACAATTACATAAAAATTCACACAAAGTAATAATACCTAATTTGTGTAGCTAATTAAAGTAAAATTTCGATAAAAACAAACCTAGTGTGTGCATGATAGATTTGTTTTAAATTAAATTACATTTCTGTGGGTGAAACCAGCATTAATAAAACTATGAATTATTTTTGCGCTGGCAATTTGTAATATTAGTAACCAATACTACATGTCTTTGTGAGGTTAAAATGTATGTTGCTAAGTAATACCTGCATTTAAACTGGCCACATAACATAACCCAAATGGAATTACAGAAGAACAACAACCATACAGTAAAACCATTTGATGCAAATAGCTACAGATGCTTTAAAACATACGAATATAGTATACAGCATTCTCAGGTTGGACGAGGTGGGTCTCATAGAAATGCTTTGCATTCTCTGGATGGCACCAGTACTGAGCAGCTGACTTCCTGTGTTCAGAATTTGGTAAGGCATGTGCTCAAATGGGAACCTGGAAGCAAATGGAGATCACTGGACTAGCAGTGTCTACTTCAATGATTTCCAGCTTACAGGGGCATCAGGCAGGGATGGTATATAAATAATTACATAAAACAGCTTTCTGATGACGTGTATAACACAAAATGTATAGAGGCTATGTGTCTGCTTTTCACTGATGAGGAGGAGAACAACGGGGACGGGACTTTGTATGAAGCACAAGGTAGCAACAGAATTGATTGGTGAATATGCTTTCCACTGATGTCATATCCGGTCTTGCTGATTTCCAACCCCTGGGCTGTGGAACGCATGCTATGGCCGCTAGGACGGCGTGGAGGTTCACTTTGTGCTGTACATGTTGGTGCTAACATATAGCACGTTTAAATGTAAGTAGGCATTGCTACATTTATCTGCCTTTACCTATTTTGAAGAGCTTGTTGCGCTATGATCTCCTTTGTTTTCTCTGAGTTATATTACCTAACTACTGATAAAGAAAAGGGATCATCTCTACACATGTTGTTGTTTTTAAGAAATCCATCATATATTTCAGTGGCACTTATATATGTTATTTTTTTTATCCATTTATGTATTTGATTGTTGAAGATTTATATGAAGTGATCACACATTTATTTTTGAGTTAGCACTACACCTTTCTTTATTAACTATCAACATAATTACATCACTCCAAGCTTTTTATAATTTTGGATAGTGTAGTGAAGAGATTAAACCATTGTCAGTTTATTTTTATTTTTTCTCTTCACTTCTTTTCCCAAAAATCCAACAGGAAGTGAGAGGAAAACTCTAGTGAAGGGACAGAACAAGTGTCCACCTGTCACTTTCTGTTGTGGTAACAACTGTAAATTGTTGTAAAAGAAAGGACCGTAGCTGAGCTGGCACGCATTCAGTGGAGGGGATATGTGACAAGGTGGTAAGGTTATCCAGTCAACGGAGGGTTAACATAAGATATTGTCTTTTAAACAAGACTCTTACCCATTGGCCGTGGAGAAAGGGAGCTGTGGGGAGCTTAGACGGTATTAGTTGCTGGGTAGGTGGGGCTTCAGCAGTTGCAGAGTAGTAATCGGGGGACGAACATCCTGTTTCGCTGGCATCTGCGTTCCTCTCCCTGCAAAACAGACCAGTTACTGGCCCAGCTCAGGGCTGCAGCTAATGTGCATGGCTCAGCATTGGTGAAGAGCCAGGTATTGGCTTCACTTCAAGGGGTCCGGCAGAGCCCCCCGCTACCAGGGCCTGCCTCACCACATGTTCGGAGGTTCAGACTCTTCAGGCCCCCCTGCCAAGCACACGTTGGCTTTGGCAGGTGGCAAGCCTGGGAAGAATCCCCGGCTCCAGTGGAGCCCTCGGGGATGGGCACTCACCGCTGTGTGGCTCCAGTCCCATCCTCCTTCAACGGATTCCGGAACAGGCGTCGGTTGTGACTGGCGAGGCTCCAGACGGCACGACAGCCCGGCGAGGGAGAGTGAGATCTGCGGGCATAGACCTGTCCCCTGGTGCGGCCGGCGGCCCTTCCCTGAGCATAAAGGAACGGCATGAGAGGGAGGGCACGTCTGCCCTGGGAGGACGGAAGATGGTGGCGCGCACCACGGGTCACAGTTGGGGCCTGGGAGACCTGGGACTGTCGGGACACATGCTGATGACATCAGCAATGGCAGGAGGTCAGGAATGGTGCAGAGGACATCACAAGTGGCTAGCATGTTGGCTACGCAGGGCTCGGAGGTTGGCAGGACATGCGGTAGCAGTCCCAGGTGGAGATGGAGGAAGAGAGGGAGCTTGAAGAGGATATTCTGGCAGCAGCGAGGGAGTCTGGATCCGCAACTGGGAGGGTCCCTGGCCCCATGCTGCCCGGTGAGTGCTCTTCTGCAATGTTGCCTTTTCTTTCTCCTTCTGTAGTAGATGGGCCAGGGGTCGGGGTTGGGAGGCATGAGTTAGGGCTTCTGTTCAGGGGTCAGAGGTGCTTGCCCGTGATGTATTGGCCAGCCTGAGGGAACTGTTGCATAAGCTCGAGGGGGAGCGGTGCATGGGGTGGCGACGGAGACACTGCAGACTCTGCTGAGGGTACTGGAGGAGGCAGGGCTTGGAGTCCCCCCTTCCCCCAGTGCAGGTGAGGTCTAGGGCAGGGGTTCAGATGGAGAACGACAGTGTGGCCATGGAGGTGGAGGAGTCAAATATGAGATTGGCAGATTCGGCGAAGTGCGCGGTCTACGTGTGCTTCGAGGGACCCCTGGGCGCTCACCTTGAGCCCGAGGTAAGGGACAAGATTTGGAAGGGGGAGTATGTAGAAATCTTGTCCTTGCTCCCCCTTGAAAAGTTTAACCTGGACCGGGTACAACCCATTGACATCGTCATTTGTGACAAAACGCATCTCGAAAGGCATGCAGTGATGCCACCACGCTATACGAGGGGGAAATTTTCTGTGCTGTTTTAATAGATGTTAAATGTAAGTGCAATTGTCTATATACTTTAATAAATTGCCTAAGCAGTTTTACACTATGAGGGCATCCTCTTCTTTTTGAGCCATTGATAGTGGTATTTGGGATTGCTGATCGTGGGAGTTATTTGTGTGATGCCGCTACACACTGGGGATAGCTGATCCATGAGTGTCTGATGTATGGAGAAAGACACAGATGATTTACTGTTAAGGCTGTTTTTTGATTTCCATCTGGTAACGGCATCCACTTCTCGGTGACGGCACTGGTTTGCTGTTTTGTGTGGATTCACCATGGTGTCCTTACAGGAAATATATAGAGGACTTTATTTTATAAGCCCTGTCTTTTTTTCTTCAAGCTGATGAATTGTGATTTATGATTTTTTCCTTATTAATTGATGTGTGATTAACGTAATTCCCCTATTTATATATCATATATTTATTTATTTATTTATTCATTTATTTATTTGCATATCAAGCATTCACTTATTCACTTAGTTATTCATTTATATTGGTTTAGTTAGCTAACAGGGGTTGCGGGGCAGCTTTTGAAATCGTTCTCCAAAACCTGATAAAAGCAAGAAAGAGGAGGAGGAGAAGAGGAGCTATCACCTCATCCCTTGCACATTTTCCAATTGGTTTCAAGCTTTTGCGATTTTGGCTAGTGTGATTGGTGAAAAAGCTCCAAAGATTTGTTTGGTTCTTTTTTGTTACCTGACGCCATTGGTGAGGCCAATAGGGTTTATGGTGGTGTGGCGTGGCTCCGTTATGATGGACATTTCCGGCAACGAAAGATAGTCTGGCCTGCCATTTGCTGGGATCATAAGGATATTGGCCTCTGGATGAAACTTATGACTCCGGCCAGGGTTGGAAATGCATTTTTTCCAGGAGGGGCTGGCGGGACCGGTACCTCAGGTACAACGACCTCTAGGAAGAAAGGTTCGGCAGTACCTGTCATTTTAAACACGAATGTTCCGGGTGTGGCAGCAGCCATTTACTCAAATTACCATTCACTTAAATCAGGAAAATGTCAGGCAGGTCATATGTCTGGAAAGAGGGTGGAAAGGATGGTTCCTTTCCTAAGTAGATACCTGTATCAGGAGTCTGCTCGACTCCTTGGGGGGTATTTACGGAGAAATTTCGTATCCCGTGCACTTTTGCTGTTGTTCCATCCAATAATTTACTTTCGGCGCTCCAGTACCCAGAGGTGATGTCAGAGAAACTTTCTAGGGAAGTTTCCCTGAGTAGAATGAGCAGCCCTTTTTCCTCTCGTCTGTTTCCGGGACTGGTTGTGTCCCCCCTAGGGGTGTTTCCCAAGAGAGAACCCCGCAAATACCGCTTGATACATGATCTCTCCTACCCTAAAGGGGGCTTGGTTAACAATGGTATTGATCCACAGGCCTGTGCGGTCACCTATACATTGTTCGATGCCGCTGTTTCCTGGGTATGCAAGTATGGCCGTGGTTCTTTGATGGCCAAAACAGACATGGAGGCAGCATTTTGCTTGCTCCGGATTCATCCTGAAAGTGTTCACCTTTTGGGTTGTCAGTGGCAAGGTTCATATTTTTTCGATCTTTGTCTACCGATGGTGTGCTCCATCTCCTGTGCTCTGTTCGAAACCTTTAGTTCTTTGGGTTGTGTGGGATGTGTCCAGCCTAAATTCGATCATCCACTATCTGGATGATTTCATTTGCATTGGAACGCCGGATTCCGATGCTTGGGCAGTTTTGCTGGGGATGCTGCAACACATAGCGGACCAATTCGACGTTCCTTTGGCCCCAGACAAAACGTAAGACCCGGTGACTGAGCTGGTTTTTCTAGGCATAACAATTGATAGATGGCCATGGAGTTCCATTTGCCCATGGACAAACTGGTGGCCCTGCGGAGGGAGGTTAGCGGCGTGGTAAGTAGCTACAAGGTTCAGTTATGGGAGTTGCAGTCCTTACTTGGGAAGTTTTGCTTGCAGGATCATTCCTATGGACAGAAATTTGTGCCGCCGGCTGTCCTTGACTACAGCAGGCATTAGTGCCCCACGGCACAACATTCGTTTGACTAAGGATTTGTGGGCCGACCTTAGGATTTGGGACTCCTTTTTGGAATCCTACAATGGTCGATCCCTGTGCATGACAAGTCCTGTTAGCAATGCGGATTTGTACCTGTTTACAGATGTGGCTAGATCGGTTGGCATACTTTCTGAGTAAATGGACTGAGGAACGGAGTTCGGTGGGTTGCTTAAAAAATCTGGTATTATTGGAACTGTTTCCGATTGTGCTGGCGGTCAAAATTTGGGGGGATGTCTTTAGCAATAGGAATTACGCTTCTACTGTGACAAAATGGGGGTGTTAACGACTATCAATAACATCTCAGCTTCTTCCCGCCTGTGGTGCGCCTTCTGCGCCCTGTAGTGTTGCTATGCTTGCAACTGAATGCTTTCATTTATGCTGTGCACATTCCTGGGATTTGTAACAAGATAGCGGATGCTTTGTCTCATTTTCAGTGGGATGAGTTTTGCGTGTTGGCACCAGCAGCCAAGCAACATTGGACATCTTGTCCCTGGTGGCTGTGGAAGATCGCATTGAAGTCGCCGCTGTATTGGGATAGGGATTACCTGAGTCTCGTGACGTGGGAAGCATACTCCAGGGCCTGGTGGTAATGGAGTTTGTTGCTGTTGGAAGTAGTGTCGGGCTAAGAGCAGATAACAGGTAACAGTTCAGGTGTGCTGATTATGCAAAGAGTTCAAAGAACAAGAGCACATACCATGAGCAGGTCTAAGCAGAGCAGGTCAGCTGGGACTTGTAGTTCACCGCTGCAGATTAAGGTAGATGTTAGCTGGTGCTTGTAGTTCACTGCTGCAGATGAAGTTACTACAGTAAAATCAGGCAAAGCGTAGTCTAGGCAAGCTGGGGCATACACAGGTAGATCAGAGTCCAAATGGTACCGAATCAGAAGCAAGCAAGCAGGGTCAAACGAGCCGGGTCATACACGAAATACACAGAGCAGATATCAGCTGGATCAAACATAACGGTAAACTCTAACACAAGCACTGATTGAATGCTGATACAGGTGATTTAAAGGTGAGCTGGCCAATCACTGTTATTTCCAGGCAAAGGCTGTGTCAGGTGAGTTGTGCTGGGTCCTAAAGGGAACCTAGTACTGACAGGTAGGAGGGGTGGAGCTCGGGGTGGAGGTGTTCTCCTTGGTTCTTTATTTCGTGGTGCTTAATTTTGTTCAGGGGGCGTCAGTGTGGATTGTATATTGGCGGGCCTAGCTTTCTGGTTCAAGTTACAGGGTGTTGGGGATTTTACCAAATCCTTTGTGGTCAGACAAGCTATGAAGGGGTATCACAGGGGTCGCTATACCAGTGACGCTCTGCATCCTGTGTCTATTTCCATATTGTGGGCCATCTAGGAACGGCTGCGATCGGTTTGTTCTTCAGCATGTGAATGGCTTTTTTGCTGGCCTTTTTCAGAGCCCTCCGGATTGGTGAATTGGTCAGCCCTCAAAACGGATAGCTGGGGGTTATTATGGGAGGATGTGGTATTTACTGATTCATCTGCACGTATTAGAATACATTGTTCCAAAACAGATCAAGGCGGCAGGTGTGTTCAAGTGGTATTGTTGTGGAGCAATACTACAGGTGCTTGTCCAGTTTCTGCTCTGGAACAGTTCTCTTTGGTACGTTTAGGAGGTCCCCTGTTGGTGCATGCATCTGAGGTATGGTATCCTCGAGTGAGAACGGTTCACTACATAGTGACCAGGTATTGTTAAGAACCTTGGCTGACTGAGGTCATTTGGGTTTAGGCTCTGAGTCAGTAGCTTGCGGCTGGGGTGGCAACTCAGCTAGCTGGTGCCTCAGACACAAAAATGTTAGGGGTATATGATACCGTCAAGAATCTCAAGATCAATGTATCTGGATTAGGTCAGAATATTATGTTAGTTATTTAAAATAAAGCTGTTTGTTAAAAAAAGGTAAATTTCGGCCATTTAACCCCACCCCATGTGTTGTGCGGTTCTTATATAAGTAAGGGTGTGGCATTGGTTATAATGAGGTAGCATTTGGTCAGTTGGGTGGTTAGCTCTTAGCTACCCTAGTGAAGAAAGGACCTTAGCTGAACCAGCACGCTTTCAGCAGGGGGGTTAGATGACAGGGTGGTAAGGGTATCCAGTCAACGGAGGGTTAAATAAAGTATTGTCTTTTAAACGAGGCTCTTACCCATTGGTCGTGGAGAAAGGGAGGTTGGGGGAGCGTAGATACTATTAGTTGCTGGGTAGGTGGGGCTTCGCTTCAGCAGTTGCAGAGTAGGAACCAGGGGACGAACATCCCTCCCTTCCTCCTGCCTTGTTGTGGTTACGTTGTTTTTTTGCTATTTATTTTCTGTATTTGGTGTTTTGGGGTCCTTGACGGCGGCCTAAATCTGGTCATTGGATAAATGGTGGGGAACCATCTGAGGTATGGTATCCTCAAATGGGAACGGTTCACTGAGTAGTGACCGGGTATTGTTAAGAACCCTGTGTCACTGAGTTCAGTTGGGTTTAGGCCCTGAGTCAGTAGGTTGCGGCTGGGGTGGCAACTCAGCTAAGTGTTAGGGGTATATGGTATTGTCAAGGATATCAAAGTCAATGTATCTGGATTAGGTCAGAATTATTATGTTAGTTATTTCAAATAAATAATAAAGCTGTTTGTTAACCACTTTCAGTGCTCTCACATTTTGAATGACAATTACTCAGTTATATAATACTGTACCCAAATTAATTTTTTGTCCTTTTTTCATACAAATAAAGCTTTCTTTTGGTGGTATTTGATCACCTCTGTGTTTTTTATTTTTTGCGCTATAAAATGAAAAAAGAACGAAAATTTGGGGGGAAAAAAATGCATGTTTCTTAGTTTCTGTGCAAATGATTCATTTTTCTTCATACATTTTGACCACAATTTATACTGCTACATATCTTTGGTAAAAATAACCCAAATTAGTGTACATTATTTGGGCTTTGTGAAAGTCTCCATCTGTGGTGCAAATCATAAAAAAAATGATCACACCTGATGTACTGGTGGCCTATCTCATTTCTTGCGACCCTAACAAGCCAGAAAAGTACAAATACCCCCCAAATGATCCCTTTTTTGAAAGTAGACATTCCAAGGTATTTAGTAACATTTTTGCAAAATGTATTATGGGAGGATGTGGTATTTACTGATTCATCGGCACGTATTAGAATACATCGTTCCAAAACAGATCAGGGCGGCAGGGGTGTTCAAGTGGAATTGTTCCAGGGCAATACTACAGGTCTTTGTCAATTTCTGCTCTGGAACAGTTCTATTTGGTACGTCCGCATTTAGGAGGTCCCCTGTTGGTGTATGCTGATGGTTCCTGTTTATCCAGGTTTCAATTTGTGGTGGTTTTTCACAAATGTTTGTCAGAGGCGGGTCTTGACCCGTTTGAGTGAATCTTTCCGCATTGGTGCGGCCACCGAGGCGTCTCAGTGATGTTTGAATGACAATACATTCTGCTACTCCTCCTGAGTATTACGATACCACACGTGTGGGACTTTTTCACAACCTAGCCACTTAGAGTGGCCCAACATGCAGGGAGCACCATCACGTGTTCTAGGAGCATAAATTACACATCTAACTTGTTGACTAACTATTACACTTTTGAAGGCCCTGGAGCTCCAGGACAATGACACGTGACACTTGATGTGGCACTGATGACAGATGGCACTGATGGCACGTGACACTGATGTGGCACTGATGACAGATGGTACTAATACGTGGCACTGATGACACGTTACACTGATGACAGATAGCACTAATATGTGGCACTGATGACATGTGACACTGATGTGGCCCTGATGACAGATGGCACTAATATGTGGCCCTGATGATATATGGCACTAATACGTGGCACTGATGACAGATGGCACTAATACGTGGCACTGATGACAGATGGCACTAATAGGTGCCACTGATGACATGTGCCACTGATGTGGCACTGATGACAGATGACACTGATTACTGGCACTGATAACAGCATGTGACACTGACAGGTGGCACTGATGACAGATGGCACTGATATGTGGCACTGATGACAGATGACACTGACAGGTTGTGCTGGGGACAGGTAGCACTGGGGACACGTGGCACTGGAGACGGTGGCACTGGGGACAGATGGCACTGATAGGTGGCACTGGGGACAGATGGCACTGATAGGTGGCACTGGGGACATATGGCACTGATAGGTGGCACTGGAGACAGGTGGCACTGATGGGTACTGTAGGCACTGTATTTTCAATTTTTTTTGTGTACACTAACAAGCTGCAGAGCGGAAGCTCTCCCTCCTCACACGCAGTCTCTGTGTGAGGAGGGAGAGCTGGCAATGAGAGATGATCTCATGTTTACATATGAGATCATCTCTCATGGGACACTCCGATCGAGTGTTAAATGACCGCTGTGATTGGCCTTTTAGCACGATCTCTGATTGCCTGTGTCCAAGGGACACAGCGAACACAGAATTTCCACGATGCAGGCCTGCAGCGGCGCGCAGAGGAGAACTAAACAGGAGGAAATCCAGGGACACCCTTCCGGCAATTGGGCGCTGTGCTGTAGCCATCTTTCAGCTATAGCGCAGACACCTAGTGGTTAATAAAATGTCGATTTCAGCCATTTAACCCCACCCCATGTATTGTGTGGTTCTTATATAAGTAAGGGGGTAGCATTGGTTATAATGAGGGAGCATTGGTCAGTTGGGTGGTTAGCTCTTAGCTACCCTAGCCAAGAAAAGAACAACTGTAAATTGTTGGTTTCTCATGATTTGCTGTCTTAGTGACAATGGTAACCAGGACAAATAGCTCTTAAAACAGACAGCTCTTAAAACTTAAAAGGAGCTTAAGTCTATATAATCTATACAAGAAAAAAAGACAGAAAGCAAGCTGTCATTAATGGAAACCCATTCATGACAGTTTAAACAATTGCTGTTACAGTTCATCACTGTAACAGTAAACACAGTGTAAATTAAGAAAAACCCCTGATTCCGCACCCCCCCCCCCCAACACAAACTCACACTATGGTGACACTGAACTATTCTGATAAAAGTATGTAAAAAAAAATGTAAAAAAGAAAAACTGTTTAAAACATTTAATATAAAATTATTTTAAAAATAAAATGTTACATACTACCACCATTCAGTATCCCTGATAACCACCACACCAACCATATGATGGAGCTATATTGCACTGGTGACAGTATGTAAAAGAAAAAAAATTGTGAAAAATAAAGTTTTATTTAATTTCTTAATTTTCCAAAAAATTGTGATAAAAAATTACAACTTAAAAAAACTCAAAATGCCTCTTGTGTATTGTGTATTGTCTAATACCTTGAACTGTCTACTTTTCAAAAAGGGATATTTTGGGGGTATTTGTACTGTTCTGCCATTTTAAGGGCCTCAAGAAGTGAGATAGGTCATCAGTACACCAGGATTGATCAATTTTCAAATACAGTGTATATACCATAGTTAGTAGATGCTATAAATTTAACGCAAACCAATTAAAATACACTCACAGGGGTTCTTTTTTACCAACAACATGTAGGAGAATAAATTTATAAAGAATTTTGATTTCAATGGATATGTTTTATAAAAGAAAGTAGAAAATACCTTTTTTTTTATTAGAATGTTCTGTCTTTTTTTTGTTTACATAGCAAAAAATAAAAACTCAGTAGTGATAAAGTACCACCAAAAAAAACCTCTATCTGTGTGAAAAAAATTATATAAATTTAAGTTGTGTACAGTGCTGCATGACCATGCAATTGTCAATTAAAGAAGCACAGTGCTGAATAGCAAAATATGTTCTGGTCATGAAGGGGGTAATACCTTCCAGAGGTCAAGTGGTTAAACTAGTATTTCAAACCTGATCATGTATAACTGCAGTCAAATTACTTGGTACTCTTACATAACTGCAATGTTGAGCTGTGGATGGTATTGAGATTTTCATACCATTTAATGTAATAACCCTCCACTCAAATTCACTCAGAGGATATCCCTTTTAAGTGACACTAATATTTCAAAATTGTTTTGTGATGGATAGCACTTCAAATGTTTAGAGATGTCTGTTGTTGCCCACTAGGGACATCCTATATGGCCTTATCTTGCTCTAACATTGCAAGCAATGCCAAAATCAGATGCATCACTTTTAATGATCACTCTGTATATGGGCACACTAAGTACAGGTGGGCAGCATATATGGGGCTGTTGTCATACTACTAAAAGTCCAACTTCTCTTTCCAGAAACACTCTCTGTTATATGTTATTATCTTACTTGATAATACTTTCCGGAATCTGCACATAGTCCATTGGAATAAGTTCTCGCAGCTCAGCTAAACTGGACACATATTTTATCTTGCTGCTGAACTTGGAACTGAAAAAAAAAAAAAAAGCCGATTAATAAGGTTACTATTATGTAAGTTATAAGTATGAAAAGTTGCTGCATTTCTTATGACAAGTGTCAACAGTACAAGATGAATATAAAAAACACTATAAACTATAGATAATGATGATAATAAACCTCAATAAGATAATAATATGCTCAAAGTCCACAATAAAACATCAGTGTTGCAAAGTGCATCAGTCCCTGATGAAGTCACGTGATCAATGACGATACGCGTAGGATTGGCTTAGGAGGATACCGGAAGCGACGTCCGGGGTACGAACGAGGAGTCCGTTCGTTTTTTAGCTGTAATTTTCACTATTAACTGTGCTACTAAATGTGAGTACCCAGGACTATGTCCTTTTTATAATAAAACCTGTCTGACATTACTTCACTATTGGAGCCCCTTCTCTTTTTTCCGGGTGTGATCTATGGTCCATGGCTGAGTACCTAGAGGGGATTGCCTGGGGTATCTATACCAGCTGAGAACATACACTTTAACCATTGGAACGTATTGCTGTTTAACTGACAGCAGTGAGGTAAGGTACCCACTGCACTCAGTGTGCGAGCACCTGTCTTGAGGATTTGGGAGATCACCGGTGGAATTATCCCGTGTTTGTTCACAGAATTAGTCTATTACACAGCACAGTGTGGACTCACTTATTTGCATGACCTGATATGGATTGCTATTTTTTCTATAAATAGGGACACTTTAAGAATTTTTTTGGATTGTGTTTTTATATCTATTTTTTACTTTTTCTGTCCTTTTATTTATTGAATTTTACTTTTATATAAATTTACGTATATATTTTTTAATATTTTCACTTGGATGCACTTTATGGATTGAGACACATTTTGGATCATACACTTTCTGTATTGTTATCATTACTATTTGTGACTTTGCTACCTATTGTTTCACTTGCACTTTACTAGGAATATGTGTACTACTTGAATATTTATACTGGTCACTTTATAATGATTTTATGTATATAGGGTATTGATATAGTTTAAATCAATTGATCTGTAATAATCGCATAGGTGTGTTTCAGATCTTGTATGCGATTATTTATTCACCATTATTGAATTTAATTTAGTTTCTGTGTGGAGCGCAACACCATTTTTTTTATCACGATTACAGATGGTTGATATCTAGACAAATGCAGTTTTTTTTTACTATTGCTCTGTAATCACATTTAGAGATTTCCTCATTAACACATAACTAGGTTAAAGTGCATTTTTTTTATATGCCAGAAGTTCATAATTTTTAGCAGGAAGAAGTCATAGAAATAAATTAATGTTTATGCTTCTAAAGGCCCGTACACACGGTCGGACTTTTTGACAACAAACATGCAAATTAGCTGTTTTGGAGCAACATCCGACTGTGTGTACGCTCCATTGGACAAACTTTTATGTTTTCATCTGACTTTTGTTGGCTGTGCGAACGGACAAACTTTCTGGCAACAAAAGTCCGATGGAGCAAAGTCCGACCGTGTGTACGCAAAAGCATCGGACTTTTGTACAAGGTACAAACACGCATGCTCAGAACCAATGCAAAAGATCAGACTACAATACCGAAGTTTGACCAAAGGTGGCACTGGAGTCATTGAACGTCCTCTTTTGAAGCGGCGTCAGTACGTTGTGACGTCATTACGTTCGTGTTTGTTGTCAAAAAGTCCGACCGTGTGTATGCAATACAAACTTCTGGACCACGCTCTTTGTACAAAAGCCCACGGAAAAGTTTGTACAAAGTCCGACCGTGTGTATGAGGCTTTACTCATCTTTATTGGTATCATCAGCAGTCAGACTGAAAGGAGACAGGGTGTGGGCCTGCATGTAATTCTATTCAATCACATTGCAGCAGGTGTATGATCACATTCAATATTCCTTCCCATGGAAATCATAAAGCTTTCATTACAATTACTTTTGTTAAATTGCATTTTCATTCATAAGATATGTGTGCATAAAAATCTTTCTATATTGGCACTTAGAAAAAAAGGCAAAAATTAAGATCAACACGAACCAAGGTTGTAATGCATGTGACTAAAATTTGATTTTCAACGTAATGTAATTAGCAAGAAGATGGGGGAAGAAAATGGGCTTGCTAGGCTTTTTTGTTTAACCATCGCCTTCTGTCATGTTAGGTTAGTCTATTTAAGGACTTGCTTCTTATATACAATGTCATTGATTTACTAAAGGAGTATTGGTTCATTAAGCCTCAGAAATGCATTTGTTTAAAAAATCCAGTTATCTATAGGTAGAGATTGCAACCCCTGGAAATAGAGAATGGCAAGTTACAAGGAAACGGAGCATTAGAATTAATTTATTTTTTCAAATATTATTTTATTAGTTTTTCCAAGAACATAACAAAAAATACAAAGAATATACACAGAAAAGAGTAGAACAGGTCAACCTTTGTATAGTACATAAGAATGAGTTACAGCTGTGAAGATACATTGGAGGGTCATAGCAATTCAAGACTGGACATCTTCTGGTTGATGCAGTCAGTTGTTTAGAGCAATTGCTCGGGTTACTGATCCCATATCTTACTCCTGACCTATGATTGGAGACTGACAGACTGACAGGAGAGGGGGAGCCCTTCCATGCCCCCCCCCCCCCCCACCAGGGTCTTGCATAACCTTTGTAACTTTTTCTAGACAATTGCAGAATGAGCCTGTCTAAGAGGGAATAATAAGAGAAAATGTAAGTAGGAAGAAGAATAGGAAAAGAAGCGGAAGGAAGGGGAGGGGGTTGGTAGGGGGAGGGGGAGGGGAAGAGTTATGGAGAAGATGGCAATCTGGGTGGGCCGAGCCTTCAGTGCTGCCTATTGTATAGTGATCATAAGCCGAAAAAAGTTTTGCCTTCATCTGAGTATTTAAATATATTCCAGTGAGTCCATGCGTTCTGGTACCTTTGCTGTTTGTCTGCTGAGGTCATGATCAGGTCCTCCATTTTATTTACTTCTTCTACTTTTTTAAGCCATAAAGCTATGGTCCGTGGGTGCCATTGTTTCCATAGAAGGGGTATACATGACCTAGCCGCGTTTACCAAGTGTCGCAGCACAGATTTCTTGTATGGTTTAAGTGGAATATCTGATATGTGTAGCAAGAAAAATGCTGGATCGTCTGGGACTGCGGAGTCAGTAAACTTCTGCGATACATTTCAGACTGCCGCCCAGAAAGACGTCAGTTCAGAGCACGTCCACAATATATGTAAAATTGTCCAGCATAGCTCTGATGTATCAGGAAAGATAGTATGTAGCCTACTAGGTGTCATGTACCATCTTTTTAGGAGCATGTAGTTGGTTTCCTGTATCCTTGTGCATTGTGAAGATTTAATGGCTAATTGTATTATGCTTTGTACCTGTGGCACAGTGAAAGTACATTGAAGATCACTACCCCATTTTGCTATGCAGTTTAGTACTGGTTGCTCCGGTGGAGTGTTAATCGATGTATATGTCTTGGAGATAACATGTGTGAGCGGTTCTGTCCCGAAGCAGTATTCTTCAAATGTGGTGAGGTGTCTGGTATACGCTTGGGGGTCCTTCAATGGAGAAAATGGTGTAGTTGTGCTGACCAAAATGTAAGCTTATAAGGTCCCCCGGGGTCCATCAGTTCTTCAATGGAGGACCATCTATCTCCTCTTACATACCCAGCTGCCGTGATATTTCCTGTTTCCCATAGGGAATTAAAGTGTGTATCTGCTAAGCCCGGTGGAAATTTGGGGTTTCCCAGAATAGGGGTCAAGGGGGATGTTTTGGTCCTTTTTTGTATTCGTACTGCCACTTTTGAGCATATTTTTAAGGTGTTTCCTATTAAAGGGTGCGTTTTTAATCTAGGTGGTATTGATTCCTAACACCATAATGCCCTCTTTATGGGAAAAGGGGATTGTTCTTGCTCAATCTGCACCCATAATTTCAGGTCTCTATGTCTCTGCTAGTCTATGACCCTGCCTAATTGTATTGCATGGTAGTACTTCTTAATGTCGGGGAGTGCTAATCCTCCTAACAGTTTAGGCAATGTCAGCTGTATGCAAGGGATACGTGTTTTTTTGTTAGCCCATAAAAAATGAGTAAATAGAGTCTGTACCTGTCCAAAAAATGTGTCCCGTATCCTGACCGGGAGAGCTTGAAGTAGATACAGATACTTTGGTAGGATGCACATTTTCAGTAGGTTGCATCTCCCAAACCAAGAATGAAAGTTTCCGTTCCATCTCTCCAACAACTCCTTAGTTTTGGAAAGTAGGGGTAAGAAGTTCAACTCATGTATTTGGGAGAGATTGGCTGGAATGCTTGTGCCTAGATAGCTTAGTGCCGTTGATGTCCACTTAAACCAAAAGTCCGCATGCATCATCGGGAGGTTCCCCGATGGTGTAGCTATACTCATCGCTTCTGATTTTGTGAAGTTAATTTTCAAATTTGATAAGTTCCCATAAATTTCAAATGGTTTGATTAGGTTTGGTAATGATATCGCTGGATTCGTTAGGGAGAATAGAAGGTCGTCAGCATAAGCCGATGCCTTATATTGTGTCTTGCCTACTCTGATCCTCTGGATGTCAGGGTGTAACCTAATTGTGGAGAAAAAAGGCTCAAGAGACAGGGCAAATAATAGGGGGGGACAGGGGGCATCCCTGCCTCGTCCCATTCCTTATTTGGAAAGGTTCCGAAAGCACCCCGTTAGCCTTTACCTGCGATGACGGGTTTAAATATATTACTGCAATCCGCTTAAGCATTTTCTCCCCCAATCCTATTTCCTTAACCACTTGCCGACCGCCGCACGACGATATACGTCGACAGAATGGCACGGGCAGGCATATGGGCGTATATAAATGTCCCTGCCTTCCCGCGGGTGGGGGGCCCGATCGAATGTATTTTGGGGTACAATTCCACATATAACCATGGCATGTGTGAGCAATATATCATTTAGTGACAACTTTGTGTAAAAAAAAAAGTTTTTTGTCATTATTCAATCGCTTGAGGCAAAAAAATAAAATATTCAATGGGCTCAACATGCCTCTTATCAATTTCCTTAGGGTATCTACTTTCCAAAACGGGGTCATTTGGGGGGGGGTTTGTACTGCCCTGCCATTTTAGCACCTCAAGAAATGAGATAGGCAGTCATAAACTAAAAGCTGCGTAAATTCCAGAAAACGTACCTTAGATTGTAGATGTGACAACTTTTGCGCAAACCAATAAATATACAGTTATTGACTTTTTTTTTACCAAAGACATGTGGCTGAATACATTTTGGCCTAAATGTATGACTAAAATTGAGTTTATTGGATTTTTCTAATAACAAAAAGTAGAAAATATCATTTTTTTTCTTTTTACGTTTATATCGCATAAAATTAAAATCGCAGAGTCAGTCAAATACCTTTAAAAGAAAGCTCTATTTGTGGGAAAAAAAGGACGCAAATTTTGTTTGGGTACAACATTGCATGACCGCGCAATTACCAGTTAAAGCAGCGCAGTGCCAAATTGTAAAAAGACCTCTGGTCATTGACCAGCAAAATGGTCCGGTCTGAAAGTGGTTAAGGACAGAGAACATGAACGGCCAGCTCACCCGATCAAATGCCTTCGCCGTGACGGTGTTTAGAAATACGCACCGGGTACTTGCGAACTGGGCTGTAAATATTAGATTAAGTACTTTGGAGGTATTATCCCTTGCCTCTCGAGTGGGGATGAATCCCACCTGGTTAAGGTGGATGAGATTTTGTAGGTGTTGGGCTATGCGGGTAGCTATGACCTTGGCATATAGTTTGAGGTCTGTATTCAATAGTGATATGGGCCTATAGCTACCGCATGCTGTAGGGTCTTTACCCTCCTTATGTATTACGGAGATATGAGCTCTCCATGTGTCTCCAGAAAAAGTTGAGCCTGAGTCTATCGCATTAAAGTGCTTTAACATCCGTGGGCCTAAGATAGGAAATAGTGTTTTGTAGTACTGTATTGTGTACCCATCAGGGCCCGGCACTTTCCCTGGTTTCACCGTTCCCAGAGCTTTTTGTAGTTCTGGGAGAGAGATCAGAGACTCGAGTTCTTTGCGCATTTCGGGCGATAGCGAAGGCATCTGAGCTGCCATAATGTACTTCTCTATGGTCGATGTAGGTACTGACGGCGTCGGAAGGTTGTATAGTCTGGAGAAGAACTCCCTAAATTCCTGGGTTATCTGCGCAGGTAGGTCTGCCCCCTGGCCATCATTTATGACTATTCTTGGGATATAGGAAGAAAGTTTTTGTTCCTTAACCTGTCTCGCAAGAAGCTTCCCACATTTATCCCCTGACTCATAATTTGTTTTGCGGCTAAACTGCAGAGCCACTTTAGCCCTATAAAGTAGTAGGTCCGAGATCTGTCTCGTAATTGTCATGAGATCTAGCTCTAAAATTGAGGAGGGAGCATGTTTATTTTTGGCTTCTATGTGTTCTAGTGTTTGTAGTAGTTGAGAAAGTTGCTTTTCCCTTTCTCTCTTGATGCGTGCCCCGTGCTTAATGAGAATACCTCTGATGACCGGCTTGTGAGCTTCCCAAAGTACGCCTGGGTCGCAATCTGGGTTATTGTTAGTCTGAAAATATAGCTTTAGCTCTTTTGTTACTTCTTCTAACACTTCCGGGGTCTGTAATAGGCTCTCATTGAGGCGCTAAAAGTGTCTCGTACAGCATGCAACTAGGTGTGAGAGATCAAGAAGAAATCAATTCTAGTGTATATTTTGTGTGGGGAAGAATAATACGTATAATCTCTCTCCCCAGAGTGCTGTAGCCACCAGATGTCAATCAGTTAGGCTCTGTGTAATGTTTTGGCTATTCGCTTAAGATGGCATGGCGGTACAGAAGATGATCCAGATGAAGTGTCTGTTGCCGGTTTTAGGGGAGTATTAAAGTCCCCTCCCAAAATTAATTGACCTTGTGTAAAGTCTTGTAGGTTCCCCAGGGTGTTTTCAAGGAATGTAGCCTGGTTTTCATTAGGGGCATAGATAGTCACTAGTGTTACTTGTGTTGCTACCATAAGTCCCTCGAGGAAGATGTAATGGCCCAGTGGGTCCACCACATCACTCTGCAGCTGCCATGGTAATTTACTGGAGATCAATATGGTTACCACTTTAGATTTAGATATTGGGTTAGTTAAGTGATATGCTAGTGGGTAGTATCTATTCTGCAGATAAGTCAGTTTGTCCGTCTTGAAGTGTGTCTCCTGGATGAAGGCGATGTCTGTGTTAAACTTTTTAAGGTCATGTAATAGAATATGTATTTTCTCTGGTGTATTGAGCACTTTTGCATTGAGAGAAAGCACCTTGATGCTGTTGAGTGCCATCTTAGGGAAGGGGAGGGAGGACTAAGGGGAGGGGAGGAGGGAATTTGGTGGGTGGGTTAAGTTGTAATGTTTGAAAGAGAGAAAAGAGAAGAAAACGAGTACTCAGGTAGTGGAGGTAAAAGAGGGAGAGTAGCAATAGGATGGAGAAGAGGACAGAAGAGCAAGTTGTGTATAGACTAAACTGTGCAAACACACAATCAGTGCATAAGTTGTCCTGGGTGCCAAGTATATGCCCCCGGGAGAAATGCAAACCTAATTGGGAGAGAGGAAGGACAAGGCCAAGCACAAGAGCCCCCAGTCCCCTCCCCCCCCCCCGGCGGTTTCTGTAAAATGAACAAATAATGTTAACAAACAGCGCAGCAAATATTGCAGCAACAATAAAAATAATATGGCAATATATTTTACTGTTCCCCCTGAGGAGGAATGTGCTCTCTGCATACATAAACTTGTAAATTAGTACTGCAATAAACTAGAGCCTGTAATCTCCCCCTAATGCAACCAGCATCCCACCCCCTCCTTAATTTAGGAAGGGAGATTAAGGTCTGGTGTGACCCCTCTGACACCTCCATCCCTAATAATGCACAAAAAACAAGAAAAATAGCCCTGGGACTTTAAATGAGGTGAGAGAGGTTTAGCCAATGTCCACAACAAACACTGAGACAAAATCAATTTATTTGTTTCAAAATGTTGTGTAACAGAGCGGCAACAACAATGATTGTGAGTTACCCGGCATAATAGCCAATGTGCACAACACAAGTGAAAGTAAATATACAAAGATTTATTACAAATGTAATACATCCATGAGCAACAATAAAACGTAAAAGTTGCTGGGTCAGTAAATACACATACACAATAAAAAATGTACATACATGTGGACAGAAAATATGTAAACATAATGCAGATATCAATAATACCCAGCATGTACTGTTATAAAACAAGCATCAATAGAGCCCTATGCATTTTGCGAGACCCTGCTCGCTTCTTCAGGGGCAGATGCATGAATGTTGTATTGAAGGTCTGAGATAAAACGCCAAACGCTGGATATCAAAATGGCAGCTGTGTAGTGCATCCAGCTCGGGAGCTGAGGGGGCGGAACAAACAAAAGCCACAACACGGTCTGGATAGGGGTATTTCTCACTGCGGTCTCCTCTTAGCCCCTTAACTCGTGTCTTGAAAATGTCTCAATGGAGTAAAAAATCCAATGGTTGTCAATTTGTTCTTAGAGATGTGACTGCTCTATCCAAAAAAGTTGTGAATCCTCCTTAATTTAATGGCAAAAGATCTCCCCGACCCAACTTCTCCTGCTAAAATGCATTCAAAATCACCAGTACAAGGTAAGTTCATAGCCAGATTTGGCTTGCATCTCCAACAGCCCAGCTCTTGTCTGGCGTGGAAAATGGGAGCTGCTAATGGCCTACAATGAGAATGCCTAAGGTATTTTCTGTAAACCAGCCAGTTCTCCAGATAGCCATGTAGATATTTTGTAGGCAGGGGGACAAAAACTCACCCTCCCTCCCTCCCTCCACTCCCACCCTGTTGAACAATGGTGAGCTCCATGTCACTCCCGTCTGCAGTCACCTGACACTGAATGGTGGAGCCAGGAGAGTGGGAAAAAGAGGCATTATCTGTCTCCAGGAGAGCCCTGGTCATAGCCCAATCCCCCACCCCCAAAAAACAGAGTTTCTAATTGTAGCCGTCCTTCCAGTGCTTAGGATATGGAGAGTGAGGCCCAGTTTCTGCCAGCAAAAGGGCAAGAGTGGTTAACAAGATGTTCTGCGACCTCTCAATCAGGCCATTGCCCTTACACCGTTTCTAGCTCCTTCAACCTGGGGTGGGGGGGGGGGGGGCTGAGGGGAATCGACAAGGTCCAGTAGTCTCTGTTACCTCTTAAGTGTTTCCAACTCCCCTTGCATATGGTATCATACAATCTCACACAGCTTCAGAGGAATGGGGGAAGAGGGTGAATGGTGGGTGGGGGGGTGAGCATGGGTAAACGATCAACCAATCAGGCTTCAAACCATCCAGGGGAGTGTACTTACGGCTCCATGGCCTCACGCCTCTCGAATTCCCTCAGAGGATGGTGCCCTGGGACAGCGACGATTTCTCTGTTGCCTGGGAGGGGTGTCCTCTCTCCACTGCGCCGGTTGGCTTTGACGGCTTGTGTTGCATGGGAGCAGTGCCAGCCAGTTGGGTACCTCGATCAGTTCCGCATCTAGAAACTCAAACAGTGCAGATGGGGTCCTCAGCATAAAAGATCTTTGGTCTTTGCAGAAGGTCACGGAGAGTGGATAGCCCCACCGATTCGTGGCATCCTGGCGTCTAGCCAAATCAAGCAGGGGTTTTAGTAGGGCTCGCCGGTGTAAGGTGGCACGTGAGAGATCAGGAAGAATTTTGGGAGTAGCGCAATCAAATTCTGTCTCACCTGCTTCCCATGACTTCCGGATGATCTGCTCCTTATGTACAAAGTGATGCATCCTGCATATTATATCATGAGGCTACGCTGGGTCAGACGGTTTGGGGCCAAATGCCCTATGTATGCGGTCCAGTACCACACGTTCAGGGAGTTCCACACCATCTATGCTGCGTAAGATAGCAATAGCTGTGTCCGCTAAATCTTCCATGCCTGTAGCCTCTGGAAGTCCCCGGATCCGGAGGTTATTCCTTCGGCTCTGGTCCTCCAAATCCTCCTTATGTAGCTGCTGTTCGATAATGGCTTCCATTTGTGCCTCCTGCATAGCTTCTATTGCTTTAACATGGTGATCTAGGGATGCATGGAAGTCTCCCCTGCAGTGAGTTTATGTGTCAGCCCCTTTAACTCTACTTTAACCTCCGCTATCTCCTTTCTATGGGCCGCCTACACAATGCCAATCAAAGCCACAATGTCAGCTTTTTTGGGGAGCACCTGCAGCAGAGCTCAGAGTTCAGGGTCTGCTGTGTACCCCAATGAGGAGGGCTGTGATGTGGAGTATGTATCCATCTGCAGTGCCATCGTTGTGCCTATGGGAGAGTTCAAGTTCTCTTGTGCAGTATCGGTGTCTGACCTGCTGTGTGCTGGCTGAGCTTCCTCTGTTTCTCCTCGTATGGCCGCCATGTTGGATATCAGCGAGTGCTGCTGTGATAGACGGAAAATAACCTCAGTTTTTCACTCGGTGGAGGGGCTCCGGACGCCGGTCTTGCAGGCTTATTGTTTCTTTTGAATGTCCTCTTTCTAGAGGAGTGCATGTTGCGCTTTAGATCACTGTTATAGCCGGGATAAGCGGGAGATGGCCAGGAGCTCCAGAGAACAGCTTCTCTATTCAGCCATGTCCATGGCAAACCCACCCCCCCGAGCATTCGAATTTACATTGCAAATGCACATTCCTATTACACCCAGCTTAGTGGTTAGTACATGGGTCCTCCGTTCAAATCCTAGCCAGGACACTATTTGCTTGGAGTTTGCACTTTCCCTGAGCTTGTCTTGGTGTCCCCAGGTACTCTGATTTCCTCCCACACCTAAAGGAATTGCTGGTAGGTTAATTGTCTGTTGATTAAATTGGCCCTAGTATGTGATTGCATGTGAGATAGATTATAAGATTAGATAAGTTTGGACTGTAAATTCCATGAGGGTGAGGACTGATGTAAATGTACAGTGGATACATTGTTGGTGCTATATACTGCTACTGCTACTATTAATAATAATTAACTTTAATGTAAATAGTTTGTGCACATACAGTTTTAGCTAAACTTGTATTTTTCAGCAGGCATACAACTGGGTTCAAGTCATAAAATAGTACAGCACCTACAGTACCTAAAACTAGACTGTACCTAGTGGGAAACATGTAATGAGACTGCATAAGCAAAACAGGAAAACAAAAAGATGAATACAGAACATAACAATCTATACAGCTGTGTTTATGTGACACAAAGGCCAGATAGAAGTATCTGAAGAAGGAAGAAAAGAAGTCTAAATCTGATATTTTGTATTCCTAGAATGTAAAAGCGGGCAAAAGTATTAGGGCCCGCTTTCTTGGGAATGTGGCTATTTAGCCCCTCGTCCAGTAGTTTAGGGGTTAAGCAGGTGTAGGTAAGGGTGGGCGGTCCTAGCAGGTAATTAGGCAGGTGTGGGGTAGCCAATAGGCAGCTAGGGATAGTTTTCCCCTTTAGGTAGGCTATATAAGGGCTGCAGAGGGTCTTGTGCGTCCTCTGCAGCGGACCTGGGAGAAGAAACAAATCTCCCTCCCTCCCTTCCCATCGTGGCATTATTATGTGGTAGGGTCACCCCGGAACCCGGGGGGGGGGGACATATTCAGTGTTGGTTCAGTGAAGTTGCCCCGAGTTCCAATAACTGGGCAAGGTTTAAGTGATTTATGGTGTATTTTATTAAAGTGTTTTGATATATATGGTCGTGTAAATATGTTAAACCAATAAAGTGCCATTTCTGCCAATTTATCTGGTGTGTTTCTTGGGTTGTATGATTGTATCTGGGTGTTTAGGTGGGGGCGGGTGTGGCCTACAGTCCCATGGTAAGTCTATAAAAACCAGAATGAAAAACAAAATGTTTTTGTATCTGCAGGAAATAATCACATAAAGCTTTTGGGCATTACTCTAAATTGTTAGGTATAGCACTAGGTAATCACAGATCTTGTTTGGTAGCAAAAACAAAATGTGTATATATATATATATATATATATATATATATATATATATATATATATATATATATAAAATAATCTTTTGTGTTGTTATGAATTTTCACAATTACCTTATGAAAGGTCGTGTCACAGCTAATATAGTTCTGATAAACCATGACGGGTGAACAATTATGAATGACTTTAGGTTCTTCCTTAGCCTGTATTAAGATACAAGAGTTTAACAAAACAAAAGTTACAAACATAATGATCTCACAGGAAGAAGAGTAACATCACATTGCTAATACCCCCCTCCACTTTAACTCGCATACTTAAAGGGCCCCCTCACACGGAAGCCTCCGCTAAGCGGAATCCGCTTGCTGAGTGGGAAATCTCTCTGTCAATCCCGACTGAGCAAGGACCACGGGTCCATGTCCACTTCGTTATGCACAGCGGACATGGACACAGTCTCAGTCTCCTCTATGGGGCAATCAAATGGAAAATAGGACCACCATCCATCTGTTTTTTGTGGACAAGATCAGATCAGATGGTGGCGGGTGTCAGCGGACATTGACATCCGCTGCTCCATAGAAGACAATGCAGGAGCTGATCAGATCCACCCGAAAAATTGGCAGGTGGACCTGATAGGACAGCCTGAGTGAAAGGGGCCTTAAGCCACTTCCAATATGCTGTAGAGCCAAGGTTCCCAAAACAAATTTGTTTTTTTTCTTCTCTCCAGATGTAATCAGTCAGCCCCAATTGTTTTGATGGGCAGAGAATTGTGAGAAGATCATCTAAAGACGCATCTTAGGTAGTTATAATACCCATATTTTAAAATTATTAAAATGTGTCTATAGCCAAAATGTTTTTGGATATCATGTGAAAGGATCAAAACATTTCATTGTCACCCTCTCTCTCTATTTGTCCTGGTGACTATTATCAATGGAACAGAGGGTGATGGGAAACCAAAAATGTACTGTTACCAAAACAGAAGGGTAAATCTTCCAACTCTCTAATTGGGATTTTCCCAATGTGATTTCCTCTCACTTCCTGTTTTGCATCTCCAGGATGGAAAGAAAAATCTCCTCAACAGGACACAGCAAAAAATAAACTCATGGGGGTTTTCAACTATCTCTGCTAACAGAATGAAGTTGGTCTCAGAGTTTGAGAAGACTAATTATAAGATACCCTAGCACAGCAAATAATATAAACATAACATAAATGACCACTTACCGCCTGTCTATCATTTGGTAACACCTCTTCATCCATCCTAAGCCTGGCATCTTTCTTCGTGGAGTGGCTCCATTTAGATAGACTATCATATAGTCCTCTGCTACCATGAGTTCCAGTGTACTTATTACATATCTGAATAGAAAGAGATATATATAGTCCTATTTTACAAAGTCTTTCATTATCTCATATCTATATACAGTACTTTAATTCATTTTTTAGATATTTTTTTCTGTTTTAGTGTTATTATATTTTACATCAAGCATCAAACCACAAATCACTGTTTATCGATATTGGATCAATTATGTTATTTTTTTTTGTAAATATTATTTGTATATAGATCAACTAAGTTGGCTGCTTTCAGAACAGCTAAAGACCGAAGCTAATAGCCCTGTTGCCATGTACACGCCAGTACCTAGGCCTCGTACAATGGGCCTTAGGCTGTAATTTTTCAGGAACCTGCTGCTCTTCCCCTAACCCCAATTAAGGTCAGATCTCAATCTCCATTAACTGGATTGATTTTCTTTAATTATGGTATCAACACATAAATGATTAATGAATACATCTATTACCATCAAGTACCATTATACAGCAATATAAAAAATACATATATACAATGGCAATAGCATACCAGTGTCACATACCAGTGTCACACGATCTTGAAAAAATGTTTGGAGAGTTTATCTAATACCTATCTGCTAATAATGGTACAGGTAAACTGATAAGACTCAAGCCCACTCTGGTGGTTTTGGGTGAATGTTGGGTGCAAAAAATTCTTCTGATGCCCTGTACACACGGTCGGACATTTCGACCACAAAATATGTCTGATTTTTTTCCGACGGATTTTGGCCAAAACTTGTGTTGCATACACACGGTCACACAAAGCTGTCCAGAAAATCTTAACGAGGTGACGTCAAACACATACGATACGGGACTATAAACAGACCAGTAGCCAATAGCTTTCGTCTCTGAGCATGCGTGGCACTTAGGATTTTGTTGTTGAAAAATTTTAGATCCTGCTCCCAAACAAAAGCCAGATGGAGCCCACACACAGTCGGATTTTCCAACAACATGATCTGATCGCAAAAATCCGACCATGTGTGCAGGGCATAAGGGTGTGAACAGAAACCCTGAGGCCTTTTGCAAATAGGTGGGAAAAAAAACAGTGCCTATAATGTAGCGATGCATTTAGAGCTTAAAATGTTTTTTTTTTCCACATTTCAGTGCAGTAAATTACATGCATTCATGTGTATACACAAATAATACAAGTATAAAGGTTTACATCGAAACACTGGCACCCAGGAAAGGATGCAGAAGAATTTTTCTCCTGTATAAGCGTACACATGTTTGCATGCCTGTACGTGTGTATATGTGAGGTCTTTATGAACATACCTTGCATTGTTTACTTTGGACCTTTCTGCCAGCCTCCGCCAGCAAGATCCTACGTAAAAACATTGGTAAATTCCATCCATGTGCAAGAGGCCTAATTTATGGCCAGGTTAAATGATATCTATACTTTAAATAGGTTTGAGGTCAAATAACATTCCTTCACCTCTTCATGCCATGTATATCTCCCACTACCAATCTCAGATCAACTGGTCATCTACCCCACCTGCTGCAGGCTATGCCAGTGTCCCAGTCCTCCTGACCGAGCTGGCAGCCATGGCATACTGCACATACACAGATCTTTACATGTAGATCCTAACAGCTGAGCTGCCTATTTTCATGCAGTGATGGGCAAACGGTTTGGCCCGAGCATAAGTTCAGGCTGAACTTTCGTTGTTCGGACGTCCAGTGAACATCCAAACAAATGGTCAAACGACCTCGAACCGACCACAATGCATTGCAGCACTTACCTTTTTCAGCACATCTACAGAAGATCGCACTGTTGCTATCTGCGAACTGTGTCTCAGGCACATCAAACTTGGCAAAAACACCAACCATATGCATATCATTGCAATTTGTTTTGCCTACAACACCTCTATAGTGTTACGGTGGGAAGGCGCCCCCGACACCCAAAGAGTAATTTTTCTGCACCTGACAGGTGCATATCATTGCAATTTTTTACAGCAAGGCCTATTCTTGCTTTTATCAAGAGGACCTCTATAGGGTTACGGTGGGAAGGCACCCCCGACACCCAAAGAACAGTTTTTACACACCCGTTACTTATATACAAAGTCAAAGTGACACCAGAATGTATCCAAAAAATCTCTAATCTTGCTCCCAGTGCACAACATTGCCCAGTTGTTGCTGAAAAAAATAAAGGCAGCTTGCAGGGAATTTATTTTTTATTTTTTTGGCTTTATAAATGCAAATTATTGCTGCAGTAGATTATAGACATGGTACAGATCTGTTACTTTACAGGTAGACTAAGGGGACCACCCAGGCACTATATTGGAAGGAATTTTTCATTTTTAGGCTTTCAAAAATCATACAATCACTGCTCATTTAAAAATTACATTGTTCACAAACTTTTTTTTATTGATACATGTCCCCTAGGCAGGACCCAGACCCCTATAACCATTGTATGCCCACTTACTTGCATATAAGCCTTCAAAATGGGCACTTTTGATTATTGACATTCAGGTCCCATTGACTTTAATGGGGTACATGATTTGGGTCCGAACTTTTGCGGTGTTCCAAAGTTCTGGTGCAAACCGAACAGGGGTCCATTTGGCCCATCCCTACTTGCAAGCACGGAACTAGATGGGTTCTCTATTAGGGTCTATAAGAAAATTGGCTGCACATGTGCAGTACGCTGTAGCCTGATGATAACTCAGTGTTGTATACTTTCTGAATACTGGTACTGGCAAACCAAAGACTTCACAATCCAGCTAGTAAGTGTAAGGCCCCTTTCACAGGAGTGGTCTGATCTGGTCCACCTGTTTTTCAGGCAGATCCAATCAAACCCCTTATTCTCCTCTATGGAACGGTGGATGTCAAAGGACTTGGGTCCATTTACATCCATCTACCTCCAATCTGATCCGATCTGTAAAAAACAAAAGGAAGAGGATTCGTTCCCCTCCACCTGGCTGAATTGCATCGCAGTTGGGTCCAAATGGACAGCTGGTTCTTTCACATCCAACTGCCCATAGAGCAGAGCGGCCTACGTCCGCTCTGCATGTGCAAAATGGACACAGATCTACCATTCACCTGTTCCACACAGCTCAGTGGGGGATCAGTGGACTGATCTCCTGCTGAGAAAAATGTATCTGGCTTGTGTGAAAGGGGTCTTAATTGAATTTGGCTCTATGCGTTTTCCTTAGATCTTCCATGGGTTTATATATAAAAGTTCTTCTGTTACAAACTTTAAATATACATAATTACATAAAAGGTACTATTTAAGTAGGTTTGCCAGTTCTGTTTAGTAAAGGAATTTCTCTTTTCTAATTAAGGCTCGGTTCACACAGGGGCGACTTGTCCAGGCGACTTCGCCGCCTGACAAGTCGCGCTCCGTTCTGTACTATGGAACCGTTCTAATAGAAGCGACTCAAGTCGCTCCGACTTAGAAAAAAGGTTCCTGTACTACTTTTGCAGCGACTTCGGGCGACTTGCATTGACTTCTATACAGAAGTCGTTTTGCAAGTCGCCGCTGATCGTGTGCAGGTCGCGGCAGGTCGCGGCGCTGCAAGTCGTGTCGCCCACTGTGTGAACCGAGCCTCAGCCTTTTTGTTTAATTATTTTTTAGCAGTTATTATACAAACACTATATTGGTTACAGCCAGGCACACAAGAGGGCCAACTTTTTTCCAGTTAAACTTTTTTCTTTTAGCAGTTATTTCTGCATTTTATCTTATGCAAGCATACAGGTCCTCCTCTTACTTACTACCAGGCACATACAGTAAGAGCACCAGCTTTAAATCTTTTCTGGTTCAACTTTTTTTTATAGCAGTTATTGACACATTTTATTTTGTACAAGCCCTTATATTGTTCACTGTCAGGCACATAAAAGGTCCAACCTTTTTCCAGTTAAACTTTTTTTTAGCAGTTATTGCTACATTTTATATTACTCCTTATATTGTTTACTGTCAGGCGCCTAAGAATAACAACTTATTTCCAATTCAACTTTTTTTAGCAGTTATTGCCTCATTTTATTTTACAATAGAGCTTATATTGTTTACTGTCAGGCACACTTTTTTTTTTTTTTTGCAGTTGTTGCTGCAATATCGTTTATAATACCCCCATGTTGTTTATTGTCAGGCACATGCGAAGACCAACTCTTTTACAACCCACCTTTTGTTTAGCAGTTATTTTATTTTATAATAGGCCTAAGCCCCTGTACACGCGGTCAGAGATTTCGACAACCAAATCCGTCAGATTTTGTCTGATCTTGTCCGAAACTGTTGCATACACACGGTCGGACTAAGTTGTCGAAAAATCTGATCTTTCAGAACATGATGACGTAATTTCGTTACGATGGGACTACATTCAGGCTAGTAGCCAATAGCTTTGATGTAGGAATTTGATCTGAGCATGCGTGGCACTTGGTCCGATCAAAATTCTCTACACATGATCGGAGTATGTCCGATCGAACCAGTTGGTCGGAAAATATTTCCAACAAGTTGTAAAATTGGGTCCGACGGATATTCCGACGGAATCAGTCTGATGCATACCACACACAGTCGGATTATCCGACAACACGGTCCGATAGGACACATTCCGACGGATTCTCAGATAGTGTGTACAAGGGCTTATAGTGTCTACTGTCAGCCACATACGAGGACCAATTCTTTTCCAGTTCATATTTTTTTTTAGCAGTTATTGCTGCATTTTATTTTTAAATACCCCTTATATTGTTTATTGTCAGGCACATAAGAGGACCAACTCTTTTCCATTACAACCTTTTTTTTTATAGTAGACCTTATATTGTTTATTGGCAGGCACATAAGAAGAGTTAAGCCCCATAAGCACTATCAGATTTTCTGCTGATTTATGTCTTCAGATTTACCAAAATCATGTAGTGCAAGGGCCTGCCTGATTGCATACAAACTGAAACTCCTAAGGTTTGATCTCATATTATATAGTTTTGGTAAATCTGAAGGAAAAACTCAGCAGAAAAACTGATAGTGTGTATGGGGCTTAACACTTTTCCAGCTAAACTTTTTTTTCCTTTTTTAAATGTAATCCTTTTTTTAGTTTATAATAGCCCTTTTATTGTTTACTATCACGTACATAGTGTAAGAGAACCAACTCTTTTCTGGGTTAATTTTTTCCTCTTGTTTAAAATAATTTAATAATGCAAATTGGAAACAAGAAAGCTCTGCTGCTACTGTTTTAAAAAATGTATTTTTATAGCACGTCAGTGAATCTATAGGGCAATATATTTCACACTGTAACAATAAAACACTAAGTCATACATAAGGACCTTCAGATTATATTTCTTTAGCTAAGCAATAAGCTGAATTACAAGACCGATTAGTGGTACCAGAGTAAAAGGTTTTTGCCAGCTTTTCTTTTGCAGAAAAAAAAAAGAGTATGCTTTATCCAACAGCACTGAACCATATGTTTTCATAAAGACTAAGCCAAAATGCAGCAGACTCACAGGAAAAGATTTTCCATGACATAATTGTAGTCAGTATGACTGCTGTCCGGCAGGAAACAGGCAGCAAACACAATGATGGCATTTACATCTTCTCCGTAGTAACCTGCCAGGAAAACACAACTTTATTATAAAACTTTATAATAAATAGGAAAAACAGGAATAACGTACAAAATAAAATGTAACTTAAAAGCAAACTATTTTAAGTTTAGGTATAATGTATTATAAAGGATTGCTTAATTATGCAATGCAATAAAATATACACATCTGCTCTATTATTGACCTTTTATGGCTGCTGTAAACATTTAATACTATAAAATTGAATGACACATTACAATAATCTTTGTTAGGTTTACCACATACAACACAACTATAACACATCTTTCAGCAGCTTTAAGTGTGCTGACTACTGGAAATGTATTTTTGGGTTATGTTGTCAATCGTTTATACTGACTTTTCCAAGTGTCAGTATTTTTTTTTTTTATCTTATACTTTTTATTTATTTATACAATAAAAACCATTACAATACAGACATCTAGTCATTTTCCAAGCGTCAGTATAAAGACAATGAGACTAAATTACTAAAAGAGTTGCAAATATTAATTTATTAAATTGAGTAAAGTTTTGCTTCAATTACCCCATCAAGTAAAAAGTACATTCCTGTTTTTTATTTTATTTTAAATGACTGGATATTCAATGTGAACACAGCTATAGTTTTTGTAAAAATCTTCTTTAGCAAAGCAGCGTCACTGAGATTGCATATTTGTAAAATGATGTTCAGATTATTTCGGACAGGATGAATAAACGACACATAGCCAAAGTTGAAGCACAAGACAGGACAGTAATAGACCGTATACTATAAGTAGTTGAATTTTCTTTTGTGCATGTGAATGTTATGTAGAGCAAAACAGGAAAAGAAGAAAGAAAGGATAGGAACAGAAAACTACAGAGAGAAATAAGGAAGAAGAAGGATAAAAGAAATCATTTAAAGAAAATCAAAATTTTAAAGGAGGGCTGAAATAAATGGTTCAACTGCTTTCAAGGGGAAGTTTCCAGGTCTATAGAGGATAATATTGCAACTTACTGTATATATACAGTATACCGCCTCCTTGAAAAAAAAAAACAGGCAACAGGAGAATGCAATCCAACGAAACACTGCATCCATGCCAAGCTCAGAAATTCCACCTAATTCACTTTACTCTGGGTTGCAGCCACTGCAGCCAGATTATAGATTACAATTCAGGTTTAAAGCAGTATTACCGTAAACCTAAAACTAAAAATGTAATATATTGCAGTTTACCAATCTTTAGATGTTGTGTCTGCCTTTGTTTTCTTTTTTTTAAGCTTTTTTCCCTCTGTTTCCCATGGTGATCTTACCAGTAACATGCCTCTTGTATTAGAGTGCCCCCACTCTGAATGAAGGAGCACAGTGTGCACCTTTGGACAGCAGCATAAGTCTCTTGTATTAGAGTGCCCCCACTCTGAATGAAGGAGCACAGTGTGCACCTTTGGACAGCAGCATATGTCTCTTGTATTAGAGTGCCCCCACTCTGAATGAAGGAGCACAGTGTGCACCTTTGGACAGCAGCATATGTCTCTTGTATTAGAGTGCCCCCACTCTGAATGAAGGAGCACAGTGCGCACCTTTGGACAGCAGCATTGCCAGTCTGGGGGGGGGGGGGGAGTGTTAGATGTACTAGCAGATTTACTAACAAACTTAAGCCAAACTCCAGCTCACACTATATAAGCAGTTACAGCAAAAAAAATGTTTTCCCTTTGGGATAAAGGTTTTACATCAATAAATAAAAGTTTACAAATTATTGTGAGCACCCCTTCTAGTCCTAAAAGCATTGTTTCATCTCTGTAAATTATACATTCTGTTAGAGAACTTGTTCTTTTGAAAAACAACAGACTTACTGGCTGGATGACCAGATAAACATAGAAAGAAGGAAAGCCTAAAAAAGAAAATGAATATAGCCATCACATCTAAGAAATTATAATAAAATGTACCCCTGTGAAACTAATCCTCTGTACTTTGTTGGAAACCTAGTCCCATCCAAGACCAGAGAGTCTTGTTTGGGATGAAGTTTTCAATTCTGTGTCCATGTCTTACAGGAGACCTGCAGGCTGGGTATGTGTCCAGATGCTCACAGTTCTTATTATGACAGGCTTGGGCATAGCTCAGGGATCCAGCCTGGAGACAGATGCGCTCCATTGAGGGGACCGGTGTTCCACCCAAGAGACGGGGGTCCCTGTCCAGAGGCCAGGGTAAGAGCCTGTGCTACAAGGGGCAGCACATGCACATTAGCACTGACCAGACTGACACCTGGAGTTACAGTGGCTCTAGGGATCAGTGTGTGAACAATGTTGTGGCATGGATTGAGAGTCAGAGTCTGCGTTCTAAGCTGAGCGGTGTGTACCTTGAGGTGAGCTGCTATAAAGCCAGGAGCCTATGCAAAACTGACACCACTGCATGGGAAACCCTGATGTAAAGGACTTTGCTTTGAGTTTTGTCTAATAAAAGTGGTCTGACAAGCTGGAAAACCACAGTTTGGAATGGCACAGTGTAGTAAATAAAGATTAGAAATTTATAGCAGTAAAGAAATGTAACACACTTTTATTTCAGCTGTGTATTTAGCTCTTTGAGAAAAACGAAGGCTACATTTGCACGGCGGATCCTAGCGGCAAGAATCTACTGATTGACAGCTGTGTACGGATAGCTATGGCTGCTAAGTGCAATGGCAGGTTGTCCGGCTTCAATCACCACAGGTGAACTCAGGTCTGTACTTACAATGTCACAGGATAGCCGAATGCCCCCCTCCATTGCAGGAGATTTTTACCGCTGCTATTTGCAGCATGGCTAAACCCCCACGTGAAAGCAGCCTTTAACTGGCCATACACTAGTAGAATAGTGTTTAAAATTGAACATTCATAAAATTTTCAATTGTTAGTGGGGCCAAATCGACATTCATTTTTGGCACTGGAGCTGCTTCTGGCTCTAAAAATATGGCCGCCGTCACCTCCACGAGATCTCTTTCCTGTTTGCCCTGGCTCTCTCCAGCCCTCTGCACTGCAGCTACTCCCACTCTCCCTCGCAATGTTATTTGGCCGTCTACTGCTCCCATGCGCACTCCCTGTTTTCATGGTGTTGTACTGAGACAGTTTCTGTATGAAGACCAGGGGGCGTGCACAGGGGCTGGGGCAGTAGACGGCCGAATAACACTGCACGGGAGTGTGGGAGGAATTGCAGTGCAGAGGGCTGGAGGGACGGAAATTAGGAGGAGCTGGAGTGCAGTAGGCTGGAGGGGCGGAGTTCAGATCTCAGCCAAGAGCCAGCCGAGAGCCAGGGGAAACAGGTTTTCTGGGGGAAACCGATTTCGGCACAACAAGTGTTGTGAGAGGCAGAGCCAAGGGACTCTACTGCACTGGGGACACCTGATGTAAGGAGGTACTCCGCTGGGGACACCTGATCTAAGGAGGCACTCTGCTGGGGACACCTGATCTAAGGAGGCACTCCGCTGGGGACACCTGATCTAAGGAGGCACTCCGCAGGGGACACCTGATCAAAGGAGGGACTCTGCTGGGGACACCTGATGTAAAGAGGGAATCTGCGGGGGATGCCTGATGTAAGGAGGGAATCTGCTGGGGGCGCCTAATGTAAGGAGGGAATCTGCTGAGGACACCTGATGTAAAGAGGGAATCTGCTGGGGGAACCTGATGGCATTTGGTGGCAGGCGACGTGACAAATTACATACTCGGGGCTACCACTGTTTCTCCATTATGGTGAGTTGAACGATTTGATTTTATATTACAATGTAATAATAGACATAATGAGGTTCAATCATCCTGACAACATGCCAACCATGATTGAAGTGCTAACACCATGTGTTTGGAGTATATTTATCTGCTGATTGTTAAACTTTTTGGAATACACATATTTCTATTGTGGTATAGGATCTGGGCCTGCTGTCCCTCCATCCCTCTTTCTCTCCTTCCTTTTCTCCCCTTCCCTCCCTATCTCTTTCTTTCTTTCTCCCTCCATTCCTCGTTCATCTCAGACTCGGATCACACACCCTTAAGCCATGCCCACTAGTTCATTCAAACCATGGCCATTCCTCACAGCGGTGTGCTCAATGTGCCACATTTTCCTTTTCCCTCTACGCCACAAATTAAAATGAATGCCCTGCCCCCTAAATATTATAAGACTCCGCCTACAGACAAAAAAGTGTCCGTATACATTTTTTTACAATGATGGCAGCTATGCAAAGATGAACATTTTGTACGCATGTCCTTATGAATGTTCATTCAAAAAAATATACTAGTAGGAAGGGTTCCAAAGCCCACTACCCAGATAGCAAGGATAACTTGCCACAAATTTGTGGCAGTGTTGAACTGTAAGTCTGTTAACTTGCTGCACATTTTCACTGGCAAGTTTAACACTTGCAGAGCACTTGAAGCACTAGTTCTAGTTGACACATTTACAATTTGTAAAAAATTTGTATGACAAGTCACTAGCAAGAGCAAATTAGCAGTGGTGAGTCTACAGCAAGAGCTCTGCAAGTTTACAGCATGAGAATTCAGCCACAATGACCCCTGTGGTGGAATAGTGAGCTGGAGTAATGCAATGTGGACTTGCTGCAATTGTGCAACAAACTTGGGAAGCCTGGCAAGTCTAGCAATAGATGAGCAAGTCATTTTCAAACTTCCAGCACAATTGCTTGCGCTCTGGGTAATTTGTTACTGCAGTCTGTGACACCACTGGGGAGATTTCCTGTCACTTGGTGTCCCATTGACAATTCTGTCACACCCAGAAAAGAAATAGGGAACCATGGTTCACCAGAGCAGGAAAGCGCAGAGAGTAATAAACATATGATAGAGGTTACTTTTTTGCTGTACTTAAAAATGTGGTCTAGTACAGTCACTGTACACACTGGATAGATTTACCATCACATCCTGTCTCAATGACCCGTCACCAGAACATGAGGTGAGAAGAAATGTTCTTAATGGGAACACAGTTGCCAATAAACTTCAGGGGAGTTCTCTTACCCCACACTATCTTAAAGAAAAATAAAAGTTTTGGCAAGCATTAAAGGAGAAGTCCAGCCTGGGCTCTTTGGCTGGGCTTCTCCTAAGTGTCACAGGTGAGCAATTCGTTTTGCACTTCTGTGACCCGTTTTCAGCAGAGAGCGGTCTGAAGTCCGCTCTCTGCCAACCTCACCGATATCAGTCCAGGCACCACGTCATTGCGACTCTGGAAGTCTGGTTCGCCAGGTGCCTAGACTGGTGGCAGTCTCAGAAAGCCTCTGAAGTGGCCACTCCTGCCCTTCCACAGCTTAGTGCTCCAATGAGGGTGGAGGAGCAGTGGGGAAAGCTGCTGATTGACAGACAGCAGCTCTCTGCTCGGGGAGCTGTGAGAACCGAGCCACCGGCGGTGTTCGATGGCTTGGTTCTCAGTGCAGGGACGGAGGGGGACAGATGCAGCATTGGACCGAGGATGCATCCACCTAGGTAAGTATAATAGAGGAAAAACTCCAAACCCCAAATTCTCCTTTAGGCCAGGTATACACTTATTGAAAATTGGCTGCTTCAGTAGGAGGGACAGGCTTCTGTCGAACGCTCAAGCTGGAAAACCAGCATTCAACCACAGTTGGGAGGGGGAGTCTCGACTGTCAGAATACAATAGCACAGCAAGGGAGATCCCTGTATCCACATCACGGATGTGGGGGTCTGTCAGTCTTTTTTTTTGCTCAACCTGCTAGTAGAACAAAAAAAAAATGCATGTATACTCTGTATAAGACTTAAAAATAATAAAGAATATTTACTGTGCAAATCCTGCAAGTAATAAAAAACAGTGAGCGTAAAATCTGAATGGCATATTTCATAAGTAGAATGTATACTTTCTGTAAGAATCATCAGCTGTAGTAGCTACGTAGTGCATTTAATATGATCATTTCATCCCAGAGCAGAGTTAACTGTCATCTTTTCAGGTATGCAAACACATTGTAGAGACAAAGCCTACAGAAACCACAAGCTGGTAGTCACTGTTAAGCCACCCAAGTATTTCTTTATATCCTTTTAGCAATAATAAGAACTCTTCTGGATTCTTTCTTTCCACAGCCACTCCTCTTGTTACACCATACAGCTGAATTGGCCATGCCTGAAAAGGCATGTGTGGTATGTGTACAGATCCCTTCCTTTAAATACTTGGTATAATTCTATTTGTGAAAATAGTCTGCTAAACCCAATTATCTAGACCTGCCATGGAATGTGATTCACATATTGTGATCATAAGCGTGCGCAGGGGGTGTGCTGGGTGTGCCTGGGCACACCCAAATTACCTTGTGCACCAGGGTGGATCATAAGGCTGTACAGCCTTCCAGTACTGGGCCGTGTCCTATTAGTTCAAAAGGTAGACCCCGGGCACCTGCCGAGCAGGAGGACCGGCTTTACTACCTTATTGCCGATACTGATCCTCTTGGGGGATCAGTTCAAGCATCTCCTCCTCCATCTTGTGCTCAGTCCCTTTCTCAGTCTTGAATGTAAGGTCTTTTTAGAACCCTGATATTTCACCAAAGTCCCTCAAAAGGGCAGTTTAAAAAAATAAAACAAAAACTAATTAAAAAATTAAAAAAGGAAAAAAAAAAACATAAAAAAAAATAAAGGACTCATTCACGTGTACTTTTCACTCACATTTTTGCCATGGCTACACCCCTAGCCACTGCCTCTGTTCCTCTGTGTTTGAGCTTTGGGGTGCACAGCCTAATGCAATAGGCGGCGCACACCTATGATTGTGATTATATTGTTTTCTGTGTAACCATGATAGATACCACCGAACTAATGAATGAATGTTATGAATGAAGATTATGTTTATGGTGGGTGTTGAAGGGTGGGTAATTGTGTAGCAAAGTGAATAAACTTACCTGTCAGCCATAATTATCCAAATTATTTGATGGCCAATTCCAAGTTTGGTGGTCTAAAGTCAACAATAGTTCATGTGACCTGCAGAAGATCTATATTGTGGGGATTAATCTCAGCAAAGACTTTGTTCACTTTAAACAATGTCAGGACTTTAGTGCCACAACTTTAAGTCAAGTGACCTGGAACCAAAGCACCACAGGACTTGTAATTTTAGCTGTCAGAAACGTTTATTCACTGTTAAATACTGATGCCCTCCCCTCCCTAATGCTTCAGACACTTCTTAAAGTGGACCTAAACCTGGATATACATTTAATTGAATTTAAAGAGTAACTGCACTTTATTAGGTAAAAATATAGCAATATATATATAGGCATACCCCACTTTTAAGTACACAATGGGGTTTATTTACTAAAGCTGCAAAGTGCAAAATCAGGCTCACTGCTGCATAGAAACCAATGAGCTTCCAGGTTTTATTACCAAAGCTTAATTGAACAAGCTGGGGTTAGAAGCTCATTGGTTTCTATGTAGCAGTGAGCCTGATTTTGCACTTTCCAGCTAAAGTAAATAAACCCCATTGTGTACTTAAAATTGGGATATGCCTGTATATATATATATATATATATATATATATATATATATATATACATACATATATATATATGTGTGTGTGTGTGTGTGTGGTGTGTTTGTGTATATAAACACTAAATTACCAAAAGTATTGGGACACCTGCCTTTACTCGCACATGATCTTTAACCTCCCCGGCGGTGATCCCGAGTCTGGCTCAGGTTAGGATTTTACTATCATAAGCGGTAACCCCGAGCCAGACTCGGGATCGCATCTCTGGATACAGGGAGAGTTACTAACCTTGTCCCCTGGATCCAGCGATGTCCTCCGCGCTGTGTGATCGAGCTGTCCTCCTCTCGATTCACACAGTGCCCGAGTGCCGCCGAGCTCCGTTCCCTGCGACGTTACGACACACGGGAGCGGAGATCGGAGCCAAATTCAAAAAAGTTAAAATACACAAAACACACACAGTACTGTAAAAAAAATTGTCCCTAGTGGTCTGTGCAGTGCCCTGCATGCGCTTTTATATTATAAATACAGTTTTTTCTGCCTGGAATTTGGAGATTGTCCATAGCAACCAAAAACTGTCCCTTTATGTCAAAAGTCATTTTAGACCAACTAGAAAACAGCGATAATAAATTAGAATCACTTGCAGAATTGAGCGATAGCGATTTGTGGGGAAATTCGTCATCAAACACTAAATCTAATGACAGCGACAATTCTGCAAATGAGCAAATTTCTGTGTTTTTGGATTTGATTACATTATTGAATAATTTTTATTATTATTTATTATATTATAAACTTTCATACCCGGGATGTCTGCTAGACTCTGGTTTGAACAGATTTAAGAGAGTTATTCCTAAGAATTACAGGACTACAATATAAAACGCCAAATTTCCATGCAAAATAATTGTACCGCTTTCAGCACCTAAAACCAGAACTGCCAGGGAGGTTAATGGCATCCCAGTCTTAGTCTGTAGAGTTCAATATTGAGTTGGCCCACCCTTTGCAGCTATAACAGCTTCAACTCTTTTGGGAAGGCTGTTCACAAGGTTTATGGGAATGTTTAACTATTCTTCCAGAATTTCACTTTTAAGGTCAGGCACTGACTTTGGACGAGAAGGCCTGGCTTGCAGTCTCCGCTCTAATTCATCCCAAAGGGGTTCTATTGGGTTGAGCTCAGGAGTCTGCACAGGCCAGTTAAGTTCCTCCACTCCAAACTTGCTCATTCATGTCTTTATGGACTTTGCATTGTGTATTGGTGTGCAGTCATGTTGGAACAGGAAGGGGCCATCCCCAAACTGTCCCCACAAAGTTGGAAGCATGAAATGTCTTGGATGTCTTGGTATGCTGATGCGTTAAGAGTTCCCTTCACTTTAAGGGGCCAAGCCCAACCCCTGAAGAACAACCCCACACCATAATCCCTCCTCCACCAAATGATTTGGACCAGTGCACAAAGAAAGGTCCATAAAGACATGGATGAGCAAGTTTGGTGTGGAGGAACTTGACTGGTCTGCACAGAGTCCTGACCTAAACCCAATAGAACACCTTTTGGGATGAATTAGAGTGGAGACTGCGAGCCAGGCCTTCTCGTCCACATCAGTGCCTGACCTCACAAACGCGCTTCTAGAAGAATGGTCAAACATTCCCTTATGCCGCGTACACACGTAGCCGACTATCCGGCGGACTTCCCGCCGGACTGTCCGCCGGACTTTCCGAACGGGCTACTTGCCCACACACGGCACTTTTTCAGCGGACTAATACAGCGTACTAAGTTCGCCAGACTATCCGCCGTACTTTTGAAATGAACGGACATGCCCCCACACCCGGAGGAAAGTCCGCTCATTTTGAGCGCGTCTCCAGGTAGACGGGGCCAGCGAAGGAGGCGTAATGGACTAAAAGGAAAAAATCGGCATGGGGGTCCCCCCCCAGGTCCACTTCAGACCCTTGTCCGAGCACGCTACCGGGCCGGCCAGGAAAGGGGGGGACGAGCGAGCGCCTCCCCCCCTCCTGAGCCGTACCAGGCCACGTGCCCTCAACATCCCTCGAAGGAGGCGTCGCTGCCCCCGTCTACCTGGAGACTCGCTCAAAATGAGCGGACTTTTCTCCGGGCGGGAAAAGTCCGTTCATTTCAAAAGTACGGTGGACTGGCATACACAGGGCCGGATTGTCCGCCGAAATGCGAGTCCGGCGGTAAGATTGGAGCGCAAAACTACTTTCTAAGTCCGCCGTACTTTTGGGTAACAAAAGTCAGCCGGAGGCTACACGCGGGGGGATTGTCTGGCGGACTTGAGTTTGCCGGACTTTTCCACCGGATTGTTTGAAAAATCCGACCATTTAAATTCCGATTGTGTGTAGACAATTCCGACAGACAAATTCCATGCATGCTCAGAATAAATTACGAGACGAAAGCTGTTGGCTACTGCCTCTTTATAGTCCCATCGTACGTGTTTTACGTCACCTTGTTCTGAACGATCGGATTTTCCGACAACTTTGTGTGACCGTGTGTATGCAAGACAAGTTTGAGCCAAAATCCGTCGGAAAAAATCAGACGGATTTTGTTGTCGGAATGTCCGACCGCGTGTACAGGGCATTAGACTGGGATGCCATTAAAGTTCATTTGCATGTAAAGGCAGGTTTCCCAATACTTTTGGTAATAAGGTTTATTTTTCATTAAGGTAGCAAGCCAACATGTTTTAAATTGCATGCTTCAGTAGCTGGGTATTGTAAAAGGCTTTTTGCAATAACCAGCTACTGAAACCTGTTTGTAGAGCAAGAAGGGATTCTACTAAAGCACCTGTCAAACTCAGTTATGTTTTTTCTCATCCTAGTCTGCAATTTATGCCCTGTTGAAGGGGATGTGTATAAAGCGCATTAGCGTATTGAAATTGACACTTTAACAAAGATGACATGGGTGCTGGTCTGTGGAATTCTCTCAGAATCCTATGGTTCATTAAAATTACAATTATTCTTTACTAGAATCCGTCTGACTGGCTGTACAGTCAGGGCCGCTGTTAGAAATCACGGGGCCCCATACAGCCTACCTGATGGGGCCCCCTGCCCCCCCCCCACAAACGTTTCAAAACGAAAATGACCCCTCCTAGCACAAATCTCCTTCACCCTAAAATGTACCCGTCTAACACATATCCTCTTTCTTCTCAAACTTTCTATCCTAGCATATCCTAGCCTTCCTATTAGCCCTCCTGGAACAAAATGCCATCCATCTCCCCTCCCAGCACAAATCTACTTTCTTCAATCCCCCTCCTAGGACAAATTTCCACAAATCCCTCCTCCTATTACAACCCCCTCTAAATTACCCTTCCCAGCACAAATTCTTCCTCCCTACCCAAATCCCCCCCCCCTCCTAAAACAAACATCCCCTCTCCTGGTTAAACCCCCTGCCCCTCTCCAAACCCTCCTCCTAGCACATATTCCACCCCTCCCCCAATTCTTCCTCCTTGCACATACCCCCCCTCCCTAGATCCCCATTACATTTGCCAACATAGACAGCCGCCCACCCCCCTCCCCCAACTTACAGGGGAAGCCACTAACAGGAGGAGGTGTGCTGTGTTGTACTCTCCCCTCCTGCCAGAAGAGCGCTTATACAGTGGTGTGAAAAAGTGTTTGCCCCCTTCCTCATTTCCTGTTCCTTTGCATGTTTGTCACACTTAAGTGTTTCGGAACATCAAACCAATTTAAACAATAGTCAAGGACAACACAAGTAAACACAAAATGCAATTTGTAAATGAAGGTGTTTATTATTAAAGGTGAAAAAAAATCCAAACCATCATGGCCCTGTGTGAAAAAGTGATTGCCCCCCTTGTTAAAACATACTATAACTGTGGTTGTCCACACCTGAGTTCAATTTCTCTAGCCACACCCAGGCCTGATTATTGCCACACCTGTTCACAATCAAGGCATCACTTAAATAGGAGCTGCTTGACACAGTAAGGTCCACCAGAAGATCCTTAAAAGCTACACATCATGCCGAGACCCAAAGAAATTCAGGAACAATTGAGAAAGAAAGTAATTGAGATCTATCAGTCTGGAAAGGGTTATAAAGCCATTTCCAAAGCTTTGGGAATCCAGCGAACCACAGTGAGAGCCATTATCCACAAATGGCGAAGACATGGAACAGTGGTGAACCTTCCCAGGAGTGGCCGGCCGCCCAAAATTACCCCAAGAGCGCAGCGACGACTCATCCAAGAGGTCACAAAAGACCCCACAACAACGTCCAAGGAACTGCAGACCTCACTTGCCTCAGTTAAGGTCAGCGTTCATGCCTCCACCATCAGGAAAAGACTGGGCAAAAATGGCCTGCATGGCAGAGTTCCAAGGAGAAAACCACTGCTGAGCAAAAAGAACATCAAAGCTCGTCTCAATTTCTCCACAACACATCTTGATGATCCCCAAGACTTTTGGGACAACATTCTGTGGACCGATGAGACAAAAGTGGAACTCTTTGGAAGGTGTGTGTCCAAGTATATCTGGTGTAGAAGGAACACTGCATTTCATAAAAAGAACATTATACCAACAGTAAATTACGGTGGTGGTAGTGTGATGGTCTGGGGCTGTTTTGCTGCTTCAGGACCTGGAAGACTTGCCGTGATAAAAGGAACTATGAATTCTGCTGTCTACCAAGAGATCCTGAAGGAGAATGTCCGACCATCTGTTCGTGTACTCAAGCTGAAACGAACTTGGGTTCTGCAGCAGGACAATGATCCTAAACACACCAGCAAGTCCACCACCGAATGGCTGAAGAAAAACAAAATGAAGACTTTGGAGTGGCCTAGCCAAAGTCCTGACCTGAATCCTATTGAGATGTTGTGGTATGACCTTAAAAAGGCCGTTCATGCTCGAAAACCCTCTAATGTAACTGAATTAGGACAATTCTGCAAAGATGAGTGGGCCAAAATTCCTCCAGGACGCTGTAAAAGCCTCATTGCACGTTATCGCAAACGCTTGGTTGCAGTTGTTGCTGCTAAGGGTGGCCCAACCAGTTATTAGGTTTAGGGGGCAATCACTTTTTCACACAGGGCCATGATGGTTTGGATTTTTTTTCACCTTTAATAATAAACACCTTCATTTACAAATTGCATTTTGTGTTTACTTGTGTTGTCCTTGACTATTGTTTAAATTGGTTTGATGTTCCGAAACACTTAAGTGTGACAAACATGCAAAGGAACAGGAAATGAGGAAGGGGGCAAACACTTTTTCACACCACTGTATATACAGCACATGGGAGAGGATCGCTCTTAGCCCTTGTACACACGATCGGACATTCCGACCACAAAATCCATCTGATTTTTTCCCACGGATTTTGTCCGAAACTGGTGTTGCATACACACGGTCGGACAAAGTTGTTGGAAAATCCGATCGTGCGGAACGGAACGTGATGACGTTCATTCATTCTGATGGGACTACGTTCAGACTAGTAGCCAATAGCTTTGGTCTCCTAATTTGATCTGAGCATGCGTGGCACTTTGGGAATTCTCTACAAATGATTGGACAAAGTCCGATCAGATCATGTTGTCATGTTGATCATTTTATATCCAGCTCTCAAACTTTGTTGGTCGGACATTCCAATGGAAAAAGTCAGATGGAGCCCACACATGGTCAGATTATCCGACAACGCGGTCCGATCAGACCTTTTACGTCGGAATGTCTGACAGTGTGTACAAGGACTTACTGTAGATTGCATTGCATTGTACACACACACACTGCCCCCTAGCAGGAAATGTGGATGGGGGCAGTGTATGTATACAGTGCAACGCTATCTACAGTAAGAGCGATCCTCTCTCATGTGCTGTGTCATGGCTGTTTCCATTCTACCTCTTCTCCTCTCAGCACTCCATCCTCCAGGCTTCAGTCTCCCTGTCCCGGCTGTGAATGCGAGCTGGAGAGGGGGGGGGAGGAGCTCAGCGGCAGCCAGCCAGGGGGGCAGAACTGAAATCTGGGTGGGCACAACCCACCTCAGCCCCCATAAATATGACCCTCTGTGTCTCTCACCCAGCGGCTAAAAAGTAGGCGAGAGGGAAAGGGGGAGAAACCAGCTTTCAGTTGCTGGGTGAGAAACGCAGAGGGCATTATTTCGTCATTGTCCCTTCTCTGCTCCATTGATCCTCCTGCATGCCTGGGCCCCCTACAGAAGAACCGGTGGTCCCCCCCATCAGCGGCCTTGTGTACAGTGCCGAGACAAGGTCATCTAGTGCAAATATGCCAAATGGCACCCCCCTCCTCCCCAAAATGTATGAGCATCAGAAAAAAATCCCTTCCCTCTCCTCAAAAAAAATGTGAGCCCTAGTCTGCACGATTACCCCCAAGCATAAATTCCCTTTGTAAGCCAAAATTCTCCCCAAACAAAAATTCCCCCTCTTCCAGTACTCCTGCCAGCTTGTAGGTAGGCACAATCTATGCAGCAACCCCCCCCCCCCCCCACTTCACATTATACCACAGCGTCCTGCCCACCCCTTGTCCCGCCCTCGTGCTGTATATAGTCATATAAAAAATAAATGAACCCCATGAGTTACTTTTAATTGTTTTTGTATTTTATTTGGAATAATGTTTATTTTTAACCCTTTGTATGTCTTTTCATAGGCCTCATACACATGGGCATCAAAATCCATGTGTCCAGCTGTGATTGGTGTTAATCTCTATAAACATCAGAAAACATGTAATGCTTTTTTTTTTTTTTTTCCAAAGTCTTTATTGAAGAATTCGAAATACAATAAACAAAAAAGGAAACAGATACAGAATATCCATGAAACCAGATACACTGAAGATGTAACAGCGGTTGAGGTTATAAATGACAAGTAAACACATAAGCATAACTTATGCACTAATAAAGGTAGAGGGCATCTCAGGCAAAAACAAAAAACAAATATGTTAACCCAATCTGCAACTAAGTTGTGAATCCTAAATAGGGTAGCCAAGGTTGAGGAAATTCAAAAACGTTTATAAGATCCTGCATACAGAGAATTCACAAGCCTAGTAAGGATCCTCCTGAAGTAAATCCTTCTTGCGTGCTTACCAAGAGGTCGTATGGACGGGATATCTATAACTATAATGGGATGCATGGTAGATAGCAGGATTCCATGTTGATATATATAGAAAAAAAAAAAAAGAACTCAACAGCGGAAGGGATCGGAAAGGGTGGGGGTGGGAACTAAATAGAACTAATTAGTGGTTGAGGGCCGATCAAGTAAGAAGGATGGGTATCAAGGTCTTGAGGCGGGGGGGACTCCGGTTACCAGTTGACTGCATTCTTCCGAGGATCGGAAATGGTGCCAGCAAGCCCAAGTAGCCCAATATTTAGATGGGGTATCCTTGGCTTGCAAAATCAAATTTTCCATTTCAGCAATGTTGGAGACTCTCTTAATCCAATCTGAGATCGAGGGGGGTGTAGTAGATTTCCATAGGGCGGGAATGCACATTTTAGCGGCGTTTAACAGATGTTGAGCTAACGAGCGGTGATATGTTTTCAGTGGAAGTGTAGAGTGGTGTAGGAGCATCTGAGCTGGGGAGAGGTCGATGGGGAGCGTGGTGATTTGGCAGGTTAGGCGGTGTACCTCCGTCCAGAACGGTTGAATCCGAGGACAGGACCACCAAATATGTACGAATGAGCCTACACTGTTTGAACATCTCCAGCAAGAAGGGGAAGTGGTGGGGAAACGTTTGTGGAGTTTAACAGGTGTGAGGTACCATTTGGAGAAAATGTTGAAATTATTTTCCTGAATGGAAACATTAGAAGAACCTTTATGGATATGTGTAAAAATGTTCGTCCAATCAGAATCCGTTAAGGTCAGAGACAGGTCTGTTTCCCAGCTGTGTACGGCTAAATTGGCTTTTGGGTTATGAGACGCGAAAAACAGTGCGTAGATATTGGAAATGACGTGGCGCTGCGGTTCAGTTTGATTGCATAAGGTTTCAAATGGTGTGAGCTGCCTAGCAAATTCAAATTTAGATAGTCGATCCGTCAAAAAGTGTCTGATTTGAAAATACGCCCACAGCGGGTAGGGACATCCCGAGGGTTGTGTGGGAAGTTCAGATATAGAACGGAATTGGGCATTGGAGAAAAAGAGCAAGGCTCTAATGTCAGGAGATTGCCACAATCCTGATAGGAACGTGTCAGATTGCCCAGCTGGGAATTCCGGGTTATGTTTTATTGAAGTCATCAGACTATGATGTGAAGAGATGTGATGGGTATGACAGGCCGAGCGAAAGGCTTGCATGGTACTTGCAATGAGAGGGTGTTGTGTACATTCTCGAGAAACGTGTTCAGGGAGCAGCCATGGTATGGAATTAATCGGGGATAAAGAGAAAGCGTTTTCTATCTGTATCCAAGCTTTAGTATGCGAATGCACATTCCAGTCTACAATCCTAGTTAAGAGACTCGCCCAGTAATATTTTTGGAAATCAGGTAAGCTAATACCTCCTTTGGATTTTGGAAGAGTCAGGCCGTGTACACACGGGCGGATTGTCTGCCCAACTTAGTCCGCTGAACCATGTTTCAGCGGACAATCCGCTCGTGTGTGGGCTTCAGCGGACTTTTTCAGCGGACAGTCTGACGGACTAAGTCTTTCGGAATTTCCGTAATTTTGTCCGTCCAAACTTGGTTTTGTCCGTCCAAACTTGGTTTCAGCGGACAGTCCGCTCGTGTGTAAGCAAGTTGGATGGACTAAGTATGGCGCATGCTCAGAAAGGATTTACACGGCCGAAGGTTGCATTGCAGTGTATTGGACGTCGTTTTTCTAGTCCCGTCGTACGTGCTGTACACGTCATCGCGCAAGCTTTCAGCGGGGTCGTGTGTGGTCAAGTCCGTTCATTCAAATGTTGGACTGTCTGTCGGATTGTCTGACGAACTTAGTTGGGCAGACAATCCGCCCGTGTGTACGCGGCCTCAGTCTGGCAAAGCTTATTCTGGCACGTTGTCCATTCCAAATAAAGTTGGTACAAATAGTCTGGAGTGATTTAAAGAAGGCCGGGGGGAGCTTGATTGGGATCGTTTGAAAAAGGTATAACAGACGGGGGAGGACATTCATTTTAATAATGGAGGCCCTACCGAACCAAGAGAATAATCCGGTAGACCAGGCTTTGAGGTCGTTTTGGATAGTCTGGAGAATGGGGAGGAAGTTAAAGGAGTATAAATTTCCCAGTTTAGATGGTAATTTGATGCCTAAATAGGTGATAGCTGAGGTATTCCAGTGAAAGGGGAAGTTTTTTTGGCACACAGCTATTGTATCGTTATTCAAGGATATATTCAGGGCTTCCGATTTGGAGAAATTGATTTGTAGGTTGGAAAGTGTTCTAAAGGCGTCCAGATCTGTGAGGAGATTGGGAATATAAGTAAGAGGATCTGTAAGGAAAAGCAATATGTCGTCAGAGAAAGCAGCAATTTTCTGAATCTTGGATCCGACCTGTATCCCCTTAATATCTGGGTTGGAGTGTAATCTGCGGAGGAGGGGTTCTAAAGTAAGGATGAATAATAGGGGTGAGAGTGGGCATCCCTGACGGGTCCCATTGGATACGGAGAAGGCGTCCGAGAGCTGGCCATTAATCCTGACCTGGGCTGTAGGGGAGGCATATAATGCCATAATAAAGGAGAACAATCGGTCAGGGGGGCCTATTTTCCGTAAGACTTTTGCCATGTAGTCCCAAGCCACTCTGTCGAACGCCTTCTCCGCATCCAACGAGAGAAAAAATCCTTGTTGTGTGGAGGAGGTCAGCCAGTGGTGTATGGATATCGCTTTGATCGTGTTATCCCTCCCCTCCCTCTCCAGCACGAATCCCACCTGATCGAGAGACACAAGCCGGGGAAGGAGGGGGAGGAGACGATTCGCCAATATCTTGGCGTAGATCTTCAGATCCACATTGAGCAACGAAATAGGTCTATAGTTTGTCACTTGTGTATCATCTTTGTTAGGTTTCGGGATTACCGTAATATGGGCCCTTAGTAGGTCTCGAGGGGGGGGGGGGGTTTCTCTGAAGACAATGAATTAAACGCTGCAAGAAAATGTTGTTTTAGGGTGCCAAGAAAAGATTTAAAATAGCATGCCATCAGACCGTCAGGGCCTGGGCTTTTCCCAGGTTTCATATGTTTGAGAGCTGCTTCAAGCTCCAGGGATGATAGAGGTGCATCTAAAGAGAGTGCGAACTCCGGTGAGATAGGGGCTGGTGCATATGTTTGTAAAAACGTATCAATTAGAAGTTTTCTATGTGTCTGATCCTCCTGTGGCGAGTGTTCTTGAAGGTTATAGAGTTTGGAGTAATATTGAACAAATTGTTCAGCGATCATGTGATTGGAAACTACTTTGTTGCCCCTTGGGTCCGTGAGGGAATGAATGGTTCTGGTGGCTTGTTGTTTTCTAAGTGCTCTAGCTAAGAGTTTTCCAGACTTATTGCCGTACTCGTAGAAGAATTTACGGGAGAGCATGTAGTTTCTTTTAATGTGAGAGTTTAGAATGTGGAGTAGTTCTTGCCTCGTATGAAGTAGGTCAGTGAGAGTGTCTTGTGCCAAAGAAAGTTTATGGGCTTTTTCTAGAGTTTTAATGCAATTGGAGAGCTGGAATATGATGCTATTTCTTTCTTTTTTCCGTTTTGCTGCTGCTGCCATAAATTCCCCACGAATTGTACATTTGTGGGCTTCCCAAACTGACATGGGATCCATAGTAGAAGAATGGTTCTCTATAAAGTAGTTGGTCAGCTTTTCCTGGATAGAAGCTGCAATCGCTGGGTCTGACAGCAAGGAGGGATCTAATCGCCAAATCGGTGGAGTGTGGGGGTTTTCTGCAATCTGCAGGGTCATGGAGACAGGATGATGATCAGAGATATACATAGCCTCTATGGAAGCATCCCGGAGGCATGGTAGATCTCTTTGGGTTACAAAGAGGTAGTCCAGTCTGGAGTACCGATTGTGAGGGATTGAAAAAAAATAATAATCTTTCCCCTGGGGATGCAATGTGCGCCATGAGTCGTGGAGACATAGTTCTTGTAGGTGTGATTTAATGGAGCGTAACGCTTTGTACGTAAGAGAGGAAGCACCAGTAGAGGAGTCTTGAATCGGGTTGAGGGGAACATTGAAGTCCCCTCCCAGGATGAGGATGCCCTCCTGGAAGGAGGAGAGTTTGGCCAGGGTTGTTTTGAAAAAGGATGGCTGTCCAGCGTTGGGGGCATATATGTTGGCTAAGGTGATACGTTTGTCCCTCAATCTGGCTTTAACAAAAATAAATCGCACCTCAGGATCCAGTAGAGTCTCTTCAATCTGGAGAGGGCATTGTTTAGCTACAAGGATTGAGACTCCTTTAGATTTCGTAATAGGATTGGGGGCATGATACACCAGTGGGAAACGGTAGTTAGAGAGTTTGGGTATGGAGTTGGATTTAAAATGATTTTCCTGTAGGAAAACTAAGTCAGCTCTGCATTTGTGTGCGAAAAGCAATACTTGGGACCTTTTTTCGGGGATGTTGAGTCCTCGCGCGTTTAGGGAGACTATTTTGAGGGAGTCACGTGCATTCAATTTGGGTTTGGGAGCCATGCTTTTAATTGGAGTAAGGAGTCCGCCAAATGGGCACTATTCGGATTTAGAAGCTGAGAGTTCCACTGCTTTGAGCACTTAACCCGCAGGAAAGGAGGGCCACAAAGTGTATTTTTAGGTGATAGGTAACCGGAGTCCCACCTTAGGGAGTTGGGAAGTTACGTATAAAAAAAAAAGAAAAAAAAGAAAAAAAAAAAAAAAGGAAAAAAGGAAAAAAATATGTGGTATCTATGTAAGAGGGGAACGTGAATAAAGGAGAAAAGGTATACAGTACGTTCGGTTACAAATTGCCACGTAAGCTGGAAATAGAGTACCGTTAGGTAATTAGAGAGTCTCTCGGAAGGTAGTCCGGAGAAGTGAAAGACCTGCTTGCACTTCCACTACAGGTCACTGGGGTGATCCCTACAACCAATGTCCGGAGACGGTCGGTGGGCGATCAAAGTGGAATTTTGTATATAACTAAGCAGGATGGCACCACCGTGTGGGGAGGGAGCCTGATACTACCGAAGAGGAGAAGTATGAAAAAGAAAAACATCGCACAACCCGCTGAGTGAGGAATTGAAAGGGGATCCCGGTCGCCCTGGGATCACGCAATTAGAGAGGCGAGTGGGAAGGTGTTGCTGGGATATTTATCTATAGGAACTATAAATAATAAATACATTACCTAGCCCCAATAAGCTATAAAACTATAAAACTAGTCACCCGGTAAAGGCCGAGCCACTCAAAAACTAGGAGGCAGCCAGTCTATTCTTGTAAGGAAACAAACAGGGGTGAGAAATCATGTTCTTCGCCGAGATAGAACCATTACCCTACATGTATGGCCTAAGCCTGTAGGGCCCGCTAGAATGGTGAGGTGAAATACAGTTAAACACTGGGATTATTTTACATTTCTAGCTCTTACCCGAGGGTAGTGTAGAGCATGGAAGTGAACTCGGGATACCGAACCAGAGGAACTGATTAGTATAGGAGCTAGGAGCTAGACACCGTAGTGTGCAAGAGGATAACCAAAGAAAAAATGAATGAACAGATCAGCAGGCAAGCCCATGTTCACTGGGAGCTGTAAAAACAGCTGCAATGAAGTGAGTCCGCTGCTCTCTCTTCAAATATAATACATGTACACTTCAGCCACTGATATATTAACGAGAAACTGTTGTTAGAGGCACAAAGACTCCCTGTTAGAACATAGAAATTAGGGGGATATTGTAATTAAAGAGTAGAGTCTAGATCCCGGCCCTCCTTCATTAAACCTACAGGGGTGAGTATGAAGTCTACACCCCACCCTGCGGCTGTGAAAATTTCCCCCTCTGCCCCCAAATTGGCAAAACAATCCCCAAACTATAATAGAATATTAGGGGGCTGAAGAAAAACAGGCAATAAAAACATGGTCAAATAGGGGAACACTCAATAGTATCAGCCACCAAGTCATTGGGTAAAGGCAAATAGTCTGGAAACTGCAGTTATAGCCGACTGTGAAGGGTATCAGGGGGGCAGATAAACAACAACTGAGCAGACCCACATCGTGATCGGGAGACAGAGGGGGAGACCAAAACGGTATTAGGAGGGCATGAAAACCCGGGGCACACACCTAAGTGCATTAATAAAATACTAGGTAGATATACTGCAGGTCTCCGAACCCCTGTCTCTGTCACACCAAAGCTAAGGCATAGATTATAAGATATAAGCATAAACAGTTATGTGGGGAAAGAAAAAGGGAAAATGCTTAGAGATAACCCCCAAAAACACAAAAACAATCAGTTACCAGGTAAACAATGAGAGCAGTGTCATCTCGTCCTAGTGATTTGAGACCCGTGCTGGAAGGGCTCTTAGTGCAGATGCGACCAAGGTACGGGTATGGAAAGTATGTCTGCATAAGCCGGCGTCACGTAGCCACAGTCAGCGTAGCATACAATGCCAAGCTGGGGTCTGCGGAGGTGCTTGGGTAGCCATCTAGTAGCGTAGGTCGGAAGTTGCAGGTAGAAGCGACATGAGTAGCCGAAAGATCGGACGGCGAGGGGAGTTGGTATTCAGTCCGGTAGGAACTGTGAGCCACAAGAAGGTAAGAGTGAGGTGAAACCTCAGAGTAGAGATAAAACGGCAGCTTGAAAGGGGGGCTAGAGATTAGAGAAGCAGGATGGAAGAATATGGAAAAAGCAGTGAGCGAGAAAAGGTCAGAAAGAAGAGAACAAGTAAGTAGGGCGTCACGTTTCAATGTTTAAGCTTAGCGGTCTCTGCGAGCTCTCCTTGAGTACGGTGCTCTTAGTGGATTGGCATCCGGGTCCACTCCTGGTCGGGTTGAATGAGATCTGGGTTCCGAAGGCGAGCGGCGTCTTCTATAGCGGGAGCTCTGGTAGTCCATGGGTTCCAAGGAGGTCGGTGCGTATCTGGCGGATGGTGGGCGAAACTCGGCATACCATTCCGGAACATCAGTAAACGGAATGTCTAGAGTTTCACAAAAGTGCCGAAGATCTTCCGGTACCCTCAGCAAGGCGGTCCGCCCCCCAGACAAGGCGGACAGCGCAAAGGGGAATCTCCATCGGTAAGGGATGCCTTTGGCGCGAAGTGTGTCCAGCAGAGGGCGGAGTTCCCTGCGCCACTGCAAAGTAATGGAGGATAGGTCTTGGAATAAAGTGACGTGGGCGCCATTGTGGGTGATCGGCTCTGTGGCTCGTCGTGCTCTGTGCAAAATCTCTTCCTTCAAATTGTAGTCAATCACACAACACACCACATCTCGGGGAGGGTCCGAGTCTTTGCCTTTCGGACGTAGGGCTCTGTGAACGCGCTCTATACCGATCGGGGTATCAGGCGGCCTCTCTAGTATAACATTGAATAGGCCTGTAACTTCAGCTTTGAGGCCGTCGGAGTCTGACGATTCTGGAAGGCCTCTCAGGCGAATGTTGTGGCGTCTGCCACGGTTATCCAGGTCCTCTGTGTGACGGTTAAGGTCCCGAAGTTGCAGGGTGTGAGTGTCAATAAGCTGACAGGTTTTCTTCAAAACTGAGGAGTGTGTGGATGTGGTTTTTTCCACATCTTGGATATGGGTCGCCATTGCCTGGAGGTCAATCCGTAAGTCCGCTATCGCTCCAGTCAGGGCCGCGGTAAGGGATTCTTTAATATGCGCTGCTATGGACCTCAGGTCTTGGAGGCTCGGTTGGTGATGGGGGGTGAGAATTACCTCATCCGTTCTCGGAGCATTTCTCTGTGAAGGACTGGTGTGCCGTGTGGCCTGCGAGGACTGACCTCGCGAGGCGGCCATGTTGGAAGTATACGAGCGGAACATCTCGGGTATATTCTGTGAGATCCTGCCGGCCTCATCTCTCGGAGATCTGGACCGAGATGCCGATGAGCTGCGGGAAGATGTTCCCATGATTTCAGGTAGGGCAGGAGGGTAAAAGCCTCTGTTGGGAGCTGAATAGTGTCCTCGTCAGCGGGAGCTATCAGGTTAAGCTGCCATCTTCGACAGAGGTCAGGCCACGCCCCCATGTAATGCTTTATTGCTGCTGAATGCACACTAGACATTCAGCAGCATCCATAGAAGCTAATTTTTTAGATGGATTGATGTCTTGGTAGCACACACTCCAGCCATGAGCACCGGCCCTCAGCAATCTATGTGGTAACAGACCAGTTAAGCTTAGGTAAAGTTTTTTAAATTCAGCAGCATCTAGCGGCATTCAGTCTAGCTGCGCTTACATAAACCAAAAAATATGTGTCCAGGAAACATTTGGCCAGCTATTATGCAGCTAAACACATGTAAACTCATGTAAATGCAGGTACGTTAAATGCAGAAGAAATGCATCTGGGAAGTATAACATTTGTTTTTATTTCCCAGATTTAATTTATTTTGCATTATATGCAGGACACTCACGTGCATGAGGCCTTAAAGTGTAACTCCACCTTTGCTGAAAATAAAGCATTCCCCTTTGGGGGCTCTGTGTTGATTTGAATTTTTTTTTTTTAACAAACTTTGTTAACTCTGAGTCCTGCCTTTTTCTGCTCTGAAGATATAGCTGCTTATTTGACCATGTCCTTGTCAGAGTGAGTCTAGGAGGACATGGTTTATTATAACCACCTGGTGTACTCTGTGTTTCTGCATCCCTTTAGAAATATTTAACCTTAGGAGAGTATCTCACCAAATTCCTATTGCAGGGGATACCTAAAATCAGACTTAGTTCATCTTACTGCATATTTCTGGGAAAATCAGTAAGCCAATCACACAAGCAGGAAATTAATTTTTTGGGGGCCATTCTGTACACCAACTGTGTACAGAATGCCTGCAGGTAGCCATTTTGCATTACATTTTACAGAAATCTACAGCGGTTGCAGATTGAAAGGTAAAAATAATTTTAATAATATTAAATTACAATATAGCTGTCTTTTACATATATATCACTTTTTTTTTTAATTTGCTATATTTTTCTTTAATGAAAGTGGAGTTATACTTTAAATGTGACTGTGACCCACTGTAAGTACCAATAAGTAAACAGCAAATGTTAGCTTCCTCTTTGAAAGCTTGCATGAACAAACCCCCAAACCTGAACTGTACCATGTTGTACAGCAACCTGGCCCCCATTCTGTCTATTTTTACTGGTTCCATCTGATCCTGCTGCACATGTAAAGAATGACAATTAGTCACATGTACCAGGCTCAGTGCAAGACGTGTGGTTGCACATCTATTATCTCTTTTTTTTTAACAAATTCTTCATGGTTCTCACTAAAGATAAAGTATTGTGTAGTATCAGTGAGTGCACATTTTGAGTTGTTAGTGTAACATTTACCGTAAAAAAGCTTTGAGGAAATGCTCTCATTTGATTGTTCCACATTAGAACTACTAAAAAGGAAAGAAGAGACACAGCTGTACCCTGATCTAATTTGTTTCATCAAAGGTGACCTATGATTAAGCCTGCCTTGGGTGAAACGCATTAGAGTGGGTGGTCTGAAGGTAGGGACTGACGCTTTGGCTCTGTGGAATACATTTTTATGTATTGAGTGATGTCAGAATGTAGCTATGTCTTCTCTTCACTTTGAATTCAGAACACGGACAACTCCCTTTGGTCTGACACCTAATCTCTGGGAGGTTGTGAACACACAGCTTTCTAGCGGGGAGTTCTGCTATTAGAAAGGACAAGCTTAATTTAAAAAAACAGGATATGTTGCATACAGTTTCCATACCTCCATGCGATATCACTTTTTTGTAAGGTTCAATAGCTTTCATGTTAATTCTTTGTTCCTGCTCCCCAATAATGACAGTCCTCCATAACTTGTTATCAGCTCTCTCTTCTTCTGCTGTATACTCTTCAATAGAGTCAAAATTTTGTTGCACCGAGTGTCCAAGTGCCGGTCGATCATCTGAATGAAGGAAATAAGTATATACTTAAAGAAGAGTTTGCAACTCACTAAAAATAAGATGCTGCATATCTAGAAACTCAAGGAAATTGGCATTAGGCATGCATGCTTTGGAATAATAAAATGTATAATGTTTCAATTTGCGGCAGGAATGTTTTAAAGCACCCAATATAAAGGCTGTAAATGTTAGGGGTTTCACCTAAAAATACACATATTGGTATGTTCTATATTTTATTAAACAATCTTTCGAGTAAGAAGAGACACCAGGTCAAATTCCAACTGTTGGCATTGTCTGTTTTAAATACTGTTTATTGGCGTATAACACGCACCTTTTCACCCTGAAAATTGGGTGCAAATAGCATGTGCGTGTTATACATCAATACTTCAATTTTAGCTGCCTCGGAGGGGACAGGGAGGGGGGCAGGATGAGTGTCGTCAGATTACATACAGTGATAATCTCCTGTTTACTTGGTGGCCTCTGTAATAGGAAGTCTCCTGGGCTGCATTGGACCACTGTACTGTCTATAAAAGGAGATTCTCACTGTATGTAATCTGTCAGCGCTCATCCCACCCCCCCCCCCCTCCCTGTCCCCTCGGCAATAGTGAGGCTGCTACATTGAAGGCAATGGTGAGGCTGCTGCATTGATGGCAATGGTGAGGCTGCTGCATTGATGGCAATGGTGAGGATGCTGCATTAATGGCAATGGTGAGGATGCTGCATTGATGGCACTTGTGAGGCTGCTGCATTGATGTGGACTGATGAGGCTGCATTGATGGCACTTCTGAGGCTGCAGATGGGTATTGATCAGGCTGTATTGAGGCAATGGTGAGGCTGCAGATGGGTACTGACCCTTATTTTGCTTCCTTTGTTCCTTATTTAAAATTTCTGTTTTTTTCCTGAAATTTCCCTCTTAAAATGAATGTGTGTTAACCGTCTGTGCGTGTTATACGCCAATAAATACAGGTATGTACAATACAGGTTACTTAAAGCGGAGCTCCACCCAAAAGGGAAAGCTCTGCTTCCTCCTCCCCTCCGCTGCCACACTTGTCACCTTTTGGGGGGAGCAGTACCTGGTTTTAAAAAAGGTACCTGCTCCCACTTCCGGCTATTCCAGAAGTTTGGCCCCGCTCCTCCTTCCCCCCGCCAGGTCATCCTTGAAGCACAGCGCGCTTCAAGCATGTGCAACAGGTAATCGGCTGTGAAGCCACTTCATTGCCGGTTTTCATTACCCACGATGGTGGCAGCAGCACCCTAGAGCTGTTTGAAAAATTGTCTCAGGTGAAGACATCGCTGAATTCGTGGACAGGTAAGTGACCTAATATTAAAAGTCAGTAGTTACAGTATTTATATGTAAGTAAAGTACAGTATAATCCTGCCAGAAATAATCTAATAAAAGGTTGAAAGGACAGTGCATTGACATTTCATATTTAGCATACTCCTGCAGCAGTCACATTAGTGCAGGGCACAAGTAAACATCTTTCAGTTAAGCCATCTTCCCTCTCCTCTGTTCCGCTCCTTGGAAGCACCACAGAATTGGAGCCACTTACCCCCTTTCCCCCACAAGCTTCTTTCATTAGTGTACTGCCACACTCTTCTAAATGTCCCTTCTATAGCTTTGTCCAGCCGGATGCACTCCCTGCTGACTTCTATTACCAGGTTCCATTGTCACTGATGTTTTGAAGACCCTATCCAGGCCTCTAGGCAATATGCACCATGCTAAAAAGACTTGCAGAAGAAAGTCAGGAGTAGACAAGGCAAGTACAGCTAGTCCTTTTATGATCTGTGGCACTCTCTCTGGGAATCCAGCCCTGCACAGGGCTCCTTAGATCAGCTCAGTACAGGATGACATTTTGCAGCTCTGGCGTGTCCTGTTCCCAAACCCCGGACTCCTGAGCCCCATCTGCAAATAGCATTTATATGGGTACTAAATCCACCCACCATATCACTATAGGAGGAAAAGGGGAGCTAACACCTACAGTAACTTTCCCCTTACCATGTCATAATATCAACAGAGCCATCTAGTGGCAGATAAACGAACTGCATGTGTCTACAGCCCTCCCTTGCTCTATCCAAAATGAAAAAAAAAACTTTTTCCATTAGTTCTACTTTAAGAAATTGCTGATATGGGTGCGCATGCGCGGCGCGATGGAGAGCGGACGTCTTTAAGGAGCTCCAGAGGCACGGAGACAGTTTGCCTTCCCGCAGGGCTAAAAACCCCCCGAACTCAGCATAAATTAACAGGCACCCCTGCGGGAGTTCCAGGTGTATGCCGTCCCGCAAAAAAAACGAAGAACAACAAGCCGCAAGGGTCACTTACAACTTATCTCCTCCGCACAACTCCCAGAACAAGCATGGCTAAAGATGGCGCCCAGACACAGCGGGACGCCTCATCCCCAGAGATCTGCTCAGGAATCTCCACCCCAGCTCAGGATGATGGTGAGTGCCCCGCATATCTTACTAAAGCAGACTTGGAAGATAGCCTGACATCTATGTATGAGAAGCTAGCAGGGACTTTCCAATCAGAGTTGCACAAAGCTACAAATACTCTATCATTGGAAATCACAAATTTAGGCAGCCGCACTGATATCCTAGAGCAGGCATGTCCAAAGTCCGGCCCGCGGGCCAATCGTCGCCCGCGGTCCTGTTTTGAATGGCCCGCCTAGTTATCTAAACATATATATCTTTTGTGGCCCCCGACGATCTCCCAGCGCCGAGGCCACAAAAGATATATAGTCTCAGTCTGGCTGCCTCCGGAGATGGGAGGCGGTACAAGCGCTGTGCACACAGGAGTATTTCCTGTTTACACGGCAGCCTCTGTAATAGGAAGTCCCATCCCTGCCATTGGACGACTGTTCTGTCCATCAAAGGAGGCGGGACTTTGTCTTAAAGAGGCCACTGTGTAAACAGGAGATTCTCCTGTTCTTTGGTGCTCGTCCTGCCCCCTCCATGTCCCCTCCAAGGCTGCACTGATGGCAATGGTGGCTACATTCCTGGCTAATAGTGAGTGAAATCCTGGCTAATGGTGGCTGCATTCCTGGCTAATGGTGGCTGCATTCCTGGCTAATAGTGAGTGAAATCCTGGCAAATTTTGGCTGCATTCCTGGCTAATGGTGACTGCATTCCTGGCTAATGGTGGCTGCATTCCTGGCTAATGGTGACTGCATTCCTGGCTAATGGTGACTGCATTCCTGGCTAATGGTGGCTGCATTCCTGGCAATGGTGGCTGCATTCCTGGCTAATAGTGAGTGAAATCCTGGCTAATGGTGGCTGCATTCCTGGCTAATGGTGGCTGCATTCCTGGCTAATGGTGGCTCCATTCCTGGCTAATAGTGAGTGAAATCCTGGCTATTGGTGGCTGCATTCCTGGCTAATGGTGGCTGCATTTCTGGCTAATAGTGAGTGAAATCCTGGCTAATGGTGGCTGCATTCCTGGCTAATGGTGGCTACATTCCTGGCTAATGGTGGCTGCATTCCTGGCTAATGGTGGCTGCAATGGTGGCTGCATTCCTGGCAATGGTGGCTGCATTCCTGGCTAAAGGTGGCTGCATTCCTGGCTAATGGTGGCTGCATTTCTGGCAATGGTGAGTGAAATCCTGGCAATAGTGGGTGCATTCCTGGCAATTGTGGGGGCTGCATTCCCAGCAATGGTGGGCGCGCAGATGAGCACGGACCCTTATTTTGCTTCACATTTTTTTATTAAAAATTTTATGTTTTTTTCCTGAAACTTCCCTCTTAAAGTGAAGGTGTGTGCTATTCGCCAATAAATAAGGTATATCCAAATAACGCGCCCGAGCTCATCTCTTCAACACACAGCCACAAAGGCAAGAGAATTCTTATTGGGCCATGTATTAGTGTTCAAACGAACACACTTAGACTGAATTTTAATGGCTCAAAGAATGTCAGGCAAAATGGTCGGCCCTCGCGTATGTTCACTTCCTCAAATCTGGCCCTCTTTGAAAAAAGTTTGGACACCCCTGTCCTAGAGACTAAACATGATGAACTGGCATTAGCACACGCTGATCTCCGCAAGGATTATGAATCCTTGGCTGAAAATTTCCAAATGGTTCAATCGCAGGTCGAGGACCTTGACAACCGTAACCGCAGGAACAATCTCAGATTGCGTGGCATTCCTGAATCGGTTACCGACCTCCCTGTGGCAGCCATCAAAATATTTCAATCACTTCTCCCCACCACCTCTTCCTCATCATTTACATGCGACAGGATCCACAGGGCACTTCGTCCCAAGCCTCCTGCTGATAAACCACCGCGTGATATCATACTTTGTCTGAAAGACTATCTAACTAAGGAAGATATTCTATGCTCAGCAAGAAACTCCACCAACATTGAGTTAGAGGGAGTTAAAATTCAAATTTATCCAGACATCTCCCAGGCTACCTTAGACCGTAGACGGAAAATGAAAAGAGATCACATCTGTGCTTCAATCTGCCCGTATCCGCTACAGATGGGGATTCCCGTTCAAGCTCACTGTTCCAAATAACGCCTCAGAAGGAAAAGAGATACTGATCAAGTTGGGACTTTTGGAACCAGACACCCATGATGTTTGATACTATATGGTACTAAATAGGAATGTTATATCCGCCCCCACATTGTGGTCTCAGGAAATTTCCCTCCCCCCCCCCCCTTTTTTTTTTTTTTTTAACACCTTAGTACCTTGATGGGTGATATAACGAAATATGTTATATATATTTGGATATATGTATTTTATTTATACGAATGTTTATAGATGTGTGTTTTTTTCTTTCCAGTATTTTATACACATATATGTTTTTCTTCTTTTACTTATTTATATTTTCTCCTTAGAATTTAGAACATTATTATCAGCTCCTGAAGAAGCGTCATCGTAGACGCGAAACATGTAGAGCACCAAAAATATATGTAATCGTTGACTGTATGATTGATATCCTTGATCCTATATTTGTATAGATATATATTTTGTTTTGTTTTTTCCTTTTTGGAAATTTGAAATGGATTTTACTATGTCTGATAGGATGTCAATTAGGTCTTAAATGTGTAGTTTTAAGGAGGAAACATTTTCCTTTTTTTGTGTAAAAAGGAAATTGAACTTTTCCCTGTTCTTTTTTTTTTTTAAATTGTCTTTCTTTTTTTAAAAATAAATAGAAATAATTCTTTTTGAATATACTGGTTGTGTTCACAACTTTCTTTATGCCTAAAAAGTCCAACTGAACCCACATTTTTTCTTTTGAGGTCTTTTATGTGAAGGTTCTTTTATTCCTTTTTTTTTTTTTTTTTTTTCTTCCTTACTTCCCCTTTTTCCTGTCAATATTTACAGACACCCTGATCCGACGTCCTTCTACACCGGCACCTAGTCCTATTTGGAACACACCCTCTTCTCGTCGTGGTCAAAGTAGTTGCCGTCAATCTCTCCGAGATAAGCCAGCCTAAATCACACCATTATCTACGTTCTTTTTCAACACAGACTTTAGTTCAAGTTAAACTTTTATCTTTTCCTCTCAGCTGAACTTTTACAGTTGGCCATTTAGGCCCAATCATTCACCACTCAACCCATGCAACCAATCCTTCTGTCCCATACCAACGTTGTGATCTTTTTTTTTTTTTTACCACCCCCCACCCTTTTTACATCCGGTAGAATTGGGACGGCTCTTTCACACCTAAATACTCTTTTTTTTAGGCACTTTTAATTCTTCGGGCGACAGGTCTCCCCTCGTCCGCAGTCATCCCCCCCTATCAACCACTGGTCCCACTTTACATTAGTTACATGTAGTAACACCCCTTTTTTGGGCCCACTGGTTGATATTGGACTTTATTGTCCAAAGTTATTTTCTATTTTTTGGTCATTAAGAACTTTTTTTTTCTTCTGACCCCATTGCTCACAAGTAAATGAGAGAAAGATACAATTCTTTTTCCTGCCTCTCACTGAGCTACTTTTTTATTTTAGGTTTTTTCTTTTCTCAGTTTTTTTCAACGAAAACCTATATGTCAGTTGTGTCATCACATAATGTTAACGTGTCTTTATTTGCACTAAATATTTCAGATTGTCAGATAGGAATCTTTGCAATATTGAGACAAATATTTCCTTATTTTTTCCCTTACGATGTATGCAATCTAGATTTGGCCACTCCATGGTACATACGTACACTCTATCCCTATAATAATTTTTCACTTAAGAAAATGTTAATTTACCAATGGCTTTAAAAATGATATCACATAATGTACAAGGCTTTAACCTTCCACAAAAATGCAAGAAAGCCTTTTATCGATACAAAAGCCTTGGCGCAGATATCCTCTTATTACAAGAGACCCATTTTTCTGCCAATAACCACCCACAATACTTTGACAAATCATACAAACAACTCTATTTAACCTCCTATACTACCAAATCTCGTGGAGTGGCCATATTCATAAAAAACTCATTACTTTTTAAACCTGAACATGTTTATAGAGATCCTGGTAGTAGATTTATAATCCTTCAAGGTAAACTCCAAGGTCGAGCCACCACAATTGCTTCTGTCTATGCCCCAAATGCTGCACAAGCAACTTTCTTTCAACAATTTTTTACTATCTTGGATAGATATATATCTCCCCACATGATAGTAGGTGGAGATTTTAATCTCACTGCACACCCAACCCTTGATAGAAGTAAAATTACTCCCTCCTCCAAGGCCTTCCCTAAATCTCTCACATACAGTCTGAATACTCATCAACTTTTAGACGTATGGTGAGCACATAATATTGGCTGCAAATAATATACTTTTTATTCAAACCCTCATGATAGCTCAGCCCGTATAGATTACATTTTCTGCACCCCCATAGTACTTGCAAATTCCTCCAGTGCGGATATACATGTCTGCCCCTGGTCAGATCACCAGATTGTGGCCTTTAACATTTCTAGATTAGGCCTCAAGCCCACCACTTTCACCTGGAGACTAAATTACTCTCTGTTAACTGACTCATCGACTATAGACTGTCTTACAACACACCTTAATAACTATTTTACTGACAACCAGCTTCCAGACACCCAACCATGCACCTTATGGACTTCCCACAAAGCAGTAATATGTGGTCATCTCATCAATATAGCTTCCAAGAAGAACAAAGCTAAACTATTAGAACTTAGAACACTCACAAAAACACTTGATAAATTATACAACTGTTATAATCAATCACCTACCCCGACCTCCAACATCAGATAACTAGCAAAAAGCAAACCTTAGACCTTTTACTATCAGACAAAACAGAAAAATCTCTGCGGTGGGCAAAAGCTAAATTCCTGCTTTACAGCAACTCAGCTTCTACAATGTTTGCTCGCAAACTCAACCAAACTATCAAACCGACCCATAACTACAAACTCCTTAACTCAGCAGGTGCTTTGGTTTCACACCCAAACGATATAATGAATATCTTTGTAGATTACTATGAAAAGCTGTTTGCAGCTCCTCATCCTACTAAAGACCCATCCACCCAATCTTTGCCATCTCTGTCACCCCAACAGATGGAACATTTAAACGCCCCATGTTCGGATCTAGAGATCTTGACGCTTATCAAATCACTGAAATCTTCCACCGCACGAGGTCCAGACGGATACTCAGCCTCCTACTATAAGAAATTCGCACACATCTTAACGCCCAAACTGACTTCTCTCTATAACCACATATTAAAAGGTAATAACTTTCCTGCAGAAATGTTGTTAGCCAACATGTCCCTTATCCCTAAACCCCACAAAGACCATTCTCTTCCCCAAAACTTTCGCCCTATCTCAGTTATAAATAAAGATTTAAAAATCTTTGGCAAATTATTAGCTAATAGGTTGGCCTCTGTTATATCTTCCCTAATCTCACCAGATCAAACTAGGTTTATCCCAGGCAGACAAATTACCGACAATATTCACCTGGTCACCAATATAATTCAGGACGCTAATCTCCCCTCTAACCAAACACTCCTGCTTAGCCTTGACATCCATAAGGCATTTGACAGCGTCAGCTGGTCTTACCTGGACCACCTATTACCTAAATTTGGTATCTCAGGCGAATTTTTACACAGGTTTCATGCATTATACAGAGGTCCCCAAACCAGAATAAAATTACCAGGGAATAATTCCCAATTTTTCCCACTGCAGAGAGGCACCAGGCAAGGGTGTCCTTTATCCCCCCTCCTCTTTGCTCTTGCAATAGAGCCTCTAGCCCGCGCCATCATAGAAAACACAAACATTCAAGGTTATCATAAAGGCCCAGATGAGTTCAAAATAAGTCTATATGCAGATGATGTACTCCTATTTATCACTAACCCTCTAATTGCACTACCCAACCTAATCACCTTATTAGACTCTTTTCATACTATTTCAGGCCTAGGAGTTAATCTAGTTAAATGTTCTGCCATGCCCATCAATATCCCGAACGCCTTATCACTGCAACGCCACTTTTCCTTTGCTTGGTGCACCCAATCATTTCGCTACTTAGGTATACAACTTAAAACCTTATTCCAAACAAATTACCACCCTATAGTTTCAAACGTCAGATCACTCCTACTTACTTGGTATAAATGCCATATCTCATTCCTTGGCAGTTACGGCCATAAAGATGGCTATATTACCTAAATTACTTTTTTTTTCAGGTCCCTCCCTATTTATATCACAAAAGTCTACATAGATTCCATCCAAAGAGACATTAATAAATGTATTTGGCACCATAAAAAACCTAGATTTCATAAATCCATACTATATAGACCTCTACCCCTCAGAGGCCTAGGCCTCCCAAACCTTTGGCTCTATTATTTACCTGCCAGACTGGCCCATTCAGCTCAATGGCATAGTCCTCCAGCTAACATTCCATGGCTCAAATTTGAAACCCATTCTATTTATCCCTTTCTACCTTCGGGATTACTATGGTCAAAATCAATTAAACCCAATTGTTTCGCCTCTCTCAACACAATAATATATCAATCTGTTTATTTATGGTCACTTTATGGAAAGAAATTCCATCTAGCCTCCTCTTTTTCACCTTTACTCTCCTACCTAGGAGATCTCGAGTTCCCCCAAGCATTCCATGACGTCTCACAGTTCATCTTATGCCGTAAGGCCAACATAACCACATTCCAAGACTTTAATACATGACCTCACTTTAAGACCTTTCTTTAGTTACAAGCACAATACAAACTCCCCCCCACAGAACTACATAATTATACACTAATCAAACATTTCTTTCAACTCAGAGGCTCCTTGGACACGCAAATGCAAAGCACTCGTTTTGAACGCCTATGCTCCCATTCCCCTAGAGATAGAGGTATTATCTCCAATATTTATCGCTCACTTATTGAGACTACATAACCAATGCTTAAAAGGGAAATTGATACAGGCTTATCATTTGATCCAACTGAATGGCAGGAAATGCTGACCAACATGCTTAAGAACACAAGATCATACTCAATACGTGAAACTGCTGTGAAACTTCACACGAGATGGTATATGACCCCCGCAAAAATCCACTCAATATACCCTGCAGTTTCCCCACTTTGTTTTCATGGATGCAATGAAACAGGCACACTATCACATATTTTTTGGAGCTGTAGCCACCTTAACCCAATATGGCAGAAGACCTCTGCCATAGTTGCCTCTATAGCAGGTCGTCCTATTACTCTCACGATGCAAATCTGCCTATGCTTCTCCTCCATCCCTGATATACCAACACACTGTAGAAATCTTATATACACACTTTTTGTTGCGATTCATTGGGTCATTGCCCTTAACTGGCGTTCTTCAGCTCTCCCCTGGCCTCAGGTCATGGCAAGGATGGAAACTATTAAATTATCTGAACGCATCCATCACATTTTATTTGATACTATGCAGATTTTCGACAATAAATGGAAACACTGGAACACAATATTACCGTAATTTATAGGACACCCCCTTAAGGCTTCTGTAGGTTTCCCTAACTCACATCCTTTATTAATTGTGTTGCTATTTGTATCTTCAGGTCAACTTTCTTACTAATTAGATCAATGTATTTCACCTTGTACATGAATATCTTGTCTCATTCTATAGATCTAATCTGGTCTGACACAACTGTTGTATTCTTTTTTATGATCCCTCAATAAAAACTTTTTGTAAACAAAAGAAATTGCTGATATACACTTTCTCTCCCTTCACTCTCTTACTCTCTCTCTCTCTTTTCTACCTATTAACTGTTTTAACAACCTTCATTAGGGACGAGCCCGATGTTCACCCGTTCAGCGAATACCGAACTTTATGGGGTGTTCGTGGCAAATTTGAGCACTGCAAAATGCCCCATAATGCACTGCGAGATAGCAGTGCCTTCATGTCTGATGATTAGCCAAAGCATGCACATGACCTGCATGCTTTAGCCGATCACAGCACGCTCTGTTGCGAGAGCCATGATTGGCCAAAGGCAGGGTGACTTTAGCCAATCATGGCTCAGGGGGCCACACTCCACACTATACTTACATATATACATATATATATATATATATACACATATGTACATATATATACACAGTGTAGTCCATGTAGTGCAGACTATATATATACAGTGCAGGCAGCGTATTAATATATATATATATATATATATATATATATATATATATATATATTCTGCATTCAGTTTATTATTATACAGAATGTATATAGCGCCAACAGTTTACACAGCACTTTACAATATAAAAGCGAGACAATACAGTTATAATACAATAAAATACAAGAGGATTAAGAAGGCTCTGCTCAGAAGAGCTTACAATCTAATAGGGTGAGGCAGGTGGTACAAAAGTTTGTAACTGTGGGGAATGATCTGATGGAAGTGGTAAAAGATTAGTTGGAGGTGTGATAGGCTTACCTGAAGAGATGAGTTTTCAGGGACTGCCTGAAAGTAGCAAGAGTAGGGGATAGCCGGACAGGTTGAGTTAGCGAGTTCCAGTGGATGGGAGAGGCTCTGGAGAAATCCTGAAGATGAGCATGGGAGGAGAAGATGAGGGAGCTTGAGAGTAGGGGGTCTTGGGAGGAGAGGAGAGGATGGTTTGGGTGATATTTGGAGACAAGATTGGTGATGTAGCTTGGGGCAGAGTTGTGAATGGCTTTGTATGTTGTGGTTAGTATTTTGAATTTAATTCACTGGGCGATTGGGAGCCAGTGTAGGGATTGGAGAAGAGGGTTGGCAGGCGCTGAACAGTGGGTAAGGTGAATAAGCCTGGCAGCAGAATTCATGATAGACTGAAGAGGGGATAGCCTATGGAGAGGCAGGCCAATGAGATGGGAGTTGCAATAGTCAAGACGAGAGATAACAAGGGAGTGAATGAGGAGCTTGGTGATTTCATTTGTTAAAAAGGGGTGAATTTTAGAGATGTGAGCAAGGAAGGAGGTGTAGATAGAGAAGAGAAGGGGTCCAAGAACAGACCCTTGGGGGACCTCTACAGAAAGGGACAATGGAGAGGAGGAGAAAGAGTTGTAGGTAACACTATAGGAGCGCTGTGATTGGTAGGCAGAGAACAAGGATAGAGTAGAATCTTGGGGGCCAAGGGAATGGAGTTTATTGAGAAGGAGTGGGTGGTCAACAGTATCAAAGTAGTAGGAGTATGGAGGAATGGCCGTTGGTTTTAGCAGTTACTAAATCGTGAATGAGTTTTAGTGAGGCAGTTTCCATGGAGTGCTGCGAAAGCCAGACTGTAAGGATAAAGAAGGTTATTTTCATTGAGGTAGGAGCTAAGACAGTTGTAGACCAAGCGTTCTAGAAGTTTAGAGGTGAATGGGAGCAATGAGGTGGGTCTTAAGTTGTTCAGTTTGATGGGGTCCAGTGAGGCCTTTATAAATATGGGAGTGATCTGCGCAAGCTTTAGAGGGGAGGGGAAGGTGCCACTAGAGAGAGAGAGTTTGAATATGTGAGTGAGGGAGCAAAGGATAGAAGAAGAGGGTGACCATAGTAGTTGTGAGGGAACAGGATCCAGGGGACAATTGGTTAGGTGGGCATCTGAGAAAAGTTGAAAAGTTTTGTAACCTCTTCAGTAGTAACCTCTTCATATGTACAGTGCAGGCAGTCTAGTATGTGTGTATATATATATATATATATATATATATATAGATATAGATATATATATATATATATATATATATATATATATATATATATATATATATATATATATAGTATACAGTGTATTAAAGTGGTTAAGGGGAACCCTATGACAGAAGACAGAATTAAGAATAAAAATGGCATAGGTTACCCCTCCCCCAGTCCATACCAGGCCCTTTGGATTTGGTATAGATTTTAAGAGAAACTCCACGCCAAAATAAAAACAAAACAAAAAAAAAACAGCGTGGGTCCCCCCTAAAATCTATACCAGGCACTTTGGGTCTGGAATAGATTTTAAGGGGAATTCCATGCCAAATTCAGAAAAAAATTGCAGTGGGGTCCCCCCAAAATCCACACCAAGCGAGTACTCACCCCCCCCCCCCCCGAAACCATACCAGGCCATTTGCCCTCAACATGGGGAGGGTGCTTTGTGGTCCCCAGATCCCGCCCCCCCATGTGAATGGGTAAAAAAAGTCAGAGGGGATGGGGTCATCCAGTTACGTCAGAGGGTGGTCCCGCCCTTGCCTATGTAACAGCTGTCACAGCAAAAAGACAGGAGTCGGCGGGATGCCTCCCACAGAGGCAAAGTATTTTACTTATTTTTTTCCTATTTTTCGGCTCCATCGGCAGCTTGACTGAAGATGGATGTACATTGCGGGGCACTTTTTTTTTTTAAGCCTTTAAAATGAACCCTTTTGATTTTACACATTTGTGTCCGATAGACTTTAACGGTGTTCGCATGTTCGCACAACTTCTTTGTCTGGTCGCATGTTCTGGTTCGGGGATGTTTGGCTCATCCCTAACCTTCATAACCAAAAGGTTTTCTTTAAGTCTTTGCACTTGATTCTGTGTCATGTTTTATGGCATTCTGTTGTTAGTCAATAAAAGCACTAGCAGTCTGCCATCAAAATCCAAAATGATTGCACTACAAAGTATGAACAAAGGTTGCCAGAGAGTGCAGCAGCACCATAAGAATGACATATATGGAGAAGCAGCACTAACAAACATTTCTGAGATGTGCTTATTTAATCCTGTGCACTAGAGGAAAAGTTCGAATAATATCCAACAAAGAAGCAATTGTGTGCACAGAAAGAGCAGAATTGTCAAATTAGAAGTGCCACTGATTTGACTGCTATTCATAGTTAGTCTTTCAAAAAAATTTGAAATACTTTTTTGTTCTCAAATTCAACATTCCTTGGCATGCTGCACAGAAGAGCTAACAAGCACAAACAGGTTTTATACATTAGATGTAAGATACAGATGGAAATAAACCCATTTTATTAAGCAAATCCTTAAAACTGAACTACAGGCAGATATTTAAAAAAAGCAACGTAATGCAGTTATTTATGCATTGAAAAAAACATTGACTGATCATTAGATCTGCTTCTCTTGAACAAAAACGGCCATAGATGGATCGAATTTCAGCTAGTCCCTGTTAAACCAGCTGAATTTCCCTTATTTCAATGGCCAGCTTTAGACAGGAAGTGAGTAACTGGATGGGTCACTAGGTGAAATATAGGACAAGAAGCCTAAAGAAACGAATGTGGATACCACATTTAGGGATTGTGTTATATATTACATTTTTGTTTTTGATTTTAATACCGCTTTAAAGTCTCTTATAATATAATGGCAGCATTGATGATTAACAGGTTTTCTACACATTCACATATGGAGAAAATGTGTTAAGAGATTGCCATTGGGATAAGTCAAGAAAGTCACGCATTGAGCCTCAAACTATTTTCTGGCATTTTAAGACTGAAATTATTTTTATGAAAAGGATTAACTCTCTTTTAGCAGTCATTACATGTAAATAGTTATAGAGTGAGGTAAAGAACTGGGCTGGGCAGGTCTGGATCCACACAGAGGCATAACAGGCTCCTGTCTTAGTCACTGCAGTGGGTGGTGCATCTGGAGCCACAGACCTGTTCCTCCCACAGATTTACACTTTTTGGACTTTCATTGTAATTTGCAGGTCTCCAAGGGGGATGTGAAAGGTAGCACTGAAGTATGGAGTAGGAATACTGCAATATCATAGTTGCCATATATATTAAATATACCATTTTGGAATTGGAGATATCATAAGGGTTTGATGTAATCACCTGGGTCTTAGTATCGAACACTAGGACACTGTTTTCAGGCCAACGTGACTCGGTAATAGAGTCCATAGATTCTTTTAAGAGTCCACCCAAATACTGGCAATGGCCCACGTGGTGAACATAGAAGCTTTCTGATACCTTACACCAGTCTTTCTCAACCTTTTCAACACAGAGGAACCCTTGAAATAGTTCTCCGGTCTTGAGGAACCCCTGCTAAAAATTCATGATCTACAAGTCATGATCCATTAGTGTGATGGTCAGAGGGAAGAATGGTCCTTACACTTGTGGTCATTGGGAAGAATTACCTCCTTACAGATAGTTAAAAAGATCAATGGTGTCAGTGGGAACTTATCTGAGAGAAATTGCCCAATTCTGAAGGAACCCCTAGCAATCTCTGGAGGAACAATAGGGTTCCACGGAACCCTGGTTGAGAATCACTGCCTTACACTATACAGTGGTGTACACATTTTGCTGATTGGGACTGCTGTTCTCATCTTTGTACATTTGAAATGGACTTACAATATTCTTTGTCACATAAATATTTTTTTCACTTTATTGATGTGTTTTGTATCATGATATTTCTAGCGTGGCAAAATTTTGTTTATTTTATTGATTGCATAGTGTGTCTGAATGTTTTTGCCAGCGTCTTTTTTGCACATACCAGTGTGTTTTCTATTACTAATGATTAGAGAATGCTACATGGCTGCAACAAAAATTACATTAATATTAGGCTAGTGTTTCTCAATCTTTTTTCAGTCACTACGCCCTTTAAAGAGGAAGTAAACCCTGATGAGTTTACTTCCTCTTTCATTCCCTGCAAAGGTAAAGCATAATGGACTACTATGCATACCACTTTAAAGGTATGCAAAGTCAGAAAGTACCTTAGTCCATAACTATTTTCTAGTCTGAAACACTGACATCTGTACTGGATTATGATCTCAGCCATTTCTTGACGCAACATGGGGGAAATTCCCCTTAACATCAGCATTCTCCCTTCACATTAGAGTCCCACCATCATGTAAGAGTCAGCCCAAAGTGTGTTGTAAGTGTTTACAACCACTTTAAAGGTATGCAAAGTCAGAAAGTACCTTAGTCCATAACTATACTTTCTAGTCTGAAACACTGACATCTGTACTGGATTATGATCTCAGCCATTTCTTGACGCAACATGGGGGAAATCCCCCTTAACATCAGCATTCCCTCTTCACATTAGAGTCCCACCATCATGTAAGAGTCAGCCCCCTTTGCATCACAGTCCCTTTGTTACATCAGAGCCCCTCCCTCACATCAGGGACCTGCCTCACATCACATCAAGCCTCTCCATTACAGTCCCCTTCGCATCAGAGTCCCCCCTTCACATCAGAGACCCTCCGTTACATCAGAGTCAGCCCCACATCACATTAGACTCAGCCCCTCTCACAACAGTCCTCAATCCTTCCTTAACAAGTAGAGTCCCACCTTCAAATTCTCAATGTGGCTGCAGCACCATGGCAAGGGAGTGGGAGGCAGAGCAGGTCTAGAAAAAAGCAAGGATTCCATCCTTCCCTGTACCCCTGCCCTAAATCATCAGTTTTCATGGTGTGGGTGGGCAAGCCACCAGCACCGTAGCAACAAATTCTGTTTTTGCACTTAGCAATATGAAGGACAAAACAATCATCTACCATAAAAAATAAAAACAGGTAAAATAACAAGTTGAGCAGAAGAAAACCTGGACCAACAGCTAAGGTGGTCAACAAGAAAAAATGTTTACTAGGCCAAAGCATACCTAACCTTTGACTTCAGGGAAATGCAGATTGGACAGACAAGGCATGTCCAAAAAAAAGACCAACCAGTCTAATTCTGGAGGCTTATGTAAAACCCCTTAAATCTCGATTCAGGAAGAGGAAAGTCCAAATTAGGAAAAATGCTACCTGATAGGTAAGGAATCTCTTAAAGAGACTCACAGATAATCCAAATGGAGAGAGAGAAAATAAACTCTTAAACTAGCGAAACAATAGTAATAACCCTGAACCCTTTTAAAGAAGAGATTTGGATTAGAAGACTATATAGTTCAGTCACAGAAGAGCATTTATTTTTCAGTAACTAGGTCCCACAAAGGCCTCTAGACTGACAAAATCAATCTTACACACTACGTAATTTATATTGTTCCTTCTATTTCTGTATGCATGTGATGGCACTGTAATTATTTTAATTAAATAAATGTAAGTACCCTTTTCCTAATCGATATACAACTGTCACATTGTTCAGATCTTTCCCAGCCTGTCTGCAGGGAAACATAAGCAGGAGGCAGTGGCGGCTGGTGACGTTTTAGGATGGGGGGGGTCGTCAGATCCCACCCTTCCTTTTTGGCCCCTCCCATTTATCATAAGCCCTACCCCTTATAGAATCTACTCACTCCGTCTTCTGTATTCCACTTGCTTCCACCCATAGTGTCAGTATCACAGCACAGAGTATATAGCTCCAGCATCACAGCTCAGGGTATATAGTGCAGCCTCAGTCACAGATATTACACCCTCCAGTACATATTTCCCCTCCCTGTACATATTACACCCACCTGTACATATTAACCTCCCTCCCTGTACATATTACACCCACCTGTATATATTAACCCCCCTCCCTGTACAAATTACAGTGCAGAGTGTAGCACACAGCCTAGTGGAGGATGTCACACTCAGTATCCTTAGCCTTATCTATTATTACTGTAAGATAAAGTGGCAGGAATTCTACAAAGCAAAATGGCATGCAACAATCCCAACTGTAGGGTAGCTCCCAGTGCTTCAGCCTTACTCTGGCCTTATTCATGACATGAGACTGGGTCACACTAGAGGCTGTACCATAGCTCTGAAACTAGACAGCAGTCTTCAGCTAACACAGTACCCAAAGGTCTGTGTCACAATCAGGGGTCAGGCTCGAAGATCAGTTGCTTTAGCAATTACGTAAGCGGGTGCCCCCGCCTCCTCTGACATCACGAGGAAAGCCATAGGGAAGTCCCCGTGCGTCAGAGGGGTCACCGGGTAGCCCCGCCCTCTGCTATTTAAGAAGTGTCAGAAGAAGCGAAGCATCACACTGCTGAAGACTCCCACAGAGGTGGATCGTGCGGATGGTGCAGAGAAGAAGCTGGAGCAAGAAGCGGGAAGAGAAGAGCGGAGGAAGAAGATGAAGAAAAAGATGAAGATGGAGAAGAAGAAGATGGAGAAGAACAACACCGAAGGAAGACCAGAAGAAAGAAGATGAAACAAGAAGCACAAAGAAGAAGAATTTAATAAAGGACTTGTCAAAAAATGTCTTTTGTCTTTTTTAACCTTTTTGTCACTTTTTTTGTGAAATTGTAGGGGTACATTTGTTCACACGGGGGGGGACAGGATCTGGGGGTTCCCTTGTTAAAGGGGGCTTCCAGATTCCGATAAGCCCTCTGCCCGCAGACCCACACAACCACCGGGCAAGAGTTGTGGGGATAAGGCCCTTCTCCTCATCAACATGGGGGAAAAGTGCTTTGAGGGGCTACCTCAAAGCACCCTCCCAACGTTGAGGGCATGTGGCCTGGTATAGTTCAGGAGGGGGGGGGGGCGCTCTCTCGTCCCCCCCTGCCAGGTTGTGTGAGCTGATAAGGGTCTGGTATGGATTTTTGGGTGGACCCCCACGCCATTTTTTATCATTTTGGCACGGGGTTCCCCTTAATATCCATACCAGACCTGAAGGGCCTGGTCAGCCCCTGATCAGCTGTTCGCCAAACAGCAAAAACCCTTTAAAATTCTATGGGAGAAATCAAAAGTGCTAATTTTAAAGGCTTATGTGCATGGTATTGTCATAAAAAGTGTTTGGGGACTCGAGTCCAGCCGCATGGGGACATGTATCAATGCAAAAAAAAAGTTTTAAAAACTTTTGGAGCTGTGATTTTAATAATGCTTAAGTGAAACAATAAAAGTGTAATATTCCTTTAAATTTCATACCTGGGGGGTGTCTATAGTATGCATGTTTCCCGTGTTTAGAACAGTCCGACAGCAAAATTACATTTCTAAAGGGAAAAAAAAGTAATTGGACGTGCGATACAAGTAACGCTTGAGCAATCCCTAGAGGCCGCTAGTAACTCCGGGTGGACTGAGTGAGGCTCATAACGTATTATAGCTACATCTGGTTGACATGATTAAAAGACAACAACTACACCTTTCAGCTTGTATACATGAGCATGGGGGGAAAAAAACGGAAGGCGGCTGGCTTTTCTGAGCCATACCGACTTCTAGGACAGCTCGATCTCTGCCATACAGCTATCTGACGGGTCAATTACTTCAGATCCTTTTGACCATAAACCAAGAGTTTGCATCATATTATGGTAGACTCTATGACAATTCAATGAAAAGACCGACTTTACGGGGTTTTTTCTCCTCCTTAGACTTCCCCGCACTTAGTGACTCTCACAGACATCTTTTAGACCAGGGTATAACAGCGGAGGAAGTGGAGACTGCTATCGGCTCTCTGCCATCCTGCAAAACTCCCAGCCTCAACGGTCTTCCCTTTGAGTAGATTTCCAGTCTGACCATGCTCTTCCCATGTGACAATAAGAGCCCATTCACACAGGGGCAACTCCTGATCCGACTTCAGGTCGCCCCTAGTCGCCTCAGGTCACCTCAGGTCGGACAACATTTAAAAAGCAATGTAAGTGAATGAGAGCGGTCTTAATGCACACTACTGAAGTCGCTCCGACTTCAGAAAAGGTTCCTGTACTACTTCTATCCGACTTGTAGGCGACCGGTACCCATTGATTTCAATGGAGATCGCCTCCAAGTCGGATCTCCGTTTATACGGAGGCGACTTTGACAGAATTATCAGCTCTCAAGAGGGAACTCCACGGCAAATTTCAGAAAAAAATTTGGCGTGGGTTCCCCCTCCGAGAGCATACCAGGCCCTTAGGTCTGGTATGGATTCCAAGGGGAACCCCCTACGCCGAAAAAACGGCGTGGGGGTCCCCCCCAGATCCACACCAGACCCTTATCCGAGCACGCTACCCGGCCGGCCAGGAAAGGGGGTGGGGACGAGCGGGCGCCCCCCCCCCTCCTGAGCCGTACCAGGCCACGTGCCCTCAACATGGGGGGGTGCCTTGGGGGAGGGGGGGCGTGCGGCCCCCCCACCCCAAAGCACCTTGTCCCCATGTCGATGAGGACAAGGGCCTCTTCCCGACAACCCTGGCCGTTGGTTGTCGGGGTCTGCGGGCGGGGGGCTTATCGGAATCCGGGAGCCCCCTTTAATAAGGGGGCCCCCGGATACCGGCCCCCCACCCTATGTGAATGAGTATGGGGTACAATGTACCCCTACCCATTCACCTGTGGAAAAAAAGTACAAAAAAAAAACACAACACAGGGAAAAAATATTTTATTGCACAGCTCCGGGGGTCTTCCGTCTTCGGGGGTCTTCTCGCCGGACTCCTCCGCTATCTTCTTGTAGCTCTTTTACTAGCGGAGGAGTCCGGCTTTCTTCCTCCCCGCCGCCGGCCTCTTCTCCCGACTTCGGGGGTCTTGTCCCCCTCTTCGGTTCTTCTGCCGGGCCACCGCGCCTTCTTATAGCTCTTTTACAGGCGGTGGCCCGGTCTTCTGTCGTCGCCGCCGCCGCCGCCGTCGCCTTCCGTTCTTCTTCTTCTTCTTCTCCAGGAGATGTTGACACGACGCTCTCTCCGGCCGGAATGCCAGAGCCGCCCTGCGCTGCCACTTATATAGGGACAATGGGGCGGTGTCACATGGGTTGATGTCACATGGGTTGGTCACATGGGTTGATGTCACATGGTAAGGGGGCGGGGTCACCATGTGACATCAACCCATGTGACCAACCCATGTGACATCAACCCATGTGACACCGCCCCATTGTCCCTATATAAGTGGCAGCGCAGGGCGGCTCTGGCATTCCGCCTGGAGAGAGCGTCGTGTCAACATCTCCTGGAGAAGAAGAAGAAGAAGAACGGAAGGCGGCGGCGGCGACGACAGAAGACCGGGCCACCGCCTGCAAAAGAGCTATAAGAAGGCGCGGTGGCCCGGCAGAAGAACCGAAGAGGGGGACAAGACCCCCGAAGTCGGGAGAAGAGGCCGGCGGCGGGGAGGAAGAAAGCCGGACTCCTCCGCTAGTAAAAGAGCTACAAGAAGATAGCGGAGGAGTCCGGCGAGAAGACCCCCGAAGACGGAAGACCCCCGGAGCTGTGCAATAAAATATTTTTTCCCTGTGTTGTGTTTTTTTTTTGTACTTTTTTTCCACAGGTGAATGGGTAGGGGTACATTGTACCCCATACTCATTCACATAGGGTGGGGGGCCGGTATCCGGGGGCCCCCTTATTAAAGGGGGCTCCCGGATTCCGATAAGCCCCCCGCCCGCAGACCCCGACAACCAACGGCCAGGGTTGTCGGGAAGAGGCCCTTGTCCTCATCGACATGGGGACAAGGTGCTTTGGGGTGGGGGGGCCGCACGCCCCCCCTCCCCCAAGGCACCCCCCCCATGTTGAGGGCACGCGGCCTGGTACGGCTCAGGAGGGCTGGGGCCGCCCGCTCGTCCCCACCCCCTTTCCTGGCCGGCCGGGTAGCGTGCTCGGATAAGGGTCTGGTGTGGATCTGGGGGGGACCCCCACGCCGTTTTTTCGGCGTAGGGGGTTCCCCTTGGAATCCATACCAGACCTAAGGGCCTGGTATGCTCTCGGAGGGGGAACCCACGCCAAATTTTTTTCAGAAATTTGCCGTGGAGTTCCCCCTTGAGCTCATTCTCTGCTTGGCCTCGGCAAAAGTCGCCTGGCCTGGGGCGACTTGTAAGTCGTCCCAAGTCGGGCTTGAAGTCATCACAAGTCGTTTTGAAGTCGTCCCAAGTCGCGCTGTGATCTTAACTCAAGTCGTGTCCAAGTTGCCTGACTCAAGTCGCCTACAAGTCGTGTTGCCCCTGTGTGAATGGGCTCTTACACCCCATCCTTTCTGAACTATGTCACAATCCACAAACAAACACATCATTTCCTCAGGCCTTTTCCGCCTCTGGAATTCATATACACCACTGTTTCACCAGTGTGAAACACCATCTCAATCCCATACACACTTCTCTCTGGAACACTAACTGACAGCTTACTTAACTCTAAACAACAGTGGGAAGAAGCACATTTCTCTGACCAAGGACAGATGAGAAAAATTACATTCTCAACTACAAATGCTCCATTAGGTTTAATATCCAAGAATTGGCATACAAACAATTAAGATGGTACAGGACACCACAAACGCTACAAAAAAAATTCCCAGAAACCCCTGACTTGTGGAGTTTTGCATTTTTCCTCCCTGATATCTCACACTATCCTACCCACAGTTCTCCCCATCCCCATCGCGACCTACTCCTCGACACTGTATAACCCCTCACTTGCCTCTTTTTTTTCCCCCTTTCACACATTGTCTTATCTTATGAATCTCCCTACTTCTCCTCACCTTAGACTTCCTTTCCACTCTCCACCTCTGTGTATATTCACTAATCTCTTTCATTCTACCTATCTTATTTTCTAACTCACTTCATTGTATTCTAAAATTTTAAAACTATAATAAACACAACCAGATCAAGTCGTCTGGCTAAAACCTGTATTTCCCAAAGTTTTCCATGCTAAATCGGGTTCACATGTGAATAATACTCCAGTATTACCAGTTTTGTTGTGACAAATGTGATCTACAATCCTGTATGGACTTGATTTTGATTTTATCTGTTCCTACGATCAATGCCATTTAGTCATGTGCTAAACAAATCTTACAACACACACATACAGTAATTATGGTTCTCTTTCACATGTAAGTAATGTTATAATGCTTCTCAGGACTGTCAGGACTTTCTGGATAGGGGAGGATGACACACTTTGGTATCTTGTCTTTGGGTGCCAGCTTTGACCTTAGGTATTAATAGCCAGGCTAGTACCCAAAAGTAAAATATACACAAAGCAATAACCTACATTTTTTGTTACAGTTTTGATACATATTTTTAGTACTTTGGATGTGACATATTCAATCAAAATGATAGGCTTCTACAGTGCCTTGCGAAAGTATTCGCCCCCCTTGAACTTTTCAACCTTTTGCCACATTTCAGGCTTCAAAAATAAAGATATAACATTTTTATTTTTTGTGAAGAATCACCAACAAGTGGGACACAATTGCGAAGTGGAACGAAATCTATTGGATTTTTGAAACTTTATTAACTAATAAAAAAATGAAAAGTGGGGCGTGCAAAATTATTCGGCCCCCTTGCGTTAATACTTTGTAGAGCCACCTTTTGCTGCGATTACAGCTGCAAGTCGCTTGGGGTATGTCTCTATCAGTTTTACACATCGAGAGACTGAAATTCTTGCCCATTCTTCCTTGCAAAACAGCTCGAGCTCAGTGAGGTTGGATGGAGAGCGTTTGTGAACAGCAGTTTTCAGCTCTTTCCACAGATTCTCGATTGGATTCAGGTCTGGACTTTGACTTGGCCATTCTAACACCTGGATACGTTTATTTGTGAACCCTTCCTTTGTAGATTTTGCTGTATGTTTGGGATCATTGTCTTATTGGAAGATAAATCTCCGTCCCAGTTTCATGTCTTTTGCAGACTCCAACAGGTTTTCTTCCAGAATGGTCCTGTATTTGGCTGCATCCATCTTCCCCTCAATTTTAACCATCTTCCCTGTCCCTGCTGAAGAAAAGCAGGCCCAAACCATGATGCTGCCACCACCATCTTTGACAGTGGGGATGGTGTGTTGAGTGTGATGAGCTGTGTTGCTTTTACGCCAAACATATCGTTTTGCATTGTGGGCAAAAAGTTGGATTTTGGTTTCATCTGACCAGAGCACCTTCTTCCACATGTTTGGTGTGTCTCCCAGGTGGCTTGTGGCAAACTTTAGACGAGACTTTTTATGGATATCTTTGAGAAATGGCTTTCTTCTTGCCACTCTTCCATAAAGGCCAGATTTGTGCAGTGTACGATTGATTATTGTCCTATGGACAGACTCTCCCACCTCAGCTGTAGTTCTCTGCAGTTCATCCAGAGTGATCATGGGCCTCTTGGCTGCATCTCTGATCAGTCTTCTCCTTGTCTGAGCTGAAAGTTTAGAGGGACGGCCAGGTCTTGGTAGATTTGCAGTGGTCTGATACTCCTTCCATTTCAAAATGATCGCTAGCACAGTGCTCCTTGGGATGTTTAAAGCTTGGGAAATCTTTTTGTATCCAAATCCGGCTTTAAACTTCTCCACAACAGTATTACGCATCTGCCTGGTGTGTTCCTTGGTCTTCATGATGCTCTCTGCGCTTTCAACAGAATCCTGAGACTATCACAGAGCAGGTGCATTTATACAGAGACTTGATTACACACAGTTGGATTCTATTTATCACCATCAGTCATTTAGGACAACATTGGATCATTCAGAGATCCTCGCTGAACTTCTGGAGTGAGTTTGCTGCACTGAAAGTAAAGGGGCCGAATAATTTTGCACGCACCACTTTTCAGTTTTTTATTTGCTAAAAAAGTTTAAATTATCCAATAGATTTCGTTCCACTTCACAATTGTGTCCCACTTGTTGGTGATTCTTCACAAAAAAATTTAAATTTTATATCTTTATGTTTGAAGCCTAAAATGTGGCAAAACGTTGAAAAGTTCAAGGGGGCCGAATACTTTCGCAATACCATATTAGTAATTACTAGATACCATTATTAAGTGGTATACAAACCTCATAAATTAAAGGGGTTGTAAAGTCTTCAGGTTTTTCACCTAATGCATATGCATTAAGGTGAAAAACCTTCTGTGCTGCAGCTGCCCCCAGAGCCCCCCTTTTTCTTACCTGCACGAGCCCAGCAGCTCCAGCTGCTGTCTTTGTCCTCATTGAAAAGATTGATAGCAGCAGGAGCCATTGGCTCAAGCTGCTGTCAATCAAATCCAGTGACACGGGAGCCGGGGGCAGGGCCGAGTCCTGCTGCTCTGTCAATGGACGTAGCAGCAGGACTTGTGTGCACTTCCACACAGGTGTCCCCAGGGGGCACCCGATGAAGAGGAGGAGCTTCACTAGGGCACCCCAGAAGAGGAGGATCAGGGCTTCTCTGTGCAAAACCCTTGCACAGAGCAGGTAAGTATAACATGTTTGTTATTTAAAAAACAAAACAAAAAAAAACCTTTACAATCACTTTAAACAAAAAAAGTCCTTCCCTGACTAAGCCAAATTCTCCTTCATTACTGTCTCACAAGCTCCCTCTCCCAGACACTGCAGCTCACAGTGGGAGGTGTTAGCAACAGAAGCAGTGCAACCAATCCAGAGAGTATTAGGCAGGACTAGATATGACCAGGTGCTGATTGGCAAGTTATACATTTATAAACTGCAGTGACAGATAGATGTAGATAGTCATGCACCTGCAACATTTTTTCATCCCACTGTAATTCAAGCAGGCACAGCCTTCAAGAGACTGACAACTCTGGTCCTATTTCAAAAGCAGTGCAGCATTGTTGCCACACCATCACAAGCATTATGTGGACTTCACTAGCACACTTAAAGTAAAGTAAACTCCCTTCTAACTATAGGTAAGCCTATAATAAGGCTTACCTATAGATATAGTAAATATCTCCTAAACCTGCACCATTTAAGAGATATTTATTTTAGACACAGCTGGTGACATCACCGGCATATGCGCTCTGACGGAACGGCATACCTATGTGCTGTAAACAGCGACTCCCCCACATACGTGGAAGTGACGTCATAGTAGCTCAGCCATTCATACCACCGAAACCTGCAAACCCGGGTAAAGTTGCAAGTGCCTAAAGCGCTGAGATTGTGCTGCTAGAGGGCTACATTTTAAGGTAAGTCCATCATAATGTCCTAGTATAAGGTGCATATTAGCACATTATGTCTTAACCACTTAAGCCCCGGACCAATTGTCAGCCTAAGGACCAGAGGTCTTTTTACAATTTCGCACTGCACTGCTTTAACTGGTAATTGCGCGGTCATGCAATGTTGTACCCAAACTAAATGTGCATCCTTTTCTTCCCACAAATAGAGCTTTCTTTTGATGGTATTTGATTGCCTCTGCGATTTTAATTTTTTACGATATAAAAGGAAAAAGACTGAAAATTTTGAAAAAAATGATATTTTCTACTTTTTGTTATAAGAAAAATCGAATAAACTCAATTTTAGTCATACATTTAGGCCAAAATGTATTCAGCCACATGTCTTTAGGAAAAAAAATGTCAATAAGCGTATATTTATTGGTTTGCGCAAAAGTTATAGCGTCTACAAACTAGAGTACATTTTCTGGAATTTACACAGCTTTTAATTTATTACTACCTATCTAATTTCCTGAGGTGCTAAAATGGCAGGCCAGTACAAAACCCCCCCAAATAACCCCATTTTGGAAAGCAGACACCCCAAGGAAATTGCTGAGGGGCATGTTGAACCCATTGAATATTTTTTTTGTCCCAAGTGATTGAATAATGACAAAAAAAAAAGTTTACAAAAAGTTGTCACTAAATGATATATTGTTCACACATGCCATAGTTATATGTGGAATTGCACCCCAAAATATATTCTGCTGCTTCTCCTGAGTACGGGGATACTACATGCGTGGGACTTTTTGGGAGTCTAGCCGCGTACGGCACCCCAAAAACCAATCACTGCCTTCAGGATTTCTAAGGGTGCACATTTTTGATTTCACTCCTCACTACCTATCACAGTTCCGAAGACCATAAAATGCCAAAATAGCACAAAACCCCCCCAAATGACAACAAGCTATTTACTGAGAGGCATGTTGAGTCCATGGAATATTTTATATTTTGCCACAAGTTGCGGGAATATTACAAACTTTTTTTTTGCACAAAGTTGTCACTAAATGATATATTGCTCACACATTCTATGGGCATATGTGAAATTATACCCCAAAATACATTCTGCTGCTTCTCCTGAGTACGGGGATACCACATGTGGGGGACTTTTTGGGAGCCTATCCGCGTACGGGACCTGAAAACCAAGCAATGCCTTCAGGATTTAAATATAAAACGCTACAAAAAAAAACTGTTAGCGATCGCAGGGATCAGGCCTGACTCTGCGAACGCTGCAGTTATGTGTTTAGTGTTTTGTAAGTGACAGTGATTGATCGATACTGCACTTGGGTGGGCTGGGTGGAAGGGCAAAACGCAGGTGCTAGCAGGTATCTGGGCTGATCCCGCTAACAATGTGTTTTTTCGGAACCCTAAACTGCTGGGGACGCTAGTATAGATCTGATCAGATCAGATATCCCAGCTCTGGGACTGTGTCACCATAATGGGCGGGGACATCATCCGGTGATGTCCCTATATAAGTCGCTGCGTGCCCGGTCCCCGTCATTGTGAGCGGAGGGAGCGACCAGTCAACATCTGAAGAGAAGAAGAGAAGAACAGAAGGCGGCGGCGACAGAAGACCGTCTGTAAAAGAGCTAGAAGAAGGCGCGGTGGCCCGGCAGAACAACCGAAGAGGGGGCCAAGACCCCCGAAGAGGGGGACAAGACCCCCAAAGTCGAAAGAAGAGGCCGGCGGCGAGGAAGAAAGCCGGGCTTCTCCGCTAGCAAAAGAGCTAGCAGAAGATAGCGGAGGAGTCCGGAGAGAAGACCTCCGAAGATGGAAGACCCCCGGAGCTGTGCAATAAACTATTTTTACCCTGTGTTGTGTTTTTTTGTACTTTTTTTCACAGGTGAATGGGTAGGGGTACATTGTACCCCATACTCATTCACATAGGGTGGGGGGCCGGTATCTGGGGGCCCCCTTATTAAAGGGGGCTCCCGGATTCCGATAAGCCCCCCGCCCGCAAACCCCGACAACCAACGGCCAGGGTTGTTGGGAAGAAGCCCTTGTCCTCATCAACATGGGGAAAAGGTGCTTTGGGGTGGGGGGGCCGCGCGGCCCCCCTTCCCCAAGGCACCCCCCATGTTAAGGGCACGCGGCCTGGAGGGGGGCCGCTCGCTCGCCCCCCCCCCTTTCCTGGCCGGCCGGGTAGCGTGCTCGGACAAGGGTCTGATGTGGACCTGGGGGGAACCCCCACGCTGATTTTTTTCGCCGTTGGGGTTCCCCTTTAAGTCCATACAAGGTGGCGGGGCCAGCGACGTCTCCTTCGCGGGCCCCGCCTACCTGGAGACCGGCTCGAAATGAGCGGACTTTCCTCCGCGTGTGTGGGCGAGTCCGTTCATTTCAAAAGTAGGGCGGATAGTACGGCGGACTTAGTACTCCGTATTAGTCCGCTGAAAAAGTGCCGTGTGTGGGCAAGTAGCCCGTTCGGAAAGTCGGACGGACAGTCTGGCGGGAAGTCCGCCAGACTAAGTCCATCGGATAGTCAGCTACGTGTGTACGCGGCATTAGTCTGCTTATCTTCAACAAACTGTTTGCAGGCTTTTTTGTGCATCATCTTTAGAAGAGGCTTCCTTCTGGGACAACAGCCATCCAGACCGATTTTATGCAGTGTACAGCATATGGTTTGGGCACTGACAGGTTGACCCCCCCCCCCCACCCCTTCAATCTCTGCAGCAATGCTTGTAGCACTCATATGTCTATTTCCCAAACACAACTTCTGGATATGATGCTGAACACGTGCCCTCAACTTCTTTGGTCGACCATGGCGAGGCCTGTTCTGAGTGGAACCTGTCCTGTTAAACCACTGTATGGTCTTGGTCACCGTGCTGCAGCTCGGTTTCAGGGTCTTGGCAATCTTCTAGGTCATCTTTATGTTGCGCAACCATTTTTTTTTTAAGATCTTCAGAGAGTTCTTTGTCATAAGGTGCCATGTTGAACTTCCAGTGAGAGAGAGTGAGAGCGATAACACCAAATTTAACACACCTGCTCCCCATTCACACCTGAGACCTTGTAACACTAAGGCCGCGTACACACGAGAGGATTGTCCGTCCAACTAAGTTCGTCAGACAATCCGACAGACAGTCCGTCCTACTTTTGAATGAACGAACTTGACCACACACGACGAACAGACAGTCCGCTGAAAGCTTGCACGATGATGTGTACAGCACGTACGACGGGACTAGAAATACGACGTCCAATACACAGCAATGCAACCTTTCGCCGTGTAAATCCTTTCTGAGCATGCGCCATACTTAGTCCGTCGAACTAGCCTACTCACGAGCGGATTGTCCGCTGAAACCAAGTTTGGACGGACTGTATTACGGAAATTCCGAAAGACTTAGTCCGCCAGACTGTCCGCTGAAAAAGTCCGCTGAAGCCCACACACGAGCGGATTGTCCGCTGAAACACGTTTCAGCGGACTAAGTTGGACGGACAATCCTCTCGTGTGTATGCGGCCTAACGAGTCACATGACACCGTGGAGGAAAAATGGCTAATTGGGCCCAATTTGGACATTTTCACTTAGAGGTGTACTCACTTATGTTGCCAGTGGTTTAGACATTAATGGCTGTGTGTTTTGAGATATTTTGAGGGGGCAGCAAATTTACACTGTTATACAAGCTGTACGCTCACTACTTTACATTGTAGCAAAGTGTCATTTATTCAGTGTTGTTACATGAAGAGATATAATAAAATGTTTACAAAAATGTGAGGGGTGTACTCACTTTTGTGAGATACTGTGTATCATAAAAGAAGCATACATCAACCACAATCGCATTGTCTAATTTGAGAAACAAGATGTGACAGTGTGAAAGTTCTGAAAGACCGGTAACTTCATATTATACTGTATACTGTATAACTGTATGTACAAGCAGCCAGTAATGGTCATCTTACCTTGACCTGTGTAGTCAAAGGAATCTGCTTCATCTGGAGTATCAAGGTCATCTACATTAATGTCCAACTCATCTGGGGTGTCAAGGTTGTCATCAGACAAGATGGAACCTTCGCTGTGGTCCAGAGATAAGTTTATGTTGGGAGCTGTGAGCTTTATTTTTCTGGCATGAGAACCATTCAGATCCAGTGAATTAGGAGGTTCTACGAATACAGTAAAAATGTTCATATAAAAAAAATTTTTATTTTTATTTTTTTTATTTTTTATATAGCAACACCAAGATGCATTTGTTTATACCTAAGGAAATTCAGATCTTGCCACACATACATTAAATTAGCCCAAGGGTTATAACAACAACAAGTGACTACCCATTACATTTTCCAGTGCATAAGTATAGTTTACCTTTGTTATAAAAATTTACAAGCCAGCTTAATTAGGCCACTTTTTATAGCAAGGAGGAATGGCTGCTATAGTCTGTCACTAGAGTACTTCTCAACCCATGCTGACAATCTTGTTTGTCATAAATTGATTGATCTGTGTTTCATAAACCAAAGTTTTTGCTTAGGCATCGGTATAGGCTGCTTAGGTATAGGCTATATTTTTAGTTTTTTGCTGTATTATTATGTAGATATAAAGTAACATCATAAATACCACTCTTATTGTATGTATTGTTATATGTCTCCCAGCGTTGATAATCTCTTGGATTAGGAATCACCCACACTTTGCAGAAAAACCTTGATGTGGTTCATGGTTTCCACAAATTTTCATTAAAATGTAAGAAATAAGACTTAAGGGGGGTTGTTTATGAAAGGCAAATCCACTTTGCACTACAAGTGCACTTGTAAGTGCAGCCACTGTAGATCTGAGGGGAAGATCTGAAATCAGGGGAAGCGCTGCTGATTTTATCATCCAATCACATGCAAGCTAAAATGCTGTTTTTTATTTCCCTTGCATGCCCCCCTCGGATCTACAGTGACTTTACTTCCAAGTGCACTTGTAGTGCAAAGTGGATTTGCCTTTCGGAAATAAACCCCAAAGTGTTACTAAACCCACTACAGTAAAATCTGTCTGTATATGCAGTAAAGCATGATATGTTATGTTATACTCACTGTGCAACCCAAGAGGATAATCCTCCATATTGTGTAAAAATGTTGTTTGATCCTGGCTTCTCTGATTCTCCCCTCCTTCCACTGTCCCCTAATAATTTTCCGATTACACTGAGTCTATGGAGTCAGGCTGCACATGCTCAGTTTGGTGTGTATTGCTAGAGAGTTTTATTTTTTCTTAGGAAGATGCATGTGATCAGCACAGAGCCAATCAGCACTGTCCAGACAGAGGGTCAAGGGTCTTGCGGTCTCATAGGACAGTCAGAAAAATCCTCCTTCAAGCTTTAACTAGTGCTTGGCTGGACACTGATAGTAATCACAAGATTGCTATATACGGCGGATGAGAAAAAGTATTTAGCGGTTTATATTTACTAAAATAATTGCATTTCAATGTTCTGTGTGCTGTGGAAGACCAGATATAGTGAATGTAGGTTTTGGGTTTAGTACCACTTTAAAGTGATTGTAAAGGATCACCTTGAAAAACAACCCATTCAGTTCAAAACAGGAATGAAAGACAAAACATTTGTGCATAGATATTAAAATAATAGATAAAACATTTTTTTTTGGGGGGGGGGGGGGGTGGTTCGTGTCAGGGCATGTCTGATCATTGGAGGAGAGTAGACTGAGATCCCAGCATAGCTAGAGAACTGACCATGATGTGCTCTCCTGCTTAGTGTGGTCAGTTTATATTAGGAAAACAGAGGGACTAGCAGGAACATCAGGGATTTCACATAAAGGAAGCAATACAAAAAGAACAGGATACTTTAAGATACAAGTACATGGTACAGCAGGCTCATATCAGGAAAATGAAATTCTGGGTAACAAGCACTTACACTCAGTAAACTTTGTTGGTTATCTAAGAAAAGTGCTTGGATTTTTATTTTATGTGCTCATGGCATACTGCCTCTTTTTAGTTGTAAACTGGTTGACCTGTTTTTTTTTTTTCTCTATTTTTGGTTTCGATGACATAAACAGTATGCCTCTCGGTAAATTCCTAGCTAAGTGGAGTTAAGGTAGCAAAAACCCCACGTATGTATTTGACGTAATAGTAATGTTCTGTACTGTCATGGAATCATCAAACACTGTATATATTGTATCAAATACTGAAAGGATTGTTTAATTGAGTTGAAATAGCTAAACAACAAAACATACAAAGGAATTTAATATATAAATGAATGTAGTATTACTTAAATATCAACCAAATCGTGTGTGTGGCTGATTGTTTTACAGACTAATTAGAAGCTAAGAAAGGCAAACTGCTTTTTTTCTCCACATGTGAAATTAAAGTTGAATCACTTCCCATGTTTAAAAATAAATAATTTCCTGCACCATTGTGACAGTACGGGTGTAACTTCACAGGACAATGCTACCATAATGAACAAATAAAAAAGTTGAAGACATGTTTAGAATTAAGGAAGATGTCATTAGCTTCTTTTACCAGGTCTGATTTCTGCTGCATCGTATGGGATGTCCATTCCCACATCATCCAATACTGTTAATCTGAAAAAAGAAATAACTCAAAATTAGTTTTTTTATGTTTTGGACTTAAAATTTAGACATGAAATACTAGATTTCCTGGTCTTAAAAAAAAGGGTATCACAACTAGGTGTCTGCTAATCATGTTCAGATTTATGTGTCTTCCAATTAATGTAGACCCTGCATCAAAACAATTATATCCTGGAATTATGGCCTAATTTTTTTTTCTTGTAAGATAAATATAACATGTAAAGCAAGCCCGACAGGTGGATCGTGACCACGGCTCTGCCTCACCCAACTTCCGCTGCTCTCCTGTTAACTGCAGAGTGGATAATGGGTGGTGGGAGCTGGATGGAGGGCGGGGGTGGGAGCTGCTTAGTGATTGGTTGCTTAACATTAATAGCAATCAATCACCAGCTTGCCATTATGAACTCTGATGGACATACTCTGGCAGGTAAGTGATACCTACACAGCACTGTGTGTATGTAGAAGGAGGGGGACAGAGGATGACATGGAGGGCATAAAGTGAAGGGGATTAGATGAAACTATTTGGGGGTGTACAGGACACTAATGAGGAGAGGGAGGGGGCAGAGGGCACTACAGGGGGTGATGTAAAAGGGGCAGGGGACACTGCGTTGGGGGGGGGGTTACAGAAAACTACTGTGGGGGGAGGGGGGGCATAGCACACTACAATGGGGAGGGTGATGTGAAGGGGGCAGGGGACACTACATTTAGGGGGGGTACAGAACACTACTGTGGGGGAAGTGGGGCAGATCACACTGTTATGGGGGGAAAAGGACACTACAGTGGAGAACACAGCATTGGGAGATACAGGACTGTACTGTGGGGGGAGGGGGACAGAGGACAATACAGTGGGGGGTGATGTGAAGGGGCAAAGGAGATTGCATTTCGGGGGTATAGAACACTACTGTCGGGGGAGGAGGCAGAGGATACTACTATTAGGGGCAGAGGACCTGGGAGAGTGATGTGAAGGGGACAGAGGACACTACTGTGATGCTGTATTTTTATTGGGAACTTGAAAGTTTTTGTTTTTTTTAAGGGCCTGCATAGTAGATCCCCCGCTCTTTGCTTTTGTCCATGTTGTCCAGGTAAATATCAATCTCTGACAGGTTGCCTAACCCTGATGTTAACCATTATCCTATGTCATGCCCCAAACACTGCATGCGGCCACTGCAGCTTGGAATATAACTTTTTTTACCTGTTATACCAGCCCAGCATTCCCAATCAGCTGTCATCTGTCATATGATATATCATGTCAGAACCCCCCCCCCCCCCCCAGCCACGTTATATGTGTCTGAAGTAACCCTTTGCTTACAGTCTTCAGTCACTCAAATATGGAACCTTTAAAATATACTCCTATATATGATATTAAAAGAACATTTGGACCAGATAGTGCTACTTTGGAATATAAGTGCACTTTTTACATGACTATGTGACCAAAGGGTCTGGATAGTCTTACCCACGTGTAGTTATCTGTCCATGCATTGACTGTAGTCAGTGGTTTCATAGGTGTGGAGACTGAAAACATTGTACAAGGCACAAGAAAAGGGACAATGGGGAGATGGTGTCAGTAGATGCATGAGGCAAAACCAAACACAGAGTTTGGTGTATTGGCTCTGTGTGGCTAGAGTTGGGCCTGCCCCTGACAATGTTCAACCATAGAAGACTGGTGAGCCTTTGCAATACAAGCTGGTGTACAACCTGGTCAACAGTATTGGAAAGAGTAGAGCTAAGAAAAAAAGCTGCCCTGGAATTGTTTTGTATGCTTGGAAGCACTCTCTGGAGGTTTCTTTAAGGCCAGGTGACAGTAGAACACTTGCATTTATGTGTCACCTACCTCAATCCCCTCAGTCACATAATCAATCACCTCAATCAGTAGGGCAGCTGCTTCTAAAACACAACAAAGTAACCTTGCCTCATCCAAGTTAATTTGGTAGATTAATATTTAAAGCTTGCTATTCCATGGCCCTAGATTGGCCATCAATGCTGGCTGGAGAGTTTGACAGTTTCTTCTTGGCCTATTACAATGCTACAGTGTAACATTCTACCAATGGATATTGCTATACAGGACCATCTTTGGACAGACAACTGGCTTTTCAGAAGGGACTGTTGCCACTAGTTACCCAGAGATTGTGGAACAGAGTGTTTGTATTTCACTTTTTCCTTGGCGAGGCTCTGGGTCATTAAAGAACATTGTACACAGTTACTTTGCCTTCTATTTGAGAGTGGCATGAGCTCCTGTGGACTTTATGTTACTGTGTGGGCATTTAATATTTTAATTTGAACTTGCCTATAATGTTTGTAAAGTAACAACAGTGCTAATGTTCTGGTTCTCCCATCAAGGTTTTAGTGGAACTAAAGGAAAAAATACCCAATCTGTAACGCTGGAGTTGACATCTTGTTCCTTCTTCCTTCTGGCTTCATTCATCTTGATTGGTCAGTGCACAATGATGTCACTCCTTTGCATAGGTGGAAGTCACTCATCCTGCCCTACCGGCACTGTCCCGGAAATGTAAACAAAGCTGAGCATGCACAGCTTTATGTTTACTCCTTCAGGATTGCGAATAGGCCGGTAATTGCATTTTATTGCAGAAGAGACATCTGCAAAAAAATTACCCACCCGTTTGCAATTTTTTTTTTGTTTTTGCACATTTAATTTTGCTTTAAAGTTAATGTGCAAATCACTGCTCCCTGTTAATGAACTGTCAAATTCCAGAATTTCAGTAGGCAGCCAAGGATCTGGCATTATCTGTTATCCCTTGTACACACGGTCGGACATTCCGACAACAAAATCCGTCAGATTTTTTCTGACAGATTTTGTCCTAAACTGGTGTTGCATACACACGGTTGGACAAAGTTGTCGGAAAATCCGATCATTTGGAACGTGACGACATTTGTTAGTTACGACGGGACTATGTTGAAGCTACTAGCCAATAGCTTTGGTCTCGTAATTTGATCTGAGCATGCATGGCACTTTGTCCGATCGGGAATTCTCTCCAAAGATCGGAAAAAAGTCAGATTGGATTTTTTTGTTGGAAAATTTGAGATCCTGCTCTCAAGTTGTTTCCGTCGGAATCTGCGATGGAAAAAGTCCGATAGAGCCCAAACACGATTGAATTTTCCGACAATATAATCCGATCGGACCTTTTCCGTTGGAATTTCCGACCGTGTGTACTAGGCATTAGGTTTTAATTGCTGTCTATGAGGTTTGTTCTCATCTTCTGTCATGATGACCGTTGTTAGCAGGACAAAAAAAGTGAGGGGAAAACAGTTGTTAGAGAAACAAGAGTAAGGCTGGCCATACATCAGAAGAACCCCATTTGAATTTTTTAAGAATGTTTTAAGAATGTTCGCTTGATTTTCTTTTTCTTCTTTTTTTTGGCTTGAGTTAAACTTTTACTTATAGCTGAATTTTATTGGAAATAAATATTTCAAACACAGAGAATTAATTTCAATAACAAATTGTTCTAAAAAATATAGTTATAAATACATTGATTTTTTTTTTCGTGTTTAAATCTTTTTATTTAGACAATGTATGATCCAATAAAAGTAAGTTTTGGTCCAGGAATGGATTACAAAAAGGTGCGAAACATAACAGTAGCCATAATAAACTAACATATCAATAGCTTTTCATATGTGGGTGTGAAAAGCAGGTATTTGACATGAGGAGCCATATCTAAAGGTCTAGTAGGCTTATTCGAAGGAGGCCGTTGCTGGTCCGCATGTGAGTAAATAGTGAATAAATGTGTCTTTCCCAGCATAGCAATAGTAAAACAATAAACTAACAACACTCTAAATGAAAGACAATATTTGGACACCTAATAAAAGATGGTTTTACTGGGAGAGATAGAAAGAGAGAAATAGAGGGGAAGCTTGGTGGGTAGAGAGCGGGTGAAGTGGCAAGAAGAGAAGACAAAGGAATAAGGAGGGAAGTTGTGGGGGCAAGGAAGTCCCAAGCGTCTCTAGAATGTGCTACGTGGAGCTCATCAGGGAACTTCCCATTCAGGGAACCTGTTCGTTTGATTTTCTAATTGTTAGTGGTCAGTCCGTTTTTGCAGTGAAAATAAGATTGAAAGAAATGGAATGGAATTTGTTTCCCTAATGAATGAAATTCTAACATGTATGTTTTTTCAGAAAAGTTAATTCACTTCAAAATCAAATGTTAAAAGCATTCATCAAGTCATTAAATGAACTGAGAATTTTTATACAAATGTTTTTTTATTTTTTATTTTTTTTATTTACTAGTGTATGACCATTTTCTAGAGTGAAATCTCAAATAAGGACACTTGTTTGGAGGACAATTGTCCAATCTGGCAAATATATACTGATTTGCTTTTTTTTGTTTTAAATAATCCTTTCCCAGCATCAGATCAAATGAAATATATCTAATACATTTTGTTTGTGGTGGGTGCGGACGGCGGTGCGAGCAGCAGTTAAGCAGTGTAATGGCAGGTGCTGACGGTAGAGGTTAATGGTTTTCTGTTGCAGGACAATTTAGATATATAAAGAAGGGTCTCTTTTGAAGTACTTTGACATATTGGATCCTTCAGCGTGATGTTATATTGGTCTTGGTTAGGTAACAGAGTAGCTGCAGATAATTTTGGTACCTGGGCAAGTGGTGTTGGAGCAATAGGTCATGGAGTCTCTCTCTTTTTTGTAATTACTGATGTTATTGACTAGTGGTGACTGACAACAAAGACTGTATACGTATTCTGGCCCATCAGGCACAGGTAGCAGTTATTGTTTATCCATTTTATGAATATCGGCTTCTTTAGTTACTTTGATTCACTGCGCCAGATGTAAAAATATCCCCACTGTTACTGAGTTCTGCAGACTTTCCCTTTGTATACTGTTGCTTTCTTTGGTCTTCTTGGTTATTCTAGAAAACTTGTGAGACACTGCTACCCTTCAGTTTGCATTACAATCTGCTTCTTTTTTTTAGTTTATCTATGTTGGAAATATTGTGGTTGGCTGCGTTGCTTATTTCGGCTATCTGTATCAGCACAGAGTTTCCATTCGTATCCTTGTTCTAAAGACTGTTGCTTTGGTTACTACATAAACACCACTTTTAGGCAAACTCAGAGTTTTTACCACTGCTATATTCAATATTGCAGTAGTCAGCAAGGGATGGGCATGTGGAGGAGTCTGGCTTCTGTGTTGCCTAAAGATGCAATAGCAAAAGAGGGGCAGTGAGTGGGAATTTGTGGTTATGGGGCATTTGCAGGAAGGTGCAGGAAAGGAGGAAAGTAAAGAGCAGCAGTTTAGATGCCAGCAGGCTGGTTCCCTCTTGGCACTTAGGTCTGCAGCAGTGGCGGTGCTTCCATAGAGGGCACAGGATTGCCGCCCCCTCTCAACTGCACCCGTCAATCTTCAATAGATAGATCCATGCATTGCATGAATCTATCTATTGTCGCTACTGCCGCCCCCTATTCAGGTGTCTGGCTCCTTGTCGGGCGCCAGACATCTGAATTACAGCAGTGGGGGCATTTTTGGAAGTGCCTGATTGAAGCCATGGGCTCTAATAGGCTTTCAAATTGGTAAACAGCAGGCACACTGCTGTGCGTTTGCTGCTTACACAGTGCTGTGTTAGGGAATCAAATAAATCGCTTCCCTAACACTGACCTCTCTCTCAGCTAATTAGGTGCACCAGGTCTGGTTACCTGTCACCTGAATGGCTGAAGGGACAGGCGCTGTGATTGGATGCCTATCGGGCATCCAATCATAACAGAAGAGGACGGGAGAAGACATTGAGGACTCGGAGGGAGCGTGGAGGAATGCGCTGACCTGAGACGGGTAAGTGCTGGGCGGGGAGGACACTGGCAGCATTTAATGGGGCAAATTGGTGGCAATTGATGGGGCAAACTGGCAGCAATTGACGGGCCAAAAGGATGGCATTTGATGGTTACAGTGGCTGCGTTTAATGGCACAGTGGTTTCACTTGATGGCACAGTGGCTGCATTTAATGAGTACAGTGGCTGCATTTGATGGCACAGTGGCTGCGTTTGATGGGCACAGTTGCTGCGTTTGATGGGCATGGTGGTGGCAATTTATGGGTACAGTGGCTGCGTTTGATGGTATATTGGCTGCGTTTGATGGTACAGTGGCTGCTTTTGATGGCACAGTGGCTGGGTTTAATGGGCACAGTGGTGGCAATTTTTGAGTACAGTGGCTGCGTTTGATGGCAAAGGGGCTGCGTTTGATGGGTACAGTAAGGCAGCATTTAATGTGCACAGTGGTGGCAATTTATGGGTACAGTGGCTGCGTTTGATGGCACAGTGGCTGCATTTGATGGCACAGTGGCTGCGTTTGATGGCACAGTGGCTGCGTTTGATGGGCACAGTGGCTGTGTTTTATGGACACAGTGGTGGCAATTGATGTGCACAGTAGCTGCATTTGATGGGCACAGTGGCAGCAATTGATGGGCACAGTAGCTGCGTTTGATCGGCAGAGTGAGGCTGCAAGTGATGTTTTTTTTTTTCAGTTTGCGCCCCCCCCCCCCCCAAAAAAATGTTGAGCACCAGCCACCACTGGTCTACAGGCACCCTCCCTGTGTTGGAGGGGTGAAGGGTGCCAGAGAGCTGAGTAATAATAGGGAAAGGGGTAGAGGAGTGGGTGCCGAGGTTTTTGCTGCAGCAAGTAAAGATGTGGGGGGAGGGAGCTGTCAAAGGGGGACAGGTGCCAGTGAATAGCTGTGCTGGAACAAGAAAATGTGCAGGTGCTGTCAGAAGAGGAAAATATAATAGAGGGAGAGTTGTGCAGGACTGGACGAAGGCGTGTGTATACATTTCCTTTACTATTATAAAACTGTCAGTACTGACCATTGACAGATACCCTTGGATACCTATGGTACATTTATTCATTTACTATCTCTCTCCAGCGTTCTCTAGCATTGTTACAATGTGTCTCTTTCTAGCTCTACCGAGATGTATTTTTTTTCTATGATCCTCAGCAACATCCACTGGCCACTTAGTGTAAGTAAAATATTTTGGCTGCCAGACAATCCTGTGTTTTAATCTTGGTTGAGTGAGCGATCCAGGGAGGAGGCTGGTATGACTCATCACGCCGCATCTCTAGTACCTACCTCTACTTCTGGAACTTGTGAGACATTTCCAGAAGAATGGGAGAGAGGTTAGGAGGAGCTGCCTGGAGTATTCATGAGGGCCCTGACCAATCCCCAACAGATGGGTTGGCAGGGGCAAGCCCCCTCAAATACTCAGGGTCAGCCCCGCAGGGAGGAGAGAGAGTTTTCGTGCAAGCTGGAGATGGAGTGCTAGGAGGCTGTTGGTAGCTCATTGAAGGTAACCCCCTAATCTGGGGGGGTGACCTTGCGCCTGAAAGTTTGGGTGCAGGAGGGATCATCTAATATCCCAAGGAGGAATCCTGTCCAGTGGCATGCGAACATGTGTCAGGACAGCAAAAGAAAGCAAGTACATCCAGGGGATCTCCAGTGAGAAGACAGCCAGGTGGGCTTGTGAGTGATATAGTCAGGGAGGACTGAGAGGCAGCCTGAGAGGACTGGGTGAGAGAAGTCTGAGATGAATACAGAGTCAGTCTGGGAGGACTGTGGAAGATTAGCCGGGTGGGTTAGTCAAAGAGGCAGCTGCAGCCAGGTGGGCTGGCAGTGCCTGAAGAGATGGTGCTGGGATCAGTAGCCACAGGATGACAGCTGGGCACAAGGACTTTGCTACACAACCAGAGAGCCGCTGGTACCTGCCTGTAATGGGCATTTGCTACATCTGACTGAGCCCTTTTTTCAGATCACCTAATAGTGTGCCAGTTGCTCCTGATAATTTTGTGCTGCAAGTAAGTATTGTGCTGGAGGAGCTGAGAAGTGGGTAAATAGACTGTACAGAAGAAGTTGTCCCTGAAGAGTTTTGCTAAAACCAGCAGGCATCCCATAATACCCCTATCCCCATCCAAGTTTATTCCCCTCAATAAAAACACATAAACAAAGCACTGGACTTTTTCCTGACTGCAGCGTGCTTGTGAAAATGTGGTGTGCCTGACTGTGCGGGGTGGGGGATTCCTTTCTACCTGTGGCTCCATGGGGGTGTGCTACACACATGAATGGCTGGACCCAAGGTTGCAGAACACTGTAGGAGCTTTTGGCTGTGGACACCACAGGCACTCTGTCCAGTCTTTATGCAGCCCCATACGCAACAAACTGTGACGCCCTCATCAACCTCAGGGACAACATGCTTACTTGCTTCTCAACTTATTCAACCAACTTTCAGATGCCCTTGTAATGAGATAATCCATGTTATTCATTTAACTTGTCAGTCATAAAAGCTATGGCTGATCAGTATATGTGCTAGCTATGTGCACTCTTAAGCCCCATACACAATATCAGATTTTCTGCTGATTTTTGTCTTCAGATTTACCAAAACCATGTAGTGTCAGGGCCTGTCTGATTGCATACAAATTTAAACTCCTAAGGTTTGACCTCATATTATATGGTTTTAGTAAATCTGAAGGAAAAAAAAATCTGCAGAAAATCTGATAGTGTGTATGGAGCTTTACATTTAGATAAGTTGCTATCTTATGTGAGGTGGCAGGGTCCACAATGCTGAGTCTTGACTTTCAACAGTCAGACAGTGGGCTAGTGCTTGTTGCTAACTACGTGATTGTTTCCAGATCTACAAAGTATTTTACTAAAGATTATCTACTAAGAATGCAAACAATATTCGGCTGTGTTATTAACGCAGAGAAGAGAATTTAACTTGTAAGCACATGTAATCAGCTATCTGAAATCTGCATACAAAATCTTTAGGCTACAACTACACTGACTGCACATGTAATAATGTAACTCGTATCATAATATAAAAGATGGCTACATCTTCTACTTTTTTAAACTAGGACTGGATCCACATAGGACACTATTATTTCAGGCAACTGATAACATAAAATAGTTAAACCATCTTTCATACTTACTTTGAAACTTAAATTGTTAGTAAACCCTTACATAAAGTTGTGCTCATAAGTTTACAGTACATACCCTGGCAGAATTTTGGCCATTTTTCAGAGACTATGAATAATAACACAACAACTTTTCTTTCACTCATGGTTAGTGTTTGATAATGTTTTAAATAATAAACAATATAATAATAATAATAATAATGAAAACAGAAACTACCCAAATGACCCTGATTAAAAGTTTACATACCCCAGTCTTTAATACAGTGTATTGCGCCCTTTATCATCATTGACAGCTTGAAGTCTTTTGTGGTATTTGTGGATGAGACTCTTTATCTTCTTAGATGGTGAAGCTGCCCATTCCTCTTGGCAAAAAGCCTCCAGTTCCTGTAAATTCTTGGGCTGTCTTGCACGAACTGCACATTTGAGATCTCCTCAGAGTGGCTCAATGATATTGAGGTCAGGAGACTGAGATGGCCACTCCACAACCTTCTGCTGTAGCCAATGACAGGTCGACTTGGCCTTGTGTTTTGGATCATTGTCATGTTGGAATGTCCAAGTAGATCTCATGCTCAGCTTACTGGCTGATGAATGCAAATGTTCCTCCAGTATTTTTTGATAACATACTACATTCATCTTGCCATTAATTTTGACCAAATTTCCTGTACCTTTGTAGCTCACACATCCCCAAAACATCAGCGAGCCACCTTCGTCTGTAGGAATGGTGTACCTTTCATCATAGGTCTTGTTGACTCCTCTCCAAACGTAGTGTTTATGGTTGTGGCCAATTTTGGTCTCATCACTCCAAATGACTTTGTGCCAGAAGGTTTGAGGTTTGTCTCTGTGCTGTTTGGCATATTGTAAGTGGGATACTTTGTGGTAGTAATGGCTTTCTTCTGGCGACTCAACCATGCAGCCCATCTTTCTTGAAGTGCCTCCTTATTGTGCATCTTGGAACAGCCACACCACATGTTTGTAAAGACCTGTATTTCACCTGAAGTTATTTGTGGGTTTTTCTTTGCATCCCAAACAATTTTCCTGGCAGTTGTGGCTAAAATTTTAGTTGGTCTACCTGATCGTGGTTTGGTTTCAACAGAACCTCTCATTTCCACTTCTTGATTAGGGTTTGAACACTGCTGATTGGCATTCTCAATTCCTTGGATATCTTTTTATATCCCTTTCCCGTTTTTATACAGTTCAACTACCTTTTCCCACAGATCCTTTGACAATTCTTTCGCTTTTCCCATGACTCAGAATCCAGAAACGTCAGTGCAGCACTAGATTAAATATGCAAGAGTCTGTCAGGAGTCCAGAAACTCACTGAACTTTTATACACACACATTAATTACAATCAAACAGATCACAGGTGAGGATGGTTACCTTTAATATCCATTCAACCGCTTTGTGTCAACTTGTGTGCATGTTATCAGGCTTAAATCACCAGGGTTTGAAAACGTTTGATCAGGGTCATTTGGGTAGTTTCTGTTGTGATTATGATTTAAAATGGGTAATCACAGCTGATTGATAATAAATGGCTTCAGCCAAACACTAACCATGAGTGAAAGAAATGTTTTTGTGTTATCATTCATATTCTCTGAAAAATGGCCAAGAAATCATAAATTCTGCCAGGGTATGTAAATTTATGAATGTATACATACAGATTTAAAAAATAATCCTCCTACATAAGTTGTACCTGTTTATCTGCAGCCATATCTCCTGCTTCTGAAAAGCGTTTTCTCAGCAGCAGAAAGCAGGGGGTGGGGATTGAATGTCACACACACTGCAAAGCTATAGCACAGAGCTCCCTGTGATCTGTGATCTGATAACTGAGTGGATGGAAGGGACATACCCCCTCTAAACAGGCTCATATAAAAAGATACAGAGCTGAGGCAATATATTGCCTGCTGTGTGCTGGGGTGGTGGGTGTGATGTCTCCCGGAAGGCTGTGGTGTCAGCATATAGTTCTATTGGAGACTCCTGCAGATAGTAGAGCAATCAGACAGCAGAGAGAAATGACACTCAGTGCATTGGATTGAGGCTAGCACATAACATAGAAGGATGTGCTTGCTTCATTGTTCCTGTCAGAGCTTTACAGCCACTTTAAGAAAGAAGGACATCTTTGCAAGGAGGCACATCACTGCAAAATGTGTGTGGCTAATATGTGACAAATTTGGGGTAATTTAATATGTTCTGTTCCTACTCACAGTATACGCCATACCCATATGTCACAGTCCATGTAATCACAAATCACTCTTTAGGCCTCATGCACACGAGACGCAGATGAAACCTCTGTTAAAAAAAAGCTGAAACGCGCGTTTAGAAACGCGCGTTTTGCCGCGTTTGCATGCCGCGTTTAGACGCGTTTAGACGCGTTTGCGTTTAAACGCGTTTATAAAGATAACATCATGTAGACCCTCCCCAAGCTCTCAAAGCATTTTTTTTAACTATTTCTGCTATTTTGATCAGAGTGAGCAGCAGCAGCATAGAGAGCAGTTGTACACTTGCATTTGCCGTGTCACTTGCCACGGCACCTGCCACAAGTTGTGGATTGTCCACTTGCCACGTCACTTGCCACAAGTTGGGGATTGTCCACTTGCCACATCACCTGCCACGTCACCTGCCACAAATTGTGGATTGTCCACCTGCCACGTCACTTGCCACGAGATGTGGATTGTCCACTTTCCACGTCATCTGCCATGCCACCTGCCACAAGCTGTGGATTGTCCACTTGCCACGTCACCAGCCACATCACCTGCCACAAGTTGTGGATTGTCCACTTGCCACATCACTTGCCACGTCACCTGCCACGTCACTTGCCACGTCACCTGCCACAAGTTTTGGATTGTCCACTTGCCACGTCACTTGCCACGTCAGCTGCCACGTCACTTGCCACGAGATGTGGATTGTCCACTTTCCATGTCATCTGCCATGCCACCTGCCACAAGCTGTGGATTGTCCACTTGCCACGTCACCAGCCACATCACCTGCCACAAGTTGTGGATTGTCCACTTGCCACGTGACTTGCCACATCACCTGCCACGTCACTTGCCACATCACCTGCCACAAGTTGTGGATTGTCTACTTGCCGCGTCACTTGCCACATCACCTGCCACATCACTTGCCACGTCACCTGCCACAAGTTGTGGATTGTTCACTTGCCACGTCACCTGCCACAAGTTGTGGATTGTCCACTTGCCACGTCACTTGCCACAAGCTGTGGATTGTCCACTTGCCACATCACTTGCCACGTCACCTGCCACGTCACCTGCCACGTCACTTGCCACGTCACCTGCCACAAGTTTTGGATTGTCCACTTGCCATGTCACTTGCCACGTCAGCTGCCACGTCACTTGCCACATCACCTGCCACGTCACCTGCCACAAGTTGTGGATTGTCCACTTGCCACGTCACTTGCCACATCACCTGCCACGTCACTTGCCACGAGATGTGGATTGTCCACTTGCCATGTCACTTGCCACGTCACCTGCCACGTCACTTGCCACGTCACCTGCCACGTCACTTGCCACAAGATGTGGATTGTCCACTTGTCACATCACCTGCCACATCACTTGCCACATCACCTGCCACGTCACCTGCCACAAGTTGTGGATTGTCCACTTGCCACGTCACTTGCCACATCACCTGCCACGTCACTTGCCACAAGATGTGGATTGTCCACTTTCCACGTCACCTGCCATGCCATCTGCCACAAGTTGTGGATTGTCCACTTACCACGTCACCAGCCACATCACCTGCCACAAGTTGTGGATTGTCCACTTGCCACACCACTTTCCACGTCACCTGCCACGTCACCTGCCACAAGATGTGGATTGTCCACTTGCCACGTCACCAGCCACATCACCTGCCACAAGTTGTGGATTGTCCACTTGCCACGTCCCTTGCCACGTCCCCTGCCACGTCACCTGCCACAAGTGGATTGTCCACTTGCCACATCACCTGCCACAAGTTGTGGATTGTCCACTCGCCACGTCACTTGCCACATCACCTGCCACAAGTGGATTGTCCACTTGCCACGTCACTTGCCACGTCCCCTGCCACAAGTGGATTGTCCACTTGCCACGTCACTTGCCACGTCACCTGCCACAAGTTATGGATTGTCCACTTGCCACGTCACATGCCAGTCACCTGCCACAAGTTGTTGATTTTCCACTTGCCACGTCACCTGCCAAGTCACTTGCCGCGTCACCTGCCAGGTCACTTGCCACGTCACTTGCCACAAGTTGTGGATTGTCCACTTTCCACGTCACTTGCCACCTGCCACGTCACTTGCCACAAGTTGTGGATTGTCCACTTGCCACATCACTTGCCACAAGTTGTGGATTGTCCACTTGCCACAAGTTGTGGATTGTCCACTTGCAATTGCAATTGTTTAAAATATTTTTCTAATGGTTTTTCATCATTTGCAATCATTTTTGAGATTTTTAATGTAAAAAAAAAGGTCACCTTTAAAAACGCATATAAAAGCAAACGCGGCTAAACGCGGGTGCCGCGTTTAGCCGCGTTTTGCGTCTGAAACGCAGAAATTTTTGTTTCTGAACGCATTTTTTTGCTTCTGGAAAAACGAGATTAAACGCAACTGCATATAAACGGAAAAAAACGAGACTGTGTGCATGGACACATAGGATAACATTGAATGAGTTCAGGTGCAGTTGAAAAAACTGTCCAACTGCATCTGAACGCGCGTTTAACTGCGTCTTGTGTGCATGAGGCCTTAATTACACTGCAACAACTTTACAAAAACATCAGTAAAATAGTGGGAGATTTGTTAGCAATCAGTTACTGTTGACACAATATACACCATGGTCAGGAATATGTAATATATACAGGGCCCCCTTGAACTTTTCAACCTTTTGCCACATTTCAGGCTTCAAACATAAAGATATAAAATTTTTATTTTTTGTGAAGAATCACCAACAAGTGGGACACAATTGTGAAGTGGAACGAAATCTATTGGATTTTTTAACTAATAAAAAAATGAAAAGTGGGGCGTCCAAAATTATTCGGCCCCCTTGCGTTAATACTTTGTGGAGCCACCTTTTGCTGCGATTACAGCTGCAAGTCGCTTGGGCTATGTCTCTATCAGTTTTGCACATCGAGAGACTGAAATTCTTGTCCATTCTTCCTTGCAAAACAGCTCGAGCTCAGTGAGGTTGGATGGAGAGCGTTTGTGAACAGCAGTTTTTAGCTCTTTCCACAGATTCTCGATTGGATTCAGGTCTGGACTTTGACTTGACCATTCTAACACCTGGATACGTTTATTTGTGAACCATTCCTTTGTAGATTTTGCTGTATGTTTGGGATCATTGTCTTGTTGGAAGATAAATCTCCGTCCCAGTTTCAGGTCTTTTGCAGACTCCAACAGGTTTTCATCCAGAATGGTCCTGTATTTGGCTGCATCCATCTTCCCCTCAATTTTAACCATCTTCCCTGTCCCTGCTGAAGAAAAGCAGGCCCAAACCATGATGCTGCCACCACCATGTTCGACAGTGGGGATGGTGTGTTGAGGGTGATGAGCTGTGTTGCTTTTACGCCAAACATATCGTTTTGCATTGTGGGCAAAAAGTTCGATTTTGGTTTCATCTGACCAGAGCACCTTCTTCCACATGTTTGGTGTGTCTCCCAGGTGGCTTGTGGCAAACTTTAGATGAGACTTTTTATGGATATCTTTGAGAAATGGCTTTCTTCTTGCCACTCTTCCATAAAGGCCAGATTTGTGCAGTGTACGACTGATTGTTGTCCTATGGACAGACTCTCCCACCTCAGCTGTGGTTCTCTGCAGTTCATCCAGAGTGATCATGGGCCTCTTGGCTGCATCTCTGTTCAGTCTTCTCCTTGTCTGAGCTGAAAGTTTAGAGGGACGGCCAGGTCTTGGTAGATTTGCAGTGGTCTGATACTCCTTCCATTTCAAAATGATCTCTTGCACAGTGCTCCTTGGGATGTTTAAAGCTTGGGAAATCTTTTTGTATCCAAATCCGGCTTTAAACTTCTCTACAACAGTATTACGGACCTGCCTGGTGTGTTCCTTGGTCTTCATGATGCTCTCTGCGCTTTCAACAGAACCCTGAGACTATCACAGAGCAGGTGCATTTATACAGAGACTTGATTACACACAGGTGGATTCTATTTATCACCATCAGTCATTTAGGACAACATTGGATCATTCAGAGATCCTCGCTGAACTTCTGGAGTGAGTTTGCTGCACTGAAAGTAAAGGGGCCGAATAATTTTGCACGCACCAATTTTCAGTTTTTTATTTGCTAAAAAAGTTTAAATTATCCAATAGATTTCGTTCCACTTCACAATTGTGTCCCACTTGTTGGTGATTCTTCACAAAAAATTAAAATTTTATATCTTTATGTTTGAAGCCTGAAATGTGGCAAAAGGTTGAAAAGTTCAAGGGGGTCGAATACTTTCGCAAGGCACTGTAGCACCGATTACAGAGTGAAATGGTCAAGACTGATTAGGGTAAAACACAATGAGGGGAATCAGCTTCTAGCTTTCATTTTCAAAGCTTTAACTGAACCAGCTGAAGATATAAGCTGATTGGTTGTCGGGCTATTTGATAAATTCAACCCAGTTTATACAGTGCAGTAGTTATACATAAGTAATGAACAACAATGTCAACAGAATTAATATATATATATATATATATATATATATATATATATTGCAGAGACTGGGAAAAAAAAGATGTAAAGCGCAACATAAAGAGTGCAATAGCAGTATGTAACATTGAGCAGCTAGCTGGCCAGGCTTGTTACCACGTGGGTGTGTTTGCTGCTTCTGTATAGTGCGCTGGGGTGACATGCACAATAAAAGCATCACAATGGACTACACTAGGACAATTGCATTGACCCGTTACCAAAAATGCAATAGTCTGAAAGAGGTCTTAGATCCACCTATCCACACTCATAGGCCTGCGCAGGGGATGTGCTAGGTGTGCTTGGGCACACTCTAATTACTACATGCGGTGCCGATTCCCCATACAGCCTGGGGTTCCCCATGTTGGCCCCCATCCACCTTGCAATGCTGCTGGCTTCCCTCCTCTCGCCCGCTGCTGCTGGGGATGTTTCAGAATGGAGAGTGGGGGAAGGGGCTAGTAAATATGTAATTTACTATCAGCTTCCTTTTCTGAACACAGTGAACACACTCACTGACTGTGTTCATTCATAACTGAAGCATAGTAAACTGTGCTTACTATGCTTCAGTTTGTGAATGAACAGGAAGCGGCTCAGCGCAGAGCACATCCCATTCATTCACTGTCTAATGCAGCTGCGGCTGCAGAGAAAGGCATTTGTGTTTGAGCTTTGGGGTGCACACCCAAATGCAATAGGCTGCACAAACCTACTGTATATCCACACTATTATGCGGCCAAATTCTGCAGAGGGAGCTTCTGCAGAGGGAAGAACAGCAATTTCCATAAATGCACACAATAAACTGCCTAGTTGCCTTTGCAGTGGTGGATCTCAGGGGAGGGTGAGCCAGATTAACATGAGGGCCCATTTACACCACTGCACACCACTAACACACATGGTACTGTCATTTTGAATGGTATCCCAAACCACCTGAATTGAAGCGCACTGAAACACATGGTAGAGGCACTATCCTGCAGCGAGGCACAATGTCCTTTGTTTTAGGCAGCCCATTCAAATGTATAACCTGTCCTAATAGAGTGCAAGAAAACACACAACATAATGCGCATACATTAAACATACGTTAAACATACCACATCAGACCTGACAATTGTGAATAGGCTCTAAGACACTGTGGGTGAGCTGGCAGTATAATTTTCAGTTAAAGAGTATGTAAACCCAACTTTTCATACTCCTGATATGTGCCTGCTGTACCATGTACTTGTATGAGAAAGTATCCTGTTCTCTTTGTATTGCTTTCTTTATGGGAAATCACTGGTGTTCCTTCCAGTCCCTCTTGCTTTCCTATCAAAAACTGAACACACCATGGTCAGTTCTATAGCTGTGCTGGGAACTCAGCCTGCTCCCCTCCAATGGTCAAACTTGTCCTGACACCCCACACCCATTCACTGGGAAGCTCAGTGTGCTGCTATTTCTCCTCCTCCAGCTCTTATGCAGCTGAGAACAGAGGGTATGTGATCACTTATAAAAATGAGGAAAAGGGGTATTTATACTATATGTGTATGTATACACAAATGTTTTGTCTTTTTTTTTTTTTTTTTAAACTGGTTGGGTTGTTTTTCAAGGTGAGGGTTTACATTTACTTTACAGCATAATCACACCATATTAGGGTGAAGCTGACCTAATACATTTGATATTGACAAAAAGGGAAACAGTAAATGCAGGAACACACCTTTTCACCATACCTTGCGATGCTAGCTTATGTGGTGTACCGTGTTCTTCATCAACTTTTAGTACGCTGCTCCCTAGGGTTGTTGCTACCCCTTAACTAACTTGACATTGTTCCCTCCCTTATCTGATGCTGACCCTTACCTAAAAAACAGCTGAAATGCAGTAGGCAGTGTCAGTGCTCCCCAATATAATGACATCATGTAGGAGTTCAGAGGGCAAGAGACCTACTGCCGGATTGCCGGCATAGGTAGGGAGGTCCGTCCCAGTCAAGTAGTAAACAAATTAATGATGTCATGTTACTGAGCGGAGTTTGAGAAGTAGAGTACAGCTGCTTGACGCTGTAATCGGGCAGCAGGACTCTATTTCCAAAACTCTACCCGCAAGTGTGACAACCTTTTAACCTCCCTGGCGGTATGATTATTTCAGATTTTAGGTGCTGAAAGCGGTACCATTATTTTGCATGTAAATTTGGCGTTTTATATTGTAGTTCTGTAATTCTTAGGAATAACTCACTTAAATCTGTCCAAACCAGAGTCTAGCAGACATCCCTGAAAGTTTGAAAAATTAAATCATAAATTATAATATAATAAATAACTATAAATAATTATACTAAATAATAATATAACAATAATACAAATGATTCAATAATTTAATCAAATCAAAAACACTGAAATTTGCTCAGTTGCAGAATTGTCACTGTCCTTACTTTTCAGTATTTGATGACGGATCTCCCCACAAATCGATATCGCTCAATTCTGCAAGTGATTCTAATTTATTATCGCTGTTTTCTAGCTGGTCTAAAACTACTTTTGATATAAAGGGAGAGTTTTGGTTGCTATGGACAATCTCCAGTTTCCAGGCATAAAGAACAGTTTTTATATTATAAAACTGCATGCAGGACACTGGCGCAACCACTAGGGACAAAGGGGATGTGTAAATAATTACATACAGCAATGTAATCTGTAAGATTACATTATACTGTATGTAATGTGTGTGTTTTACTTTTTGAATTTGGCGCCGTTCTCCGTCCCCGTACATTGAAGCACTCGCAGGGAACGGAGATCGGCTCTGTGATAAATCGAGTGGAGGACAAGCCGCTCGTACAGAGGGCGACATCGCTGGATCCAGGGGACAAGGAAAGTAAGCTCTCCTTGGATTCAGTGATTCAGTCCCGAGTCTGGCTCAGGGTTACCGCTTTTGGTACAAAATTTTCACCCCGAGCCAGACTCGGGAATACCGCCAGGGGGGTTAATAATCCATTACTAGAAGATGGGCAGAGTCTGTTCCCTGTGCATGCAATCAACTTAAGTGGAGCACAGTGAAAGTATCCTGAGGTCCATGGAACCCCATAATTTTCTAAAAAATGTGGGACAATCCCACAAAATCAGGATTGTTGAGAGGTATGATCATTTAAAAATAAAGTTGATTCACTAAAGAAGTGCAAACTTTTCACTCTGAAATGTAATTGGATGGTTGTGGCTTCATCCTATCAGGTGCATGCAAAAATTCCGTTTTTTTTTCTTGCAAATTAGGTATTTTTTTGCATTAGGTATACTTTGCCAAGATAATTTTCCCTTAGCTTCACCTCTTTCACTAAGTGAAAGTTCCCTATGCAAAGTGTAAATGCTCCATTGCTAGAGAAAATCAACCCGTCACTGAAATATTCATTATTTGTTTGTGATTATTTATAAAGTGTTTAGTTGAATTACTAAAGTAATAGATGCTGCTCACTTAGTAAATAAGGTAATCATGCTGGTAAAAATCCTTTTTTTTTAACCACCTTAGTTACTAACATTCATTTTGCAAACTGAACATTCTCTTTACTAAATGAACAACATCTACTATAAATTTACAAAACTACATAGCTGGCTAAAAGCACTGTAAAATGAGTTTTCATGACGTTTTTATAATGAGATAATATTGTGCCAAGTCCAAAGGAAATGCAAATTAAAATCAGTTGGTAGAAACTCAGTGGAAAATATATGTTATGATATAAAGCAACCTTATATTGCTATTTTGTTTTCTTCACCGTGAATACAGTTTTTCTCCTCTTTGTAGAAATCTGAAAAGAATTTATTCTTCTGGAACATCCAGTACAAATTTTGTTTTTGGCCAGCAAACTAAAACTTCTAAAGGAAAAAAAAAAACAATATGACCAATCAAAAAACCTGTTTTTTTTTTTTTAAGTTTTAAGTATACAACAGACACATTTACAGTTACAGGTAAGAGTGTTTGGACTAAAATCCATGATTTTCATCGGATTTACCATTGAGCAAAATAACTTTGCAGGACTTCATTATGTCAAGCAATCTGCCAAAAAAATAAAAACATAATGACAACATAGCTTCGCCAGGACATTTTATTGCTAATTGAATTGCACTGCTTTTAAAGTTTTCATATGTAAAAAATTAGCAACTAATGTGTTTGGTTTATAAAATGAGATTTCCAAAATAAATTGATCATTTTAAATCCAAGTAAGTGAAACACAGTGACACGGTCACCTCCAAATGACTATTCAGTGTCTAGTGCCAAAACTATTAGGAGTTATTATTTGTGCATTGTGGTTTATGTTATTTATTCTTACGGAAAATGACATTTACTTAGAAGAACCTATTGATTTGGTGCTTTTATTAGCTAAAAATCCACTTAGAACGTATCTTAGAAAAATTAGCTTAATAATGTGATAGACCAGCATGAAGAATTAGGAATTGGGAATCTTTCTCAATAAATTGTGAATATTGACTTTAACTATCCAATCATGTGAAAAGCAAATTCCAGTTCACTTAGTTCATCTGCACATGGTTGGTTATTCAAAGTAAACAAAACTTCGCTGTTTACTTGATTAGATACTTGGAAACCTGATTAAGAAACCTCCCGCAACCTAACTTCCTGCCAGGGTGCGCAGTTGCTTTGGCGTAGATAAAAATGACAAAAAAGCTATCTTAAAATTAAACTCGAGGAATTATTTTATTTGCGTATTGACATTGAGCTAACTTGGCTGAAGTAACAGAAGTAGTGCATGCTACATACAGTGAGAGCTGTGACCTTCTGTGTTTTGTGTGAGGGGCTTCCCATCTGAACACAAAGTTTTGTTTGTTTGACCACTCCACCATTTATAGAACGCCTTGTATTTTTTTCAATGAATTCTCTGATTGGGTGAGGTGAAAGTCGTGACAGCACTGCCCTCCTCTCTACCTCAACCAATCAGAGATTGCATTCTATTTATTGAAAAACACACAAGCAACGTTTTGAGATGGGAATGAGGGACACCCACTAGCAAACGTATGTGGGCATAGGACACGCCCTTGCCATGCCCCTTAAAGGGGACACAAGTGCTTTTTTTTTACCACCAATATTCCTTTATATTGGATTTTAAAATGAAGAGTTTAGCACTGGGAAACACTTTTTGAAAGACAAAAAGTGCATTTTATTTACAACTACATAAATCAGACCAAAATAAGGGACAAAGGAGGAGGAAAGAGGGACATTGCTCCAAATCAGGGACAGTTGGGAGCTATGATACAAGGCATTCTATGAATGGCAGAGGTGCTGAGCAAGTGGAACCCCTGTGATCAGTGTGCAGAGGGGAAGTCCTTTACATAGAACCCAGAAGACTTTGGCTCTCATTGTATGTATTGTAGATCAATCAATACAGTGATTTACAGCATCCCCAGCGGTCCTTTGGATATCAGATATGGCCACGTACATCCAGCCAAGCTGGTCTAATGTAAATATGCAAAAAAAAAAAAAAAAAAATGTATATAAAATATAAGGTGTGTGTTTATAGTGTGAAGGAAATTAATGTTCAGTATGTAGTACATACTTTATGCGCTACATATTCATTCCACCAATTTTAATCAGAACAAATAACTAGCTTCAGGTATTGTTACATATGTGCCCATGTGTGTTTAAATGTCAAATACATTTCGATATATATGAAGAGGTCCCTCTAAGAGCAATGTATACTAAGCAACTTTGTCCAAGAGTGACCATGTGTGTTTAAATGTCAAATAAATTACCATATATATGAAGAGGTCTCTCTAAGAGCAATGTATACTAGATACCTTTCTCCAAGAGTGACCAGATATGGCCACGTACATCCAGCCAAGCTGGTCTAATGTAAGTATGTGGAAAAGAAACATTATCTCTGAGCTTAGCTTAAAATTTTTAAGGTGTATGTGTTTATAGTGTGAAGGAAATTAATGTCCCGTATGTAGCATTAGCATACTAATGTGCTACATATTCTAACAATTGTAAACAGAACAAATAACTAGCTTCAGATGTTGTTACATATTGCCCATGTGTGTTTAAATGTCAAATAAATTACCATTTATATGAAGAGGTCCCTCTAAGGCCCCTTTCACACTGAGGCGTTTTTCAGGCGCTACAGCTTTAAAAATAGCGCCTGTATAGCGCCTGAAAAAAGCGGCCCCTTTCATTCCAGTGTGAAAGCCAGAGGGCTTTCACACTGGAGCAGTGCGCTGGCAGGATGGTAAAAAAAGTTCTGCTAGCCGCATCTTTGGAAATCAATGGGGCAGCGCGGCTATACTGCCGAAAAAAACGCAGCTGCAGCGTCGCTTTGCCAGCGGTTTTAACCCTTAACCCCCTGCTGCTAAAACGACGGTAAAGCGCAGCTAAAAATAGCGGCGCTTTCCCGCCGACGCCCGCACTGCCCCAGTGTGAAAGGGGCCTTAGAGCAATGTATACTAAGCACCTTTCCCCAAGAGTGACCAGCCAGAAAATAACTTGCTTGGTCATCATGGGGAACAACTGTTTTATCTGCTGTAATAAGCTAATTGTTTTTACACATTACTCATACAGAGATCTGAGCAATGTGCAGCTCGTTTAGATATTATTGTCATGCAAAAAATATTTATTGTTTTACAATTGTACAGGACTGTACAATAAAAGACCAGTGATTTATAGAAGAGCAAAGATCAGTCAATTAAGAGTACACATTCAATGTCAGAATTGATTGTTTTCACCAATTACAATTTTCCATCTTGCTGTAAAATCTGACTAATACTTTCCTCTCCTGACTGAAAAGATGAAAGAAAGTGAGGAATTGCACAAGTCGTCTCACAGGAAAACTGATAAAGTAACAAAAGTAAATTCAGATGCGAAGTTGAGCAGGTATTTCCCCACGTGTTGGGAAAACGACTCTGATATCATCATGTACCAGACCTTCTCAGCTGTTGATTGGATAGATTGAGCCATTGGCTCCCGCTGCTGTTAATCAAATCCAATGACACTAGCGCCAGGGGTGAGGCCGAGTCCTGCATTCGGCCGCTCTGGACACCGAATGCTGGACACGGGAGCGCACCTGAAAGGTAACCCCCTCGGGGAAGCGCTTCTCTGAGGGGGTTATCAGATGTGGGGAGGAGCTGCGAGAGCTGCCGAGGGAACCCAGAAGACCAGGTTCAGGGCCAACCTGTGCAAAACGAGCTGCACAATGGAGGTAAGTATATGTTTGTTATTTTTAAAAAATTTAAATTTTTATCCTTACAAGCACTTTAAGATCCCTTTCACACTGAGGCAGTGCGCTTGCGGGACGTTAAGAAAAGTCCTACAAGCAGCATCTGTGGTGTGGTTTGGGAGCACTGTATACAGCGCTCCTAAAATGCCCTGCCCATTGAAATGAATGGGCAGTGCTTCCAAAGCGCCTGAAAAGAGCTTTGGAAGCACCAGAACACGGGCGTTCTAAACTACTTCTTTGGGGTTAAAAGCGCCCCACTAGTGGACGAAAAGCGCTGCTTAAACAGCTGTCATTTATGGAAGCACAGCTGCAGACTAAAAGCATTACCTCTGCAAGGCTGGTGAGAGCAGAACTGGTGGAAAAGGAGGCATACTTCATGTCGTACCTTTATTATTGGCAACATTGTTCTCAGCCTCTGTATTTGTGTGTACACATTTGAAGGGAATGCACTTCTCTTTCACAGTGAATATGTGTGTACTGTGTATATACATAGCAGGACATGCATTGCACAGTAATTATGGAGTATGTTGTGGGTGCAAGGCCTGCAGATTGTGTACAGTGTATATGGTATTTAGGCTTAAGCTGGCTACACTTTACAGTATACAATGCTCTGGTACAATTTACCAAAACCATATAATATGAGGTCAAACCTAAACACTATCAAAATTGTAAGCAATCGGGCAGGCCCATGCACTACATAGTTAAAGGTAAATCTAAAGGAAATTGAACAACAAAAATTGTAAAATGTGTAGCCAGCTCTAAGCTCCAAAGTTGTCACTTTCACAATGACAAATGAGATTCACTGATTACACTGATTTTAGACATTTATGTACAGACAAGAGCTGCACAGGCACCAGGGCTTACAGAGCTTTGTCCTCTTTGAGCCAGCATTTAACCCTTTCGCTACCAGAGCAGTTTTTGCACATGTTTTAAAAAATCATTTTAGGCCTGAAGATTACACAAAACCCCCAAACATTATATATTTTCTGAAAGCAGCCACCCTGGAGAATAAAATGGTGATAGTTGCAATTTTTTATGTCACACAATATTACCGCAAAGGTCTAGGAAATGCAAGATTTCTGTAAAAAACACATATGTGTGTATATGTGGGGGTGGGAGCTTAAAAAATTTTTGGGGTGGGGTTATGTGCTTGGGTGTAACTTTATTTTTTTTACATCATACATGCCACTTTCCAGGTCACCAGCGAGAAGGGAAGGAGACCAGATGTGTGTCCACTCTCCTCCCTTCCCTCCATCAGCTGGAGCCATCAGCATGTCTGTCCTGGGCCTGCAGATTGGCAAGCGAAGCCTGGAATACATGATGGGGGTGCGTGCACCAGGGCACCTGGCCCGAATGCTTACACCTGACACGTAGGAGACTGTCAGTTTTACACACAATCCCGGTTTTAAAGGTTCGTGATAAAAATATTATCTGTGCAACAGCCCCCCAATACTTGCCTGAGCCCCACTGCAATCCAGCGATATGAGCAGCAGCTCTCCCCGGTCTTTCTTATTCATTGGTTGAGACAAAGCTGTTGTCAATCACAGCCAGTGAGCCAATGAGGAGAGAGAGAGGCAGGGCTGAGCCACAGCTTTTTGTTTATATAGACATGCAGAGAAGTGGCTTGGGAGCGGACCTGCTTGGGTGCCCCCATAGCACGCTGTTTGGTCTGGGGGCAGGAGAGAGGGGCCAGGAGTGCCAGCAGGGAAACCAAGAAGAGGAGAATTGAAGAAAGCCACTGCATAGAGCAGGTACATATTACATGTTTGTTTTTTGTTTTTTAATTGCCTTTATAAATATAACTTTAAGTCCAGGAAGAAGATGCCTGAACAAAGATTGTACTAGCATGGATTTGGCAGATGAAGGCAATGTGAGGGGCATACTGCAATCTTTAAGAGGCAATAAATACATGTAAGTGTTTCATTCATCCATTATGTAGCATACTTTTTAACTTAAAAGTTCTAGGTCCTCTAGTACTTATTGACAAAATTTCACATGCTTGCCTTTCCAAAATGTTGTTATCGTATTAGATACAGAAATGCAGAAAAGCCACTAGAGGCTGGGTAGATTAACCTCTGCAAGTACTTTGCCTAAATACTTAGCAACCATTGAGATAGATATAAACCAGACAGGGAGTGAATCTTTTTCAAAGAGTAGTTGACTAACAAACTTGCTGTGTGAGAAGGTACACTAAAGCACAAACAGGGTGTGGCATTGTGAAACAGGAAGCATGGCCTGAATTTGCAAAGAACAAATATATATTATATTTTATCATTTCTTAGGCCGCGTACACACGGGCGGACTGTTCGCCCAACTTTGTCCGCTGAACAGTGTTTGGGCGGACAGTCCGCTCGTGTGTGGGCTTTCAGCGGACAGTTTCAGCGGACAGTTTGACGGACAAGGTTTTTCGGAAATTCCGTAAAACTGTCCGCTGAAACCTTGTTTCAGCGAACAGTCCGCTCGTGTGTAGGCTTGTTCGTCAAACAAAGTTGCGCGCATGCTCAGAAAGGATTTTCACGCCGAAAGCTATAATGCAGTGTATAGGACGTCGTATTTTTCGTCCCGTCGTACATGCCGTTCACGTCATCGCGCACGGTTTCAGCAAACTGTTCGTCCGTCGTGTGTGGCCATGTCCGTCCATGCTAAGTTTGAGCGGACTGTTTGCCGAAACTGTTGGACGGACAAAGTTGGGCGAACAGTCCGCGCGTGTGTACGCGGCCTTAGTATTTCTTATATTTTCATCTGGTGATCCAGCCAGTAAATCTGTTGTTTGTCAAAAGAGCAAGCTGTTTAGCAGTTACAGCAGGGCCGGACTGAGAATAAAAATTGGGAATAAAAACCAGCCCTGGAAATAATTTCATACCAGCCCCACAGCATAATTATACCAGCTCTACAGCATAATGTCACAGAGGCTGTGCGGATATGGTACAGGAGGTAGTCACAGGCTGTGCGGACATGATATAGGAGATGGCCATAGACTGTGTGGACATAGTAAAGGAGGTGGTCATAGGCTGTGCGGACATTGTACAGTAGATGTCAGAGGCTGTGGACATATTACAGGAGATGTCAGAGGCTGTGGACATGATACTGGAGATGTCAGAGGCTGCAGACATGGTAAAGGAGATGTCAGAGGCTGTGGACATAGTACAGGAGGAGATGTCAGAGGCTGTGGACAAAATACAGGGCATGTCAGAGGCTGCGGACATGGTACAAGAGATGTCAGAGACTGTAGATATGGTACAGGAGATGTCAGAGGCTGCGGACATGTCAGAGGCTGTGGACATGGTACAGGAGATGTCAGAGGCTGCAGACATGGTACAGGAGATGCCAGAGGCTGTGGACATGGTACAGGAGGAGATGTCAGAGGATGTGGACATAGTACAGGACATGTCTGAGGCTGCGGACATGGTACAGGAGATGTCATAGACTGCGGATATTGTACAGGAGATGTCAGAGGCTGTGGCAACGGTACAGGAGATGTCAGAGGCTGCGGACATGATGCAGGAGCTGATGTCAGAGGCTGCGGACATGGTACAGGAGGAGATGATGGAAGCTGTGGACATGGTACAGGAGGGGATGTCGGAGGCTGTGGACATAGTACATAAGATGTCAGAGGCTGCGGACATGGTACAGGACATGTCTGAGGCTGCGGACATGGTACAGGAGATGTCATAGACTGCGGATATTGTACAGGAGATGTCAGAGGCTGTGGACATGGTACAGGAGATGTCAGAGGCTGCGGACATGGTGCAGGAGCTGATGTCAGAGGCTGCGGACATGGTACAGGAGGAGATGATGGAAGCTGTGGACATGGTACAGGAGGGGATGTTGGAGGCTGTGGACATGGTACAGGAGATGTCAGAGGCTGTGTATATGCTACAGGAGGAGATTTCAGAGGCTGTGGACATGGTACAGGAGAAGATGTCCGGGGCTGTAGATATGGTACAGGAGAGTAATAACAGGAGGTGATCAGAGGCTGCGGAGGGTTCCAGTCTTACCAGGCTGTGATGAGAGGCACACACCACTGCTGAGACCTCCCCAAGACAAGTGCAACTGCTGCCTTACATTGATCTATTATGTTACTGTGCATGTGCCTGCCTGCCTGAAAATGGCCGAGCATGTAGGGCTTTCCCGAGCCCGGCTACCTTTGGAATGGTGGTGGCGCAAGAGCATTTGGCCCAGGCCTGCAGCCATGTTTTTTATGGGTGCCACTGCCCTCAAAGCAGCCCCAGGGCAGACGGCCTTGCCGGTCTACCAGAAAATTTCCTGCTATGCCGGTAGGCCAGTCCGACTCTGAGTTACAGGGATGAGGCAAACCATACTATGGCTACCTACTGCTGAGAGGGGCATGTAATATATTATTTTTATTTATGTAAAACCTGTATCCCAAAAAGGAACAAAACTGCTGTAAATACTTATAAAGTGTTAGCTGGAGTTTGGCTTAAAATTTAAGGCTGGCCATCCATGAGTATTTTTTTTTCAACCAGTCGGTTGAGCGAAAGAAACGTACTTGATTCCCCCAATCCTTAAACTCGATGCTGAATTATTGTATTCTAACAGTGGGGAGACCCACCATCAAAATACACTGATCAGCATTGCCGTCTATAGCTGGCAGAACTGATCATATGGGAAATTTTCCAACAGGCTAGTGATACAGAAGTAGATCGATAGGCTGACTTCATCCCTGCTGAACAAGCCAAATTTCAATCTATTTATGGTCAACATTAGTGTAACTAAATCTGCTAGTACATCTACTGTACATAAAGGTTCTTATTTAATTACTTCCTGTTATTGGGTGACAACTGCCTCCCATTCATGCTCCTGCATTGTCACTCTGTCAATTCCACCATAGATGAAGACTATTAGGCTAGGTGCACATCTTTGCGTAATTGTCAATGGCACCCCCATACATCTGCAAACGTGCGTGTTTTCATGTGCACCAAGCCGCATGGTTCTGTAGCACCATGTGGGTCAATGCTACATGTTTTTGGAAAAGAGTCAGTGACTTTTTTTTTGCAAAAGAAATTGAAAAAAATAATTTTCTGCTCTGTGAAATGATCTCAGTGGCAGCTTTCACATATAAGTAATATACCCAAAACTTAAATCAACATGTATAGAGATTGTATGAGATTCACTGATTACACTGATTTTAGACATTTATGAACAGACAAGAGCTGCACAGGCACCAGGGCTTACAGAGCTTTGTCATCTTTGAGCCAGCATTTAACCCTTTCGCTACCCTTTCAACATGTATATAAAAAATGTGCAGCGCCAATGTAATCAGTGAAATAAACTTTGAAGTCCTCAGAGGACCCCTTGATAACGTCCTATTGGACGAAACGCAATGGGGAAGGTGCTGCTAGTGCTTATGTCACCCCGCTGTCCGGTCTTGGGTCAGCAGCAGGTTTGTATGTATGAAATTCATGATTTTTTATATATGCTTTTAACGATACATGAATATAAAATAAATTCTACACTACCAAAGCATTTTTCTGGCTCCTAGTGAGCTTTATTCACTCCAATTTACATCCACTGAGGAGGCTTTATGAAGTGTATATTGGGCGAGAGCTGCCTACTCACAGCAGATATTTGTCTTAAAGACACGCGTGCTTGCTGCTGTAAGGGCAGCCATCGCATATGGCGAGTGTTGATCTGACGGGGAGGTGATGGCTGATATCTAAACACTCTTCTATAAGACCCTTTGCACACTGAGCCACCCTGGGCATCAGTGGTAAAGTGGCGCTTGTTTTATCGTCTTTTAAGCATTGGACCACTAGTTTTAACCCCCCGCTAGTGGCCGAAAAGGGGTTAATTCCGCCTGCAAAACACTGATGCGGTGGCGCTATGCCAGCAGTATGGCGGCGCTGCCCCATTGTTTTCAATGGGCAGGAGTGGTAGAGGAGTAGTGTATTCACCGCTTCTCCACTGCTGCAAACAGGCATGTACTGGCCATTGGGACTACAGGGAGTTTCCCGGTGGGCCGATGGCTCAGTGGGCCGGTTTCAGTGACAAAGTAATGGCTGCGCAGCTCGCCCTCAACTTCACGCAGTGATGTGAGAAAGATGAGAAAAATACAGAGGAGAAAATGAAATAATAAAAGAGGTTAGTGAGGACTCCTTATGTTATGCTACTTATGTTTTTTTTTGCACAATTGCGTATAGTTTTATAAACAGCTTTTGTGCTTATTTGCTAAATGAAAGTGGGCTGGATGAAGTCCAGGGCCAAATTTTTGTCCCAGTCCAGCTCTGGCTGCAAAGAAGCTGCTGGCAGGACTTTTTGTGGCGCCCTGCCAGCGCAGCGCCCCAGTGTGAAAGCGCTTGAGTTTGCAGATGAGGATTTTTTTCATGCATGTGCTATTTTTTGCGTTGTAGCGCCTGAAAAACACCTCCAGTGTGAAAGGGGTCTAACACTGGACCTTTTTTGTAGTTGATTTTTCTAAGATACACACCTGTATTCATTAAACTATTTCAAATATTGTTATATGCACTTCTTTTTTGCATTTCTTAAATGAAAGATCTGCCCTACATGCGATGTGCAGGAACGCTAGAAAAATGCATAAAAATGGGCCCACGCTCAGGTGCATCTGTAGGTGTCAACACATATTGGCATAGTCCACTGTTGTCACCATCAGGAAGCAAGTCCAAAGCAATGATGCGCAGCCCACAATGGTGCAAATGAATGCAGAAAGAAAGTGGCTGAAAGAGATCAGCAATATTGAGATGCAATAAAAGGGGGAAACAAGGTACAAACTGAATGAACTTACAAAAAAGTCACATTTTTTAGGATACACGATATTTTAGAAAAATAAATGATATCCAGTTATGGTATAGATTTACCTACATTTTTTTTTTAAAGTGTATGGACTAGGTAAAAATAACGCAATTACTAAAGCATACACATTTGTTTGATTTTCTTTTCCATATTGATAAAACAAAATTAAAATTTCAGTCTATTTCTCTTATAAAAATCTGTTTTATACATCCTTTCTTAGGACATAACTCTAATTTCTAATAGTCATATACAAAAGGTTTCATTGTGTAGATGGCAATTAGAAGCCTGTAAATGTATATGGTAATGATAGGGGTCATTGATATACTTGACGAGCCAGCTGCACTTACACTCTCCCCCCTTTAAGCCATTACAGTGTTTGAAGGCTGCATTTGGAGGAGGGGAAGGCTCCAACATGTTCCCAGATCTCAGGCCACAACGTAGCATTCACCGTAGCAGCAAGGGTTATACTTTACAGAACAATAATCAGTCTGTACCATCTGCCCCTCTGTATTTATAATACTATGTTTAGAGCCTGGATACATTTTTAACGTTGCCTTACAATTTATTTTTTTATTTTTATTTTTTGCTCGTAGCATTCTTACTATTGCGTCTAACCACTTTAAAGATGCAATTAGAAGCATGTGACAATGGATGCAAATAAGAGAAAGTGAATTGTAATTAGAAAACCACGGCTATCTTCACGCATGTATTAAAACATAGGATGTACGTTAAAATAACAGAGCGGCAGTACTATATATAGGATTCACATAGCTGCTGCTAAAAATAGAATCTATGGAGCAAGCAATCAGAAAGCAAATACGTCTTATCAGCATAGAAATATAATATCCTAACAAAACACACAATATAAATCAGAGCATCACTGTAAAATATAAGCCACACCATTCTGCTTGGTATTAGCATACAGCTGTCTGGATGCTTTAGCTAAAGAAATGGTGCTTTGCATCCTCCTAGCTTACAGCTAGCTCTGTCCCCATCCCTGCTTCTTTTTTTTTTTTTTGTTAAAAAAAACAAAAAACAAACATAAAAGCTTGTTTAAGGTTTACAATTGCAGGATCGCCTTTGTAAACACATTTACCTTGCAAATGCTTGAAATAGCTCCCTGCCCGCAGAGTCCTTGTAAAGATGCTTACTGTAGTCTCAGCATCCCTCTTTGTTTTGCATGGAATGCAGCGTTCCACCATGTTCTGGTCACATGACCTGTGGTACATCTAAATAGAGATGATCACCTGCTCTCAACGGAAACGCAGTGTGAAGCAGATGCAGGGATCTGAAGAATTATTTAAGGAAGACCAATATGAGAAGACAAGTATGGTGGGGTATGACGCTGGTTTTATAGAAGTATTGAATACAGTTTTTGCTTTAAATAAACGATTGTATGTTAAAATTACTATGTTCATAAAATATATTCAATAAAAAAAACTGGACTTTTGTATTTTTTTTTTATTTAGCTAATAAAGAAGAGTGGAAACTCTTTATTTATTACACTGGACTAAATTAATCATATTGGTTAGTTTAAAAAAAAAAAAATGACAAATAAGTTAAAGTGTTTTTTAACCACTTTCAGACCGGACCATTTTGCTGGTAAATGACCAGAGGTCTTTTTACAATTTGGCACTGCGCTGCTTTAACTGGTAATTGCGCGGTCATGCAATGTTGTACCCAAACAAAATTTGCGTCCTTTTCTTCCCACAAATAGAGCTTTCTTTTGATGGTATTTGATTGCCTCTGCGATTTTTATTTTTTGCGATATAAATGGAAAAAGACCGCAAATTTTGAAAAAAAATTATATTTTCTACTTTTTGTTATTAGAAAAATCCAATAAACTAAATTTTAGTCATACATTTAGGCCAAAATGTATTCAGCCACATGTCTTTGGTAAAAAAAAAGTCAATAATTATATATTTATTGGTTTGCGCAAAAGTTGTCACATCTACAAACTAAGGTACGTTTTCTGGAATTTACGCAGCTTTTAGTTTACGACTGCCTATCTCATTTCTTGAGGTGCTAAAATGGCAGGGCAGTACAAAACCCCCCCAAATGACCCCATTTTGGAAAGTAGACCCCCTAAGGAAATTGATAAGTGGCATGTTGAGCCCATTGAATATTTAATTTTTTTGCCTCAAGCGATTGAATAATGACAAAAAAAAAATTATTATTTTTTTTTTACACAAAGTTGTCACTAAATGATATATTGCTCACACATTCTATGGGCATATGTGAAATGACACCCCAAAATAAATTTTGCTGCTTCTCCTGAGTACGGGGATACCACATGTGTGGGATTTTTTGGGAGCCTAGCCGCGTACGGGGCCTCGAAAGCCAAGAACCGCCTTCAGGTTTTCTAAGGGCGTAAATATTTGACTTCACTCCTCACTACCTATTACAGTTTTGAAGGCCATAAAATGCCAAGATGGCACAAAACCCCCACAAATGACCCCATTTTAGAAAGTAGACACCCCAAGCTATTTGCTGAGAGGCATGTTGAGTCCATGGAATATTTTATATTTTGCCACAAGTTGCGGGAAAATTACAAACTTTTTTATTTTATTTATTTTTTTCACAAAGTTGTCACTAAATGATATATTGCTCACGCATGCCATGGGCATATGTGAAATTAAACCCCAAAATAAATTCTGCTGCTTCTCCTGAGTACGGGGATACCACATATGTGGGACTTTTTGGGAGCCTAGCCGCGTACGGGGCCCCGAAAACCAAGCACCGCCTTCAGGCTTTCTAAGGGCGTTACAGTTTTGAAGGCCATAAAATGCCAAGATGGCACAGACGCCCCCCAAATGACCCCATTTTGGAAAGTAGACACCCCTAAATTTAGGGGTACACTAGTGAGACTAGGTAATAAATGGCAGGTGCCCTGAAACTATAAAAAAATAACTAACCAACCAGCGTCACCTGTAACCGTTATATGGTGATCACTGGTGAAAGGGTTAACTAGGGGGCAATCAGGGGGCTTTATGCGGTAGTATATGGGGGTCCCTGGCGCTATAAAAAGCTGCGGCGAACCTAAATACCTACCTGCCTAACTAGCGTCACCTGTGACACTAATACAGCGATCAGAAAAACGATCGCTTATTAGGCTGGGTTCACACTGGAGCGATGCGGGAACGCCACGAATCCGCGGCGGGTTCCCGCATCGCATGCCTCCCGGCGGCAGTTCACACTGCCCTATGCGAACTGCTGGGAGTGTCAGTGAAATGTTAATGACACCCCCAGATCAGTTCGCATATCGCAGTGCGATCTGCAAACTCGGATCGCATGGTGTGAACACCCATGCGATCCGATTCTGCTGCGGACCAAAAAAAGGGTCCCGTGCGAATTTGCGGCGGGTGCGGCGCGAATTCAGCCATACTATCTGTATGGCTGAACTCGAATCGCACAGAGATCGGATGTGATTTGCACTGCAGTGCGGTGCGAATCACATTCGTTCTCATAAACCGCTGCAATGTGAACCCAGCCTTAGTGACACTGGCGACGGGGGGTGATCATGGGGTTAAACCTTTATTGGGGGGGTTAGGGGGGCACATTAGAACTAAAGGGGGCTAACCCTAACTGCCCTAACAGTTATTACAGTCACAAATGACACCAATGCAAAAAAAATAAAAAATGCAATTGGTGTCACTGTGACTGGGGGGGGGGGGCAGGGGTAATTGGAGGGAGGAGAGGAAGTGATGTCACGGAGCATTTCTATTCGTCGGGAGCGATCGCGAGGGGGTGGCCATGAATGAATGGCCGCCCCCTCATCCCGGATCGCTCCCGAACGAATGCCGACCACCGCAGGCACCGGGGGGGGCCCGATCGGGCCCCCCCCCCCCCCGCGGGAAGGCAGGGACTTATATATACGCCCATATGCCTGCCCGTGCCATTCTGCCGACGTATATCGTCGTGCGGCGGTCGGCAAGTGGTTAAATGAAAATAACAAACATGCCTAATTGCCTAAACTTACCTGCTCTCTGGTTCTGCACAACGCAGCCCCGATCTTTCTCTTCTTGGGTCCCCCACGCTCATAATTGGGTGCCCCCACGGAAAGCCACTTTCCATGGGGGCACCCGTGCATGCTCACTCCCAGACCCACTGCTGCGTCCATTGACACAGACAGCAGAACAAAATATTACAGCGCACACATGCAAAAAAATACATTTACCTCTTTAAAGCGGAGGTCCACCCTAAAGTCGACCTTCCGCTCATTGGAATCCTCCCCCCCTCTGGCGCCACAATTGGCACCTTTCAGGGGGGAGGGGGGTGCAGGTACCTGTACAGTACAGGTATCTGCACCCACTTCCGGGATAGCTCTCTGCGGAAAGGGGCGTAGATTATGCCCCTTTCCGAAAGTCCCCCGCTGCCTGCTGGGAAACACACAGATCCCAGAGGCAGCGGGTCCATCCTTATTGCGCAGCGCGACTCGCGCATGCGCAGTAGGGAACCGGGAAATGAAACCGAAAGGCTCCACTTCCTAATTCCCATACCCAAGATGGCGGCGGCAGCACCCGAGAGACGATCGAGAGATCGGCTTCGGGTGCCGACATCGCGGGCGCGCTGGACAGGTGAGTGTCACTATTTTAAAAGTCAGCAGCTGCAGAATTTGTAGCTGCTGGCTTTAAAAAAAAAAACGCGGACTCCCGGCAGACTCCCTCTTTAATGCATCTTTTAGGGTGTGCCCCCCCCCCCCAAAAAATATCTTGTTTGTTTGACACAGACAGCGGGACTCAGCCTCTGTACCCCGCCCCCCCCCCCCCCCCCATGTCACCGGATTTGATTTACAGCAACGGGAATCGATCGCTCCCGCTGTTATCAATCTGTCCAATGAGAAAAAAAACAGCGGCGGGAGCTGCTGCGCCCATGCACAATGCTGGATCGGACCTGCTCATGTCAGGAAAATGGGGGGGGGGGGGGTCTGGAGGGCAGCTGCAGCCCAGAAGGTTTTTCAACCTAATGTATTATATGCATTAACTCCTAAAGGCTTTAGAACTACTTTAAGAAGTTTAGTTCAGTTTTAAAGTGATTGTAGAGGCTATTCTTTTTTTAAATAACAAACACGTTCATACTTACCTTCTCTGTGAAATGGTTTTGCACTCTGCTTTTTCTTTTCTCGGGTTTCCCGCCGGACACACCTAACTCCTCCTCTTCTCGGTGCACAACCAACTATTGTGACACACCTGCCGAAGCTGCCTGTATCTATAGACACAGACAGCAAAACTCGACCCTGCCCCCGCTATCTCTTCACAGGCTATGACTGACAGCAGCAGGGGCAGGTTTTTTTAAATAACAAACACGTTCATACTTACCTTCTCTGTGAAATGGTTTTGCACTCTGCTTTTTCTTTTCTCGGGTTTCCCGCCAGACACACCTAACTCCTCCTCTTCTCGGTGCACAACCAACTATTGTGACACACCTGCCGAAGCTGCCTGTATCTATAGACACAGACAGCAAAACTCGACCCTGCCCCCGCTATCTCTTCACAGGCTATGACTGACAGCAGCAGGGGCAGGTGGCTGCCACTGCTGTCTCTGAGCCAGTGAGGAAAGAGAGACAGCAGCCCTGCTGCTCTTAGTCACAGCCCTGGATCGAGTTGGGGGTAAGGTTAGTACTGTATTTAGGGGGGGGCTAGGGGGGAGAAAAACATTAAAGTTTTCTTTACCTTAATGCAGACAATACATTAGGGTAAAAAAAACCTTAGCATTTACCACCAATTAAAGTGGCTGTAAACCCTAAAAAAAAAAAAAAACAAACAAAAAAAACCTGCAAGACAAAGGCATAATGAGCTAGTATGCATTAGTTCAATGTGCGGCCAAAATCTTAGTAAATGTTAAAGTGGTTGTAAACCCTTACAACCAACTTTGACCTACAGGTAAGCCTAGATTAAGGCTTACCTGTAGGTCCAAGAAATATCTCGTAAACCTACACGGTTTAGGAGATATTTGGCGAAAGACAGGCACCGCTGTCTACGGCGATATGCCGCGAGTGGCGGCTCCCGTGCGCATGCGTGGGAGTGACGTCATCGCGGCTTCGCCGAATGACAGCGGCGGAGCAGCGAGACCCACCGAGAAGATGGACGCTCCGGATTACAGGAGACAGCGGTGGCTTCGCTGGCTCCTGTGTCAGGTAAGTGACACATAATGGACTACTATGCGATGCATAGTAGTCCATTATGCTTTACCTTTGCAGGGAAACAAAGAGGAAGTAAACTCATCAGGGTTTACTTCCTCTTTAAGCAACGTACAAGCAAGTGCATGGCTTGAATGGGCACACCTTTAAACTTGACACATTTTTTTTTTTTTTTTTACGCTGGTTCACCTTTATGTATAATTTTAAGGAGATTTGCACACAGGTCATGTTAGCATGTTATGTTGCCAACATGTGACATGAACCTTGTTAAAATTATGTAAAAAGACTCTTGCTCCTCTAGCTCCTCCTAAAAGGGCATTTAACCTTCCCCCCTCTAATGCATATGATTTCCTTGGGCTAGCTTTTGTTTTTAAAGGGGAACTCCACACTCCATTCTCCAATGCTCCTGTCTCCCCCCTCTAACCCCTTGGATTTCCATGTGCTAACTTTTGCTTTTAAAGGAGAACGCCACACTCCACTCTATTCTCCAAAGATTGTAAGCTGCCTTCACCAATCCAACCACATCCTTTTTCAGAGCATACAACAGGGCCAGCTAGGAAAGGGCGAGAAGACTGATTGCCCAACCCCCTCCTGAACCATACAAGGCCACATGCACTCAACATTTCTGGCTGCCTTTGGGGCATGTAGGGCTCAGCCCAATACCAACCACAATACCAACCACAAGGCACCTTGTACCCAGTAGTTTAAAGGGGTTTTCCACATTTTGTAAAACCTCCTGTCTGCAGGCCCCCACAACCCCAGCCTAGAGTTGTGTGGAAGAAGCCCTTGCCCCCCTGAATAAGGGAACAAGGTGGTTGACTTTTGGGTGCCCAAGCCCCTCCTGCCCCCAAGCATCCACCCTCTTTCATGGGCTGGCTTGCTGTGTGTTTGGCTAGGGGTTTGTTAATGTGTGGGAGGGGCCCAATATTTTTTTAGTTTGGGGTGGTATTTTTCACATTCTCAGTTTAAGCTTTAACAGACTCAAATGGCCTTGTATGTCTTGGGGGGGGGGGGGGTGCAGGTTATGGGGTGCACCACTTTACAGGCAGAGCAAGCCCCCCCAAATTGCTAGCTTTTAAGCAATTTAGCGTTTTTAAAGGCACTTCTCCTTGTTTCATTTTTGGGGTTGTCCAAATTGGTGACATTGATATATGTCCCTCAGGGTGGGACCCCTCATACCCATTTTAAGGCCAATAACGAGAATATAAGCCAGCCAAGTGGGGACTCTTTTGCCCATGTTAAGCTCTTTGTTTGTCCCCCTGGACCAGACATACACTGACCTACCTGACATATAGTGACCTACCTGACATACACTAACCCACACTGACCTATCTGACATACACTAACCATTACACTCACTTACCTGACATACACTGACCCACACTGACCTACCTGACTAGACTTCAGGTGACGTGTCCTCGTCCTGCAACTCAGCCATAGTGTGCGGCATGCCCATCATAGATAGCAGGCACTCCAGGCAGCCAGATCCATGATGACAGGACAGGAGAGGAGAGGAGAGCCGAGCCGAGCTCTGAGTGGGGATTTTCTCACAGTGGCGAGGCGGTCGCATTGTAATTCCTGCCTTCTGGAGCCTGCAGCACCTATGATGGATGTCACACATTCTGCGGTCCCCGCATTGGACCATTCCGGGTTCCATCATAGGCACTGCAGGCTCCAGAAGGCGGGACCTGCTATGTCACTCGGCAGCACTCAGGGTCAAAACGGTGCCCGCTTGATTTTTTGTTGTGGCTTTTGGTGTGTGAAATGCATTTGTGTTGGTCTGGGTATGTTCAGGGACATTGTTTTTTTTTTTTGGTGCTTTTTGTGTGTGAACAGCACTTGGATTTTTCTGGGCATGCTCAGAGAGTGTTCTTTAGGTTAATAATTTGTGTGCGTGTGTGTGCGTGTGTGTCTCAGTGTCAAGAGATTAGATTTGGGTGTCCTTATAGAGTCAATAACATATGTATTTTCTCTTTGTATTTTATTTGTTATGTCTTTGCTAAACAGATGTGTTTTAGAGCAAGTATTTTTTTTGTTGGGGGGGGGGGGGGATATTTTTCACTGAAATATTTTTAATGTTGTCAATCTGTGTTGTTTTTAGGTTGCTAGTTTCACTTTGATTTAATTGTCTGTGCTGTACTATTTTGCTAAATCTTCCTCAAGCTGTTGTGACTACTAAATGTTTAAATCCTTAAGAGACTGTCCGTTTGTGGGCGCAGTCCTTTTAGCTCCTGTTAATTTCCTCTGCAAAATGGTCAGTCCACCAAAACCATATTCTGTTAGTGTCTCAAATTAACATACATGTGTTTTTTTGCTTTCTTTGCTCTTTTCCGAGTCCTGTTTTGTTGACCAATACATTTTTGTAGCAATTTTTTTATGTTTTATGTGTTTTGTTAATCATTTGTTTTGCAGATGTATGCTCAATCTAATTAATGTATTTTACACTCTCTCCTCTCTCCCCCCCAAACAAGTTTCATGACATGGCAAAACACAAAAAAAGTGTGATTTGTCTAAAGGCTACTTTCCTGGTGCCTTCATGGTAGCATATGCATGGATTGGGCGTATGCTGCCATGGATAAGCACCAGGAAAGGAAAATTACAGAGAGGTAAGTATTCCATTTTAGCGCAGTGGTTCTCAGCCTCAGTCCTCAAGTACCTCCGACAAGACATGCTTTGGGAATTTATCTTAGCTAAATAGCTGTCCAAAATACCAAGCCATTGACTATGATTAAGGCTGGGTTCACACTGCAGCGATGCGGGAACTCCGCGAATCCGCGGCGGGTTCCCGCATCGCATACCTCCCGGCGGCAGTTCACACTGCCCTATGCGAACTGCTGGGAGTGTCAGTGAAACGTTAATGACACCCCCAGATTAGTTTGCATATCGCAGTGCGATCTGAAAACTCGGACAGGAATCGGATCGCATGGTGTGAACACCCATGCGATCCGATTCTGCTGCAGACCAAAAAAAGGGTCCTGTGCGAGTTTGGGCTGGGTGCGATGCGAATTCAGCCATACTATCTGTATGGCTGAACTCGCATCGCACAGAGATCGGATGTGATTTGCACTGCAGTGCGGTGCGAATCACATCCGGTTCTCGTAATCGCAGCAGTGTGAACCCAAACCTGGCCTATTGAGGGTACTTGAGGACAAGGTTGGGAATCACTGATTTAGAGCATTGAGCTAAAATCTAGCTCAAGACAATCCTATTTTAATTGGGTGCATTTAAGGGAAACCAAGTGAGTGTTAGAACCCAGATTGTCTTTTTTAGGTTGGGCTTTGTGTCCCTTTTCGGAAAATTGTCTTTCCTTGGGAACACACAGGTCAGTCTAACTAGTGTCCCCATTAGGCAAATGGCACTCTAGCACTTTGTTGTGCACACCCCAAATTATTAGGTATTTTGGGGTTTATTAAAGGCAAATCCACTCTGTAATACAAGTGTACTCACTGTAAATCTGAGCAGAACCACTGGTGATTTTATCATCTAATCATGTAGAAGCAAAGCATGCTGTTTTTTTATTTTCCTTGCATGTACCCTCGGATCTCCAGCAACCGCACTTCTAAGTGCACTTGTAGTGCAAATTGAATTCGCTTTTAGCAAATAAACCCCAAAGTCCAAGATGCCTAATAGTTTGGGGTGTGCACAGCAAAATACTAGAGTGCAATTTCTCTAATGGGGAAACTATTTAGATTGACCTGTGTGTCCCCAAAGAAAGACATTGGCAGGGTTTTACCCTAACTTCCTGTTTGGCTATGTGACAGGAACTGAATAAATTTGAAGGAGAAACTGGCAAAATTTGGGAGGTGTCCTCACCCCATCAGGGGTGCAGACATCCCCAAAAATTGGCAAGAGTCTAATCTATCTACACTCTATCCCCAAGCGAAAATAAGAAAGGGTTCCATTTAGCTTAACTTTGCAAAGATACATTCCTAAGTTCAACTGTGATGCATGTCAATGGCCCATTTAGACCTTGTTTAATAGAAAACACAAGTTGCCTTTCACTATAAACGTTTGTTAGTCCAGTCCTGGAAATCTGCATCTGCTTTACTATTAATTTCCATAAAAATTGGGTTCTTGCATCTAGATGTGCCAAAATGCAAATGCAATTCTAAATGCCAAATGCATTCTGTGTGCGCAGAGGTATGTACCTGTGGCACATATCTGGTTCCTGGAAGTGGTGACCAATGCACAGGAATGTCATCACGAATTTGCTTGTACTGCTGCTAATTTCTTCCCACCACCATTCCTTATTTGCAAATTAAGATAATTTTTTATTTATTTTTACATGAGGTGGTGATTGTATGGGTCATGCGTGTATGCCTAAATGATTTGGCCTTAAAACACACACCTACTTCCTGTGTACCAATTCATTTCCAGGCCAATGAATGTCAGAGTTTTACAATGCCTCATGGGATGTGTAGGTCTGCAACAGCTGGAGAGCCATAGTTTGAAGATTCCTGATCACTGTAGCATGGCTTGAAAAAAGGTGTTTTTTCATGTGCTTTGTATAATGCCCAAGAAATATCGTTAGGAAAATTATTAGTGGGTCATGGCACATCTACATTCCAAATTTGGCACTTAAGATGGTAATGCACTGTACAATCTGACTGGCGAATCTCTGTACAACTCGATATTTAGGCAAAATAGGTAAAAGGAAGAAGCACTTTAACAGTTAATTCAAAATACAGGAAATAAAACAAGCTCTTGAACTAAATCTAATTTATTCAAGATCTAACTGATTGCAGTGTATGGTCACCTTTAGGCTGCATTCACACCGGAGCGTAGCGTGTTTGAGCGTTTTTACCGGCGTTTTGTCGCGCGTTTTGTCACGCGCCAACGTGCGTTTTGTCACGCGACAACGCGTGTTTTGTCGCGCGACAACGCGCGTTTGCATACAGCGTTTTCCGGCGTTTTTTAACTTCGCCGTTTTTTTTTCAGACAATAGGAAAAATATTTTTCATCTGCTTCCTGAGTACTGTACTTAATGTACTTCCGGTTCAGCATTGTGCTCATGTACTTCCGGTTCAGCATTGTGCTCTCTGCGCCATATGTACTATAAAGATGAGTGACGATGAGATGGCATGTTTTATGGCAGCATCCGCTGTTGCCACATTTTTTCTGCGTGAACAAGAGAGGAGGAAGAAGAGGGCACACAGATATTGGATACACCCCGTAATTGCCGATCGGGAAGAGAGTGGGCAATTTTGGGCTATGTACAGTGACCTACGTGACCATGAAGATACATTTTTGGACTACAACAGGATGTCCATAAAAAGGTTAGTCAAAATAGTTGAATTCATGATGTTTGACATTGTTCCTGTCTTATATTATAATGTCCACCCATAAACGCCATATTTGTTATTATTTTTTTCACAGCTTTGATGAGTTACTGGGTTTACTCAGTAGTCGTTTGCAGCGAATAGACACATATTTTAGGAACAGTATACCCCCTGTGGAACGACTAATTATTACACTGAGGTAATATTGTCATATTTCTATTTAATTTTTTAACCACTTACCACCTCACGCCAATGTACATCGGCAGAATGGCACGGCTGAGCACAAGCACATACCTGTACGTTGCTCAGTGCCCAGCCGTGGATCGGGAGTGCCCCGCCGGTGGTGCGTTCCTGACCCGGCCCTGAGCTCTGTGACCGCGACCGCAGAACCAGCGGACCTGATCGCCGCTGGTGTCCCGCAATCGGGTCACAGAGCTGAAGAACGAGGAGAGATCCGAGTAGACAAACCTTTCCCTGTGCTTCCTACTGTGGCTGTCACCGATCGGAAAGACAATCAGTGACGTCACATGCCAGGCCACGCCCACTAAAATAAAAAAACACATAACGTCATACATAAGACCTACACTGCCCCCTAGTGGTTAACACCTTCCTGCCAGTGTCCAAAAATGTGTTAAAAATGTCCGATGTGTCTGCAAAAATGTCGCAGTTACAATAAAAATCGCTAATCGCCGTCATTAAAGAAAAAAAAAAAGATAAATATGCTATAAAACTATCCCCTATAAACGACATAAATTTTGTTTTGGAGCCACGTTGCACGTCCACGCAATTGTAGCGCCGCAGTGCCGAATCACAAAAAGGTCCTGGTCCTTTGGCTGCAAATTGGTTTGGGGCTTAACTGAGATTAAAGCGGTAGTAAACCCGCTTTTTTTTACCCCTGCAAAGCAAATACTCACCTTAGAACGAGGCCCCGACATCTAGCCCGATCCACGCCGACGGAGCTGACATGCTCCCTCGGCGTTTCTTCCGGGTATCGCGGCTCTGGCGCTGTGAGTGGCTGGAGCCGTGATATCGTCACTCCCACGCATGCGCGCGGGAGATTTCATTCCGGCCGGCCAGCCACTGCCGGATTTTCAGGCTGAGAATCCCCTTGTGCGCATGCACCGCTGCAGTCAACAGCGCATACCGAGGGGAATATCTCCTAAACCATACAGGTTTAGGAGATATTTTTTTTACCTACAGGTAAAACTTATTATAGGCATTCCTGTAGGTAAAAGTCCCAAAAATGAGTATACAACCACTTTAATGAAGAACCTAATATGAATAATTTTTTATATGCCTAAAATAAACACCAATCCCACATTTTTAAAGCCAAATAAAAACTTTATTTTTTTTATTTAAAATATTACTGAAATATAACTTTTTCTGTTATAACTTTTTCTGTTCGTTTGTGCATTTTGCACATATACAGCTCAACAAAGAAATAGAGATAACGTAGCTCATGAATCAAAAAAAAAAAAAAATTAGAGACGATGGAATGTTTGGGAGGAGTTGTCTCCCTCATTGGGTGTATTCACCACATTCATTGCATGGCAATATTGTGACCAGTTGGAGGTAGGGGGATTCTCATTTTGCTGCCAAATAGAAGGTGGTGGTGGTGGTGGTGGTGTTGGCAGATGAAAGTAATTTGAAGGTGGTGGTGTTGGCAGAGGAAGGTAATGAGAGGATGGTGGTGCTGGCAGATGGGGCGGGGGGTGATTTGCATAGGGACCATAAGGTGGCGGAGGCTCTGAGGACCTACAGTGGTGTGAAAAAGTGTTTGCCCCCTTCCTCATTTCCTGTTCCTTTGCATGTTTGTCACACTTAAGTGTTTCGGAACATCAAACCAATTTAAACAATAGTCAAGGACAACACAAGTAAACACAAAATGCAATTTGTAAATGAAGGTGTTTATTATTAAAGGTGAAAAAAAATCCAAACCATCATGGCCCTGTGTGAAAAAGTGATTGCCCCCTAAACCTAATAACTGGTTGGGCCACCCTTAGCAGCAACAACTGCAACCAAGCGTTTGCGATAACGTGCAATGAGGCTTTTACAGCGTCCTGGAGGAATTTTGGCCCACTCATCTTTGCAGAATTGTCCTAATTCAGTTACATTAGAGGGTTTTCGAGCATGAACGGCTTTTTTAAGGTCATACCACAACATCTCAATAGGATTCAGGTCAGGACTTTGGCTAGACCACTCCAAAGTCTTCATTTTGTTTTTCTTCAGCCATTCGGTGGTGGACTTGCTGGTGTGTTTAGGATCATTGTCCTGCTGCAGAACCCAAGTTCGTTTCAGCTTGAGTACACGAACAGATGGTCGGACATTCTCCTTCAGGATCTCTTGGTAGACAGCAGAATTCATAGTTCCTTTTATCACGGCAAGTCTTCCAGGTCCTGAAGCAGCAAAACAGCCCCAGACCATCACACTACCACCACCATATTCTACTGTTGGTATAATGTTCTTTTTATGAAATGCAGTGTTCCTTCTACGCCAGATATACTTGGACACACACCTTCCAAAGAGTTCCACTTTTGTCTCATCAGTCCACAGAATGTTGTCCCAAAAGTCTTGGGGATCATCAAGATGTGTTGTGGAGAAAGTGAGACAAGCTTTGATGTTCTTTTAGCTCAGCAGTGGTTTTCTCCTTGGAACTCTGCCATGCAGGCCATTTTTGCCCAGTCTTTTCCTGATGGTGGAGGCATGAACGCTGACCTTAACTGAGGCAAGTGAGGCCTGCAGTTCCTTGGATGTTGTTGTTGGGTCTTTTGTGACCTCTTGGATGAGTCGTCGCTGCACTCTTGGGGTAATTTTGGGTGGCCGGCCACTCACGGGAAGGTTCACCACTGTTCCATGTCTTCGCCATTTGTGGATAATGGCTCTCACTGTGGTTCGCTGGATTCCCAAAGCTTTGGAAATGGCTTTATAACCCTTTCCAGACTGATAGATCTCAATTACTTTCTTTCTCAATTGTTCCTGAATTTCTTTGGGTCTCGGCATGATGTGTAGCTTTTAAGGATCTTCTGGTGGACCTTACTGTGTCAAGCAGCTCCTATTTAAGTGATGCCTTGATTGTGAACAGGTGTGGCAATAATCAGGCCTGGGTGTGGCTAGAGAAATTGAACTCAGGTGTGGACAACCACAGTTATAGTATGTTTTAACAAGGGGGGCAATCACTTTTTCACACAGGGCCATGATGGTTTGGATTTTTTTTCACCTTTAATAATAAACACCTTCATTTACAAATTGCATTTTGTGTTTACTTGTGTTGTCCTTGACTATTGTTTAAATTGGTTTGATGTTCCGAAACACTTAAGTGTGACAAACATGCAAAGGAACAGGAAATGAGGAAGGGGGCAAACACTTTTTCACACCACTGTATATGTGGGGGTTGGTGGTATAAAAGTCGCAATATAGCGTATGGTACCTGCCAACATGTCTGCCTGGAGTACTGATAGTACCTTCCAGACATCTTGCAGAAACCTGCACATGAGACCTGTTGCTGCTAATTTTTTCTGACATACTGGTCATAATGTCCAGCATGCGGTTGAAGTCAGGATCAGGAGCCTTCCTTCTTATTGCTCTAGCAGGTACACGAGCAGAAATAGATAGTGGGGACGTCTCATCTCGCACATGTGTCTCAGATGTAGACCGTGCTGGAGTCGACAATTGGCTCTCCAGATCTCGGCCTCCTTGATCACTTGATGCTTGGCTTGCTTGCTGACTTTGATCACTTGACGCTTGGCTTGCTTGCTGACTTTGATCACCTGATGCTTGGCTTGCTTGCTGACTAGCATCTGTGTCCAAATCCACATTTGGATTACTGTCCTCCCAGCAGTTTTCAGTCCTGAAAATAGAATTGAATTATTATAACTTTCTCTTTAAATTTTGTTTAATGACATTCGTGCACAGATGATAGCTTACTGCCCCAAAGCCAGCATTGGCCGAAGGAATTCCATTTCTTTTGCATGCAGATAATCTCTCGGAGCATATGCCCCAGATCCACTCCTAAATTCCCTTTGCAGTCTTAGATGTCGAGTGTAGGCATCACGTATACTCTTCCACTTTATTTTGAGCTGTTTAACTGTTAAAAAACACATTAAAATATATATGTTTATTTCTTTGTAGGTACCTAGCAACCGGACAATCTTTAGCGAGCATACATTATGCCTTTCGAGTTGGGAAATCCACAGCAAGCTACATAATTCGGGACACTTGCTCTGCCATTTACGACATACTAAAGGATATTGTATTCAAAAAACCGACAGCGGAAGATTGGGCAAGGATCTCGGATGTTTTCTGGCAACGCTGCAACTTCCCCAACTGTGTTGGAGCCATCGATGGGAAACATATTCGTATCGTAAAGCCCATGGGTAGTGGAAGCCAGTTTTTCAATTATAAGAAATATTTTTCTTTTGTTCTAATGGCAGTGGCTGATGCCAATTATTGCTTCAGCTACATCGACATTGGAGCATATGGTAGCAGCGCTGACTCTGCCATTTTCTCACATTCATCATTTGGACACCTGCTGCGCAACAATGCTCTGGACCTTCCAGAAAACAGGCCACTCCCTGGCACAAATGGCCCTCCCCTACCCAGTGTTTTTGTTGGAGATGAAGCCTTTGCTCTGAGTGAGCATCTGCTACGGCCTTACTCGGGGCACAACCTGACGGAACATAGGAGTGTGTTCAATTATAGACTAACTCGAGCACGTCGCGTTGTGGAATGTGCATTTGGCATATTGGCCAACAAATGGCGGGTACTGCACACTCCGATTGGTCTCAACATGCAAAATGCAATTTGTGTGGTTAAAGCTGCATGTGCCTTGCACAATTTTGTTCGCCAGCGGGATGGATATGACTTTGAGGACCCAGTCCATGAGAACATGGAAAGGGCTCATTGGACCGGTGTTCATGGAAGCAGGCAAGGGACACAGGTCAGGGATCAATTTGCCTCCTACTTTATGTCACCAGCAGGACAGGTCCCATGGCAGCTTGAGGCAATCTAATAAACTTTAGTTCTTTGTAAATACAACCATAGTATATACTATGCTGTACTGATTTATTATTAAAAATGCTTGGATGTATTGACAAGAAGTCCCATGTTTTTTTTTTAGAAATATTTTTTTTATGCAGTATCCTTCCAATATCCACTAGGGGTCAGAGTGTGTCATCATGTATTTAGGACATTCTGATAATACTATACTCATACTCCCATGCATAGTCCCCTTTCACACTGTGGCATTGTTCAGGCAGAAGCAGTGAAGGAGCAGTGTATTCACTAGCTAGCGCACCGCTCCAGTGTGAAAGCCCTCCGGCTTTCACAATTGAGAGAAAGGCGCTGGTATAGCACCTGAAAAATCGACTCCTTTCACTGCACTGTGAAAGCAGGAGTGCTGGAGCGGGGCACTAGCAGGACGGTAAAAAAAGTCCTGCTAGCAGCATCTTTGGAGCGGTAAATACCGCTCCTACCCATTGAAATCAATGAGCCAGCCTGGCTATACCACCGGCAAAGGGCCGCTGCAGCGGTGCTTTGTGTGCGATTGCGACCCTTTGCCAGCGTTCTAGCGGCAGCTAGCGGGGCTGTTTTAACCCCCGCTAGCAGCCGAAAAAGGGTTAAAAATCGCATGCAAAGCACCGCTGCATTAACCCTTTTCGGCCGCTAGCGATGGTTAAAACTGCCCTGCTAGCAGACGCTGGAACGCTGGCAAAGGGCCGCAATCGCACACAAAGCACCGCTGCAGCGGCCCTTTGCCAGCGTTCTAGCGGCCGCTAGCAGGGAAGTTTTAACCCCCGCTAGCGGCCGAAAAAGGGTTAATGCAGCGGTGCTTTGTATGCAATTTTAACCCTTTTTCGGCCGCTAGCGGGGGTTAAAACTGCCCTGCTAGCGGACGCTAGAACGCTGGCAAAGGGCCGCAATCGCACACAAAGCACCGCTGCAGCGGCCCTTTGCCAGCGTTCTAGCGTCCGCTAGCAGGGCAGTTTTAACCCCCGCTAGCGGCCGAAAAAAGGTTAAAATCGCACGCAAAGCACCACTGCATTAACCCTTTTCGGCCGCTAGCGGGGGTTAAAACTGCCCTGCTAGCGGACACTAGAACGCTGGCAAAGGGCCGCAATCGCACACAAAGCACCGCTGCAGCGGCCCTTTGCCAGTGTTCTAGCGGCCGCTAGCAGGGCAGTTTTAACCCCCACTAGCGGCCGAAAAAAGGGTTAATGCAGCGGTGCTTTGCATGCGATTTTAACCCTTTTTTGGCCGCTAGCGGGGGTTAAAACAGCCCCGCTAGCCGCCGCATAACACATACGAAATAACGGCAAAGCGCCACCCCACCAACACCCGCACTGTCCCAGTGTGAAAGGGGCCTTATAATGTACTAATCAATCTATTATGTCCCTATTGTGGTTATGTTTGCAGGGGTTTCTCTTACCTTTCTCATCCTTCACATGGCCAGTTAGGTCTGCCCAGTTTGTAAAAAGTTGGATGGCAATCTGGTTCCATGCCCTTCTCTTGCTTGCTCGCAGTTTGTAGCATGGATCTCTCGTATCATATAGACAGGGGTGCTCCTTCACCGTTCTTATGAACCTCTCCTGCTCTAGGAGACATACTGTCTCATCCAGTTCTTCATCCATATTCATGTTTTCCATGTGAGCTAAAAATGGTGATCTGTGCACTTCCTGTGTATTTTTTTATGTCCTTTATGTCATTTCCTTATTTAAATTATGTAAATCATATTTTTTCTTGAGCAGATACAGCGTCAAAACGCCCGTAGAAACGCTCGTTGTCGCGCTAAACGCTCGAATCAAGCGTTTCCATTAGTTTCTATGGGAATGAAAACGCCCAAAACAGCCCGATTCGCGCGACAAAAAAGGGTCCGGAACTTGTTTGAGCTTCAGGCGTTCGGCTTCAGGCGACATGGAGTGGAGATGTGAACCATCTCCATTGAGAATAATGGATTTTTTCCCCTCCAGCGTTTTGTAGCTTCAGGCGTAGGGCTACAAAACGCTCAGGTGTGAATGGGGTGTAAAAGATCAAGATCTGAAAATATTAATTCATTGGGTTTAGAAACACTTCTCTGTTCTTTGTAATGTATTGAAAGATTTGGGTAAAAAAAAGAAAAAAAAAAAAAATTTCAAAGATATATTAGAAGTGATAGGAATGAGCTTAGCATCAAAAGGGAGTTCATTAACTGAGTGCACCTACTAATTGCCTAACAAGACACATTCAATAAGATGACATGAACCAATTGTATTGAGCCGTGCGCTATTATCATTGAGAAAACTACGGTTACCCTAGAGCCAGTTGCAGTTTACATATGCGGGTATTTATTATCGTTATGTGCGCTTGAATGTGTTAATGACTTTTCCGGTGCACCAATTAATGTATGAACTGGCGCAGTGCCTTCTTCTTAATAAATCACCCCCAAGGAATCAGTTCTATTTATGAAATAGTGAATGGTAAAATCAATAATTGCTAAATGTTAAAAGGTGGAACATTTATAAATGTAGAAGTCGGGCACCAAATTCAAGGAGCATTAGAAGAGTCTATATTGTATTTTTTAAAGATTTCTGCAAATTTATAAAATTAAAGTCAAATAGACGAGGTACCGTAACATCTGGGGGAATCTTTTTAGAATGGATGGTATAGGTGCTAAATAAAATTTCCTACCAAACTAATAAACAATTAATTCAGTATCCAATAGTCAGAATTGCTGAGATACAATAGGTACATTTTGATTGGTTGTTACAGGAGAAAAATGTAGCACATGTTCAAAGACAGAGGTATGAGGTGCCTGGGAACACCCATCAGATAAAGTTGCACTGATGCTGTATTTGTTATTTATTGTATAACATTTTTGAAAACTATTTTTTTTTCAGGGATCCTCAGTCAGCCAATAATATGGTACCGAGTTCTCCCAAATGGCACTTATATATTGCATTGATACATAACACTCACTGGTAAATTCAAAAACTGTTTCACATTAGAAGGTGGAATATTGATACATGTAGAAGCTGATATGAAACCAGATGTATCTGGTACCCCACCCTGCGTGAAGGCACTTCCCTGTTTTATTTGTTTTTCTCTACTTCTTCAGACAGATTGTCCTACCAATTGCTGTGGGAGATGGATCCAGGGGAGGAGAAGCCACCTGGGAGTTGGTCCACCTGGACAGCTAGAATACATAACGCCTGGTATACTTAACACGAGGCAAATTTGGTTGAGGCAAATTATAAGGTGTTATCCCACTGGTACATGGTCCTCTCCAGGATAGCCAACATTTACCTGGACGCATCTCCTGTGTGTTTTGTGCCGACAGGAGAGTACCATGTTTCATGTGTGGTAGACTTGCCTCAGAGTTAGATGGTTTTGGAACAGGGTCTTCACTTTATTTCATACAGTTACGAATGTGAAGGTCGCACTTTTGAATGAGCCTATGGAGTGCACCCCAAGGCACACACAATCAATATACATATTCACCAGCACACCAGGAATCTTCAGTTATCATCCAAAGGTTTTTATTATAGATAGATAACATCACAAAGACAAGTGCAATGTTTCAGAGCCATGCAGGACCCCTTCATAGGCAAGGCATACATAGTCCCTAATTTTTTTTTATTTCTAGCAGCTAAAATGACTATTGCAAGGGTGTGGAAGTGCATAGTTGTTGAAGTAGCCACAATAAAAAAAAAAAAAAACCTTCCTGGATTATGCTGCGTAACAAAAATGCTAGCCTTGTTAAAGACAGACTAAATTTGAAAAAACATGGAATCCTTGGATGCACTATTTACAGCCTTCTGAATGATATGGTAATCTAATGATCCGAGCCTTTGGCCGTGGAGGGGTGGCTCTCAACCCTTTTCCTTCTATTCTTTTTTTCTGTTCTGAGATCCTGTATATTCTTTTTCTTCACTCTGGCTTGTTTTTTTTGTCATTATCAGTTGGGGCCAGGGACAGACTGACCATTCGGACACTCGGACACTACTGACCAGTAGGGGGCCTGACAAGAGGCTCCTGACAGAGAGAAGACCAGGGCTGCCATTGTGCAGTGTTCACAAATTGCAGGGAAGGAAGTGCTAAAGGGTCCCAAAAAAGTCAGAGGTTTTTTCTACTCAGAGCAGCCTAGCTGCAATACCCCTAAGAGTACATTTGGTGCTGCTGCATCTCCTTTACCACTCCCCTCTGTGGGCTCAGTGCAGCATACTGTTTGCTCAGTGCGATGGGAAGCAGTGGTGGGGTTGAAGGCGGTGCCCGGCTCTATGGAGGCAGCTGAGGATGGTGGGTATCAGAAAACTACCTGTGTCATCTTGAGTAGAATGAGTAATATTTTATTCCTGCTCTAGGTGGGCTGGGTGACCAACTAAATGGCTGGCCTTTATGTGCCCCCTGACCAAACTGGAGCCGGAGAACAAGGTGGACACCCTAAGGGTTATCAAGAGGCTGGAGCGCATGGAAAGTGTCATCAACCAGCACATACAAGGTACAACCCCAAACTCTGCTCCACACCAAAGAACATGGTTATCACTCTTCATAAAGAGTTGACAATCCTTTTGGGCTCTCAGGCACTGCCTGAGGGCCCAGGGTCTGTAGGGGGCCCCATGAGAGGCTTCTGGCTCATTCTTTCACCTCCAGGAAGGTGAGCACAAGACCACACATTCAGCACCTGGGCAGCTCAGTGTCCAGACGTTCTCCTCCACCTATCACTGTGTGTGCTCAGTGCAGAGTGTCGCGTATCATCCATCAACACAAAGTGGTGTATCACTGAAGCAAATTAAATAGTGTTTACTATGCTTCAGTCTATGAATGAATAGGAGTCTCTGTACAGAACTTCTATTAATTCATCCGCATTGCAGCTGAGGCTGCAGAGAAAGGGAACATTATGTCCTCAGACACTTTCTGTCCTCAGAAATTAGGGGTCCCTTTAAACACCTGATCTTTCACCAGAGCCCTCCAACCGCCCCCCCCCCCCCCCCCATAAAACGTTAAAAAATATTAAAAATAACATTGTAAAAATAATAAAGAAACATAATGAGGCCTTTCACTCAGGGCATACTACAGTATACATCCCTGCAAGGGCCGTGTTTACCTGTATGGTAATGCACAGGTGTTTCATGCATCCCCATACAGCCAGTTCAATTCATGTTAATTGGGAAGCAGTAACTGAATGGACACAGCCACTACTCTCAATTTGACATTGGTTTGGATACATGTCCCTGAACTCACACTGTTTACGTTTGGGGCTGTGCACTCTCACCCACATGGATGCCAGCTTGGAAGAAGCAATTGTGCCCATGTAGACGCTGCATGACAATTGTCATGAATGGGATTGCCTGCACGGGAGTGCGTGGAACATCTGTGCATCCTCGTGTGGGAAAACACAACCTTTACATGGGTGTACACTTTAGTACACCCTATGTGAAAGAGGCCTTAGTAGGAATTGAAAGTGACATTAAACCTTCATTTAAAAAAAATAAAAATAACAAACATTTTGTACTTACCTCCTCTGTGTAATGGTTTTGCAAAGAGCAGCCCCAATCCTCTTCTTCTGGGGTCCCCCACCAGCACTCCAGGCTCCTATTCTTCATTTTGTAGTACATAGATATTTTCAGAAATTTCAGAATAGTGGTTGTGTATTTTTTTGCTGTTATATATTCAGAGTATCTGGGCACTAAACAATGAATATACAGTTCTGTTTTAACTGGCCAGATTTAGGCCAAGATGAGTTGCTCACCAACTCCACTTCTGATTTTTTTTGTGGTCAGAGTGAATTTGGCTCATGGGCAGTATTAGCAGGTTGGGCTAGGTGGGGAGGAAGTGGCTATCAGGGGATTCTATGAGGAATCAGCTATTACAACGCCCTGTAAGTCTTGGAGCTCTGCCCATAAAGATTGCTCATACTATGTGCAGGCTTCTGCACATCATACCTGTAAGCCGCTTTTGGTTTCCTTAAATGACAAAGTGTCCTTACCTTTGTGATCACTATACTGGATTAAATCCCTAAGGGCTATAGATTAACGTTATATGATTAATCAACCCTCATAGTAAAATAAAGGAAGAAAAAAATAATCCAAGAAAAATAGTTAATACGAAGCTATATCAGAGGCATTATTAATTAATTACAGTTCACGCAATCAAAACTAATTTATTGATGACTGAAATAAAATATAATGTAGGCTTCTTTGCTGATCTTCTTCTGGAAATGTTAGTTGCTTGTTTCATGCAGAATAAACTCAGGACTATAATAAAGTATTGAAATGGCTACATAAAGGCCAGGCAATTGACAATTTCAGAAGAGGTCAGTATTTTTCCCAGCACAATTTCCTTAAATATTTTAATATCTTCAGGTTATATTCTTGCCAACATAGATTTCACAGACTTAATATAAGAATCCTAATTGAGGTTTAAGAGCCATGCTGACTTTCTAGAATGGCCAAGATCAAAGCCACCAGCAGGATGAAAAGAGGCTGTTGCAAAAGTGCAGCCTCAGGAAATGTCTCCTCACTCTGATGAAGACCTGGTGGTGGCAATTCTAGAATACAACACTAGGATAACTACACTGATGACAACCAGCCGTTAGTAGCCCTAAGGTGATACACCAGTCATTAGGCATATTTGTGATCCAGGAAATGGCAAAGGTTGTATCCAACCAGTCTGAGATGCTGCAACAGAGTGAGAGTGAATGAAATGGGAATGCTAAGTGCAGCCAGAGGCCATTGCTGGGGTTGAACATCAAAACCACAGAGAAGGAGAAACATATAGCAAGAAAAAACAGCAGGGGTATAGGTACCATGTTTCCCTGAAAATAAGCCTGGGTCTTATATTAATTGTGGCAACAAAAGACATAGTAGGGCTTACTTTCAGGGTAGGTCTTACCACGTAATGTCTGTCTTCTCTCCCCCTCCCTGCCTATCAGCAATCCCCAGTGGGAACAAAGTTAAAATGCTTATAAAATCCTATAATCCACTATTTACAGTAGTATATAATGTACAATGTGTATGTTTCTGTAATATAATTGTGTCAAATACCATACTATCATTACAGCGATAGGTATTTGACACATTCATATTACAGAAAAAGCATTTTAACCACTTAAGGACAGCCTCGCGCCGATGTATTTCGGCAGAATGGCACGGCTGAGCACAAGCACATACCTGTACGTTGCTCTTTAAGTGCCCAGCCGTGGGTCGGGAGCGTGCCGGCGGCGGCGCGCTCCCGACCCGGTCCTAAGCTCAGTGACCATGGCCGTGGGACCAGCGGACTCGGTCGCCACTGGTGTCCCACGATCGGGTCACAGAGCTGAAGAACGAGGAGAGGTCTGTGTAAACAAACCTCTCCCCATGCTTCCTACTGTGGCTGTCACTGATCATCTGTTCCGTGATATAGGGAAAGACGATCAGTGACGTCACATGCCAGGCCACGCCCCCTACAATAAAAAATACACATAACGTCATACATAACCCCTACACTGCCCCCTAGTGGTCCTTTGGCTGCAAATTGGTCCGGGGCTTAAGTGGTTAAACTAGGGCTTATTTTTGGGGTAGGGCTTATATTGCAGCCCTCCTAGAAAATAACAGTAGGTCATATTTTTGTGGAAACAGGGTAGGTGAAGTTCAAGCTTGGTCAGCAAGGATTTGCACTAGCACCCACTGAATGTTATAGTACATGGCCACAATCTCTGCTAAATATATAAGATACCTGAAGCTGTTCATAGATGGCTCAAATTTCAGACAATTCGTGTTGAATCTGCAAAAATTGGAGCTGTGGGTGCCCCTGTTGGCCCCAACTTGCTTAGTAAAACTTGACTGAAAAATCAAAGGAGCTGGATGGAAATTTGTCAGCTAAACAGTGACTGTATCCTCTAAGATGCAGTCACTGTTCCAGTATAGGTGATGCCGCTGCTTGACTATAACACTGGTTATGGTGGATGGAGGAATCTACTGCTATATATATATAAATATCAGTCTATATCAAGGCATGCAGACACTGAGGAAGAATCTGAAGTGTAGAGGGACACAGCAAACCTCAAATTGTACACCAGAGGGTACCCCAGAGTAAACCAGAGCAAAAGAATCAGAGAGTGAAGTGGCACCAAGCTGGGTCAGCTAGATTAATTTGTCAGGCAACGGATCAGTGTACAATCTCAGATCAGATGGCCAATCACAATAAGGGTTTATCCATACCATGTCAGTTAAGTTGTGCTGATCTGCTGATCTACATGTGCGAGGGTGTGCACTGTGTAAAAATAAAGCCAACTCACCGCACCACATTTCACCACACAACAGAACATTCCAACACATTGTTGTGTGTAAAGTTAAATGATTTGTCATTCTGAGACATTTCTAAAGTTAGCCTCTTGCTGACCACATAGTGCATGAAAGCAACAGCAAGAAATGTGCATATTTATGCTCAGCCACCACACATGTGTCCACGGCAGGGCTGAAACTAGGGGGGCAGGCAGGGGGGACACATGCCCCAGGCGCCACATTGAGAGGGGCATCGTCGCGTACAGGATTAGTGGGCTGTGGGAAAAGAAAGTGCTGGCTGTGCTCTCCCCCTGTTCATTCCTGTCCATGCAGCACCTCCTGATCGCACAGAACGGATCTTTACAGGTGTTCTCTCTCCTTTTGCCCTTGGTTGTTTTGCTCTCCTGGCGGGCGGCCGTTGGGGATCCTGATGTACAAGGGATCAAAGGGAGCCTGAGGGAAGACAACAGTGGGGGGTGCAGGACGCCTATATATCAGTAGGTGTTAGAGAGGGAGCGCGGAGCGGTAGGAGAGTGGGGCCGGTGTGGTATGCAGAAGGACACCTGCGCCCCCTTCCCCCCTCTTCCCCGAGCAGCGGTAGGCAGCAGCAGTGATCTGTCCCGAGGAGCTGTGTAGAGGGGTGTGAAAGCTTGACGCAGAATTCAGATGCTTGAGTCCGGCAATGCTGTGTTTGAGAGGACATGTGCGCGCCCCCCTTCCCCCCTCAACTATTCTCTGCAGGCTGTCAGGCAGTGACCACGGTGACCCTGAATGGGTGGAGGAATGTGCCTGGTAGCAGATCCCCTGGGCTGAATCAGAGGTCAGTAAGACGATCACACACAGACAGATACATACACAGTCAGTCCCTCCCCCCTCTCTCTCCCCCCCCCTCCCTCTTTCTCGCCCTCTCCCTCCCCCTTATCTCTCTTATGATATTTATGGGTTAAATGTATGTAAGGGGGGCACTGATGTAAGATGGGGAATTGATATAAGACACTGACATAAAGGAGAAAACTAATGTAAGGGGGGCTCTGAAGGGAACACACTGAAGTACGGGGGGACTCTGATGCAAGGAAAGCACTATTGTAAGGTGGAATTGAAGTAAGGAGGGACTCTGAAATAATGAGGGACTCTGAAGTAAGAGGTCACACTGATGTTAGAAAGGTATAAAATTCTTAAACAATGGAGCGCTTGCTCTGTGTATAGATACAATTTCAAACACAGAATATATATTATATATATATATATATATATATATATATATATATATATATATATATATATATATATATATATATATATATATAATATATGATAAAACCAAAATTATAGTCAATGTATATATTAATAAAAGTGCTCCTCCACAAAGTGTAATAGTCGATTATTTAATCTGTGTCACCACTTCCACCACTAGGTGAAAAACAGCCTTTCATCACGCAACAATGTAATTACATCAGGGCCATAGATAAAAACATATAGCGATATCCCACTCACATGTTACATCATCTTATATATAGCGTGTATTATGTAAGGCTAATCAGGGAGACACTGCTCTCCTCCTCAAGATTACATCCGTGTAACTGACACACCGGGTGGACGCGTCATAACTACTACTGATGCGTTGCGTCACCGATCATGTGACTTTTTCAAGGGATGAGGAGTCTAGTGACGAGCGCCGGGGTTTTAAGCACAAGCTTGTTTGCATGTTACCGTCGTGATGGGTGACTCATCAGATTATCATGCTTTATGCAGGCCATACATATATATACCGATGCTGAGAATGCATCATAACAGATATGACACATGTAAAGGAAACTAAAATGATCTAAAACATTTCTACAATCTAAAACAAGGAAGGGGGAGGAATCTAAAATCCATAGAGTCCATTTCAAAAATCAACATATAAAGTGGAAACTAGATATAAATATTTAGTAGTCTGATATAACGCAGTTTAGGTCAAATTCCACATTCAATCCATGTGGAAAAAAGTTTTGAGTTCAAAAATCCATTTTGGCTCACTTTTGCTCAACTCTGATTTTATGGCTTCCCCTCCAATGAAGTTTGTATTTCTCTATAGCCCAAAACGTCAAACAAGAGGGATCTTTTGCATGATACTGAGAAAAATGTTTTGAGACAGTGTGTTTGGGGAAACCATTTTGGATATTTTGTACATGCTCTCTTATTCGTTTCCACATAGGTGGTTTTGCTCTGCCCACATATTGCATAGAACATGAGCATTCTAAAATATATACTACACCCTCTGTTCTACAAGAAATAAGATAGTTTATTGAATATTCTTTCTGAGTAGTGATGGAGATAAATTTATTGAGCTTTTGCCCATTCATGTTTGTATATCTACAGGCATAGCATATTTTGCATGCATAAAATCCCTTTCTCTGAAAAAAGTCAGAGTACCTGATTTACTGGGTGGATCTGGTACATTTTTTTAAATTATATGTTGTAGAGTAGGTGCTTTTCTATAAATAAATCTTGGTTGTTTTGAAGTTGTATCCGCTTGGAGGATTGGCCAAAGTTTTTTAAATATTTTACAATTTTCCTGAACTGAATATTGTAGTCGAGAATAATTGGTACATCATTCTGGTTTTCTTAATGTATCCTTAATCTATTTCTCTTGTTTTACAGTTGATATTTATTCTATTTTTTCTTTAACTGCTTCCCGACCGCCTCGCGCAGATTAATCGGCAGAAGGGCACTTAAAGGCAGAATCACGTACCTGTACGTTACCCTTTAAGAGGCAGCGGGGGGCACGCTCGTGGGAAGCTCCGTGATTCGGCTTGCGGGTCCTGTGGACTCGATTGCAGCGGGGATACCGGCGATCGCCTCATGGAGAGGAAGAATGGGGAGATGCTATAGTAAACAAGCATCTCCCAGTTCTGCCTAGCAACAAGTGACACTGATCTCTGCTCCCTGTGATTGGAGCAGAGATCAGTGATATGCACAACACAGCCACGCCCCCCCCACAGTTAGCAACACGCCCCTAGGACACAACCCCTACACTGCCACCTCCTGGTTAACCCCTTCACTACCAGGAATCAGTGCATTTGCATAAATGACAATGGTCCCAAAAATGCCCGATGTGTCCACCATAATGTCGCACTCATGATAAAAATTGCTGATTGCCGCCATTTAAAAAAAAAATTATTAATAAAAATGCCATAAAATGATCCCCTAATTTGTAAACGCTATAACTTTTGCGCAAAACAATCAATAATCACTTATTGTAATTTTTTTTACCAAAAATATGGAGAAGAATGCGTATCGGCCTAAACTGAGGAAAAAAAAAATCTTTTTTTATATATTTTTGGGGGATATTTATTATAGCAAAAAGTAAAAAATGTGTTTTTTCAAAATTGTCGCTCTTTTTTTGTTTATAGCGCAAAAAATAAAAACCACAGGGATGATCAAATACCACCAAAAGAAAGGTCTATTTGTGGGGAAAAAAAGGATGTCAATTTTGTTTGGGAGCCACGTCCCACGACCGCGTAATTGTTAGTTAAAGCGACACAGTGCGAATCGCAAAAAGTGCTCTGGTCAGGAAGGGGGTAAATTCTTCCGGGACTGAAGTGGTTAATAAATGCTCTGCAAAATCTTCTATTTTACTACAATTTTGCCGTAATCTGATAAGCTGTCTTTTGGAATATTAATAAGCCATGGGTCATAATGACAACTATCCACTGATATATAGCTATTCCTTTCCACTGGCTTCCAATATGTTTTGGTTGTAATTCTGTGTTCTTCCAACTGTATAGTGAGCTCTAAAAAGTGAATAGTTTTTTATATCATATTTAACAGACAGATGTATATTTTTTTGGTTATCATTCAATTCTTCAAATACATTTTTTATTGACTCTTCATCTCCCCTCCATATTACATTTGTAAACCAAATTCCAAACATTTAAAAATATACTTCTTTTGTTTTCTCAAGAGGTTTCCAAAAATGTCTAATGCCCATTTTGATGCCCGAATCGCTTATTCATGATTGATTATCGTGTATAGTGATGATACATCTGCTGTCGCTATTAAATATTCCCTATTGTCCAATTCAATTGTGTCTAAAACCTGAATGAGATGTTATGTCTTTCAAATATGATAGAGTGTTCTTGATAAGGGGTTGCAGAAAATAATCAATGTATTCCCCCAGTCTTGCATTAATCGATTGAATCCCATTAACAATTGGCCTTCCCGGTGGATTAGTCCGATCTTTGTGAATTTTTGGAATATTTTCTATAATCGGTATATATTAGGTGATGTTAGGAAGGACGTAAAGGAGGCACTTATGTAAGGGAGGACTCTGATGTAAGAGAGGACTCTGATGTAAAGGGGGCACTTATGTAAGGGGGGAAACTGATGTAAGAGAGATCTCTGATGTAAAGGGGGCACTTGTGTAAGGGGGGAAACTGATGTAAGAGAGGACGCTGATGTAAAGGGGGCACTTGTGTAAGGGGGGAAACTGATGTAAGCGAGGACTCTGATGTAAAGGGGGCACTTATGTAAGGGGGGAAACTGATGTAAGAGAGGACTCTGATGTAAAGGGGGCACTTGTGTAAGGGGGAAACTGATGTAAGAGAGGACTCTGATGTAAAGGGGGCACTTATGTAAGGGGGGGAAACTGATGTAAGAGAGGACTCCGATGTAAAGGGGGCACTTATGTAAGGGGGGAAACTGATGTAAGAGAGGGCTCTGATGTAATGGGGGCACTTATGTAAGGGGAGAAACTGATGTAAGAGAGGACTCTGATGTAAAGGGGGCACTTATGTAAGGGGGGAAACTGATGTAAGAGAGGACTCTGATGTAAAGGGGGCACTTATGTAAGGGGGGAAACTGATGTAAGAGAGGACTCTGATGTAAAGGGGGCACTTATGTAAGGGGGGAAACTGATGTAAGAGAGGACTCTGATGTAAAGGGGGCACTTATGTAAGGGGGGAAACTGATGTAAGAGAGGACTCTGATGTAAAGGGGGCACTTATGTAAGGGGGGAAACTGATGTAAGAGAGGACTCTGATGTAACGGGGGCACTTATGTAAGGGGGGAAACTGATGTAAGAGAGGACTCTGATGTAAAGGGGACACTTGTGTAAGGGGGGAAACCGATGTAAGAGAGGACTCTGATGTAAAGGGTGACTCTGATGCAAGGAAAGCATTGTAAAGGGGGACACTGATGTAATGGGTAATTGATGTAAGAGGGGACATTGATATTGAGGAACTGATGTAAAGAGGGGCTCTGAAGCAAAGGGGGATACTGAAGTAAGGTGGGGCATTGATATGAGGGGGGTGGGCCCTGATGTAAGTCAGAACTCTCATGTAAAAAGGGATTCTGATGATAGGAGGGACTCCCCTTACAGCACTTTCCCCCATTACTTTAGAATCCCCTCTAACATTAGAGTCCCTTCTATCATCAGAATCCCCTAACTAATGTTAAGGTTGGATTCTAAAGATTCTGACACAGATGAAATATAATAATATTGTAAAAAATTGTTTATTAAAATTAAAAAATAAAAACCGCCAAACTGAAACTGCCCCAGGTAAAAGAATGTCTAGCTTTGCCACTGGTCCACTGAGGCAGGAGGTTGTGTGCTGAGAGCCAATCATTAACGGTCACATGATACAGAAAACTCTGGTGATCCTTTATATGCATTTAATACTTCATTTTGAAGCAGCATGGTTTCTGTATTATGTGACCGCTGTGATTGGCTCTCAGCACATAACCTCCTGCTGCCATGGGCACTATGTGCCTTTAGGTGTTAAAAAAAGTAAATAGTGTCTTGTGTGAGCTTACTGTGCTAACTTCATATATTTTGAACATTATATATTATTATTTACTAGCCCTCAATACCGCGCAGTAACAGTATTAGTAGCCCTATGCTCACATCACATGTTACAATCTGATTTTTCAATTTCCTTTTAGAGCTACCATCATGTATGCAATGTAACAGCCTGCCTGATTGGATATTAATAGCTTGGATAGATTAGGTAGGTCCTCAAATCATTTTGGTAGATCTAGAGTTGATTTTACACAGATTGTATGGTCAGATTGTAACATGTATGGTAAGCCTTACAAGCCTTACACCCATTGCATACTGAACACTATAAAAGTATTCTTACCTTTGCTCATCAGCATTCTTACCCAGATGGAGAGCACATGCGCCACCTTCTGGAGAAAGCTTTGACTGCAGCCCTTTGTCGTACGAAAAGAAATCATTATTTGTTGCTGTGCTTGTTCTGGTATCACTGACGTCCATTTTACACAGTTCAAAGCTTTCTTCAAGTTCTTCATAATCATTATCTCTGATTGCTGTCTGAGATCTTTCCTGTATATCACATCCTTCATATAAAGCCAGATCTCTGTCGCCATCTCCGGTGTCAGCTCTGCTGAAAATATCTTCAGGAGAGGTATCAGAAGTTTCAGTCTGGCTTAAAATTATGCTCCAGCTGTGTTCTGAGGTTTCTTCTGATGTCTTCTTACTTTGTCTCCTTTGAAGAAGAATAGAGGGACTCTTCTCCCCCAAGTGAAAAGGATGGAATCGGGACTCATAGGTAGCTTGGTTTTCACTTACAATGGTCATGGAGGTTGATTGAACTGTATCTGGGGACTCTGCTGAAAAAACGGTATCAGGCATTGTCTTTTGAAATATTGTGTCTGTATCTGTGAAAGAAAAAGAATGTTTATCTTTGTATGACAGTCTACATCCCCTCAATAAAATACTTTTGAAGACACTGATAGCCTGATTAATAAAGAGGCTATCTAGATTTGTTTCCTGAGCCATTCTGCATCTACTGCCAAATCTAGATTATCTGATCTCATACATTTTCTAATTTAACATTTCTAATTTTCTAATCTTTTCTTGTTTGAATGTGACCTCCAATAAAAAAAATAAAAAATAAAAAAGAATAATTGAGATGATTATAAACATTTAAAGAATATTACTTACTGTAAAAATAAAAATAAAAAGAATAATTGAGATTATTGTAAACATTTAAAGAACATTACTTACTCTAAGTGTGGATATCATAATGTGTAATATGCAGGAGCTTTGCTTTTGTCCTCATTCATAAATTTCAGTTTAACCAAGACTCAGAGCTTAAAGCCACAGTCACAGAATTTAGACAGCACTTTAAGGTTCTGTTCACAGTGTCGGGTTGTGTGAATGTGCACATTTCTGTACATGTTACAGCAATGGACGGTACCGTGCGCTACTTGCAATGTGGTGCCATTCATTCTGAATAACATCCTAACCTACCTTAAAGATGGAGGTGTGCCACACCGCAGTGCATTGAGAGGCAATGCACTATGTGCGTTGCAGTGTGGAGCACCATCCAAAAAAGTGCAGGTCCGATTTCTAGACCCCTGAGCTGTGTGACAACCCATTAATGCACTGCACATCAATAGCAATGTTTGAACCTAGCTTAATATTTAGAAACAATGGTTAATGCTCTTACCATTATGCAGTCCAATGTTGCCACCTGGAGGAGAATTTGGGTTATTCAGAATCCTTTCTGTGAATCCAGCATCTTTCCCAGCTTCTTTGCTATTTAGAAGTGGATTCAGATGTGCATTCTCTTCTTTTGCCTGTGTACCTCTTATCTGGTTAAGATCTTCTGCCTCCTCACTATGACTTATTAGTGCTGCATGGTCTGCAAATATTATATTTGATGTCTCGGGTCTTATCAAATATACATTCTCTCCAGTTGATGGACTTTGGCCTCTAAGGATTAAGTCAACATTATGTTTGACAAAAAACACAGAGTTAGCAGTATCAGTGTTTACATTGCTATTATTTTCATGATCAATGAAGTCTAACTCCAAGACATTATTAGCAGACGTACGCAATGTTTTTGAAGGTTCCTGTTCCTGAGAATCATATTGACTCACATTTGTACTGTCGGACTGAGCTGCTGTTCTTGGGAAGTGGTCTGTCCATACGTTTAACTGCTGCCTGTAGAGTTGACCATTTTCATACTCTTTACAGAGATCTGGACTATCAGAAGCCTGGGAGCTGTTCTCACAACTATTTAACACATCAGGACTGTCTTTTAAAGACACATTATTGCAATTGTTTTCTGCCATGTTCCAAAGGTCTGGATCCACACAAAAAAAAGGAGAAGATTCCAGATTGTGGTCATCTAAGATATCAGGCATAAAGTCGGAGTGCAAGGAACTTGCAGAGTGTAATCGTTCACAATGCTCAAAGCTACTTATTATACTATTGTGTTCCAGCTCACCAATGGACAACAAGTCATCATCCTGTAGACCACAGTTTGTATTGCTTATTTCTGTAGTGTCAGATATGTTTATCGGGTTTGTTTTAGTATTTACATCTTTGTAATCTGGCAGAGTGTATAAATTGCCTTGCTCATTTACAATATGAGTTTGGTTGTTTTTACATTTATTTGGAAAATTGCTTTGAACTTGCATCATGAAATCTGTTTCTTTAACGTGTTGGACAACCTGTATATCTATTTCTCCTCTGTTTAATTTAGGGTTGAGGTTATCTTCAGAGTCAGACAGAGATGTATAGCTAACATCTGCATTTCGTGTCCAGATATTTAATGAATTTTCCTTTTCCTTTGAAGGATCCTCAAAGCAATGATGAGGTGAAGGATAATCTCCATTAAAGGATGCCAGGGGGACTATATCTGCACACTTACAATTTCTTGTAGGCCAATGGCTTTGTTCAATTTGTGACAGTGTATTGCTTTGTGAAACAAAGGAGGAATATTCTAATATGTCATTTTCTTGCTGTTCAGAATTCTTGTAGTCAGGTAATAATGTTTGTAATAATATTGCATTCCTGTCATTAGGATCTACAGCAGAGCAATCCACTAGATTGTTATGATATAGAGTAGATTCAGTTACATCAAGATCTGCGTTGCTCTGTTCTGCTTTGTACTCCAAAGGAGAAAAGTTGTGGACCCAACCTAGCTGCTTTTCTAATGTTTGGTCTTCTATGCCTGGAGTAGTTGAATTTGACTCATTGTTCTCAAATAGCGTTGATCCTGTAGACTCCAAATCCAATAGTTGCTTCTCAAAACAGTTTTTGGTATCTTTCTCCAATGAACTCGAATTATCTAGAGCTTCATTTGACTCAGGGCTAGAAGTTGAAGACTCAGACTCTTCACATACCCGAGTATTCCAAATATCTAGGTTCATTGGAACTTTGTTAATAGTGTTCAGTGAGCTCTTCTGGGCATTAACATCATCACTTGTATCTGAATTAGATATCAAGAAGCTGTAGAGTTGCACATTATTTTTTGAAACGGGAAGGCATCTATTTTTACTTGCACACGTTGGCTCATCATATGTAGTGTTACAGCCATCGGCCGCTGGCTCTGGGCTCGTTGAACTGGAAAGTGAAGAGCCACTTAGATTGTTTTCATTATAACAAGCATTCAGTTTTAGTTCTTCAGATGTATTGATATTAACTACCTCTGGACTTAAATCTGAATCAGTTTCAGCAGATCCTGAGATGCTCTGAGGACTATTTATTATATCATCTTGGCAAACAGCACCTTCAACAGTAAGGCTTGAAGGGTTGAAATGATTTTCTTTAATCTCAATCTTCTTGCTAACAGATTCCTTTTCAGTAAGTGAAAGTTTTTCTGAAAATGAGGGCTTTTGTAATTTATAAGTCTCTGGGCATGAGTTCTGAGTTAAAGTCTCAGGATTGTCGTTATTGGCCTGATAGCTAGTGTCATTGACAGGTGACAAATGAATAACTGAATCTGCATTTTTGTTTAAGGCCTCATGGCCTTCTTTAATACTTGAAATAGAATTATTAAGCAGATTAACATTTGGTAAATAACTTAAGCTAGAATTGTCCAATTCATCTGGAGTGGTTAAAGAAGAAGATTCTGTGTCACACTGCAAATCCCAAGCATCTTCATATTCACGATTAATGTTAACATCAATGTTTTCATCTTCTTGTGTGTGAAACATGAGCTGACGGTCACCTGTGGTTTCATTCTGTGTTTCAGACACGTTTAATACCTTCTGTGGTATAATAGAACAACCCAGTTGGATAGCTGGTGGCTTTACAGACTCAAGGTCATCAGGGAGATCAGTGTTTAAACTGCTTTGTTTATGTGGATTAGGCTCATGCTTTCTTAACAAAATATTATCTGATAAATTATTTGGCGATGAATCTTTTGAGGTACATGGCAACAAGCAGCTCTGAAAATCACTTGTAATAATATCAAAAGGACTTGAACAATTACTTGCAACAGAAAACTGAAATATATTTTCATTGCTTGCTTTGGGTGAACATTCCAACCTGTCATCAATCTCATTAGATAAATGTATTCTATTTAGTACTTTATTTTTTCCATTGTTGCATTCAGAGCCAGTGTCTTGTAATAAGCAAATTTTCTGGTTGTTCATTGTGTCGTTTTCTTGCATTTTGACAACAGCTTCAATCATTTTCTCAGTTGTTATACAAAAGGCAGGAGATTGTCTACCTTCATTCACATCACTATTTGCAGAATTTGGTGCACTTGTATTATTTAATATGGTTTCCTCAGTGTAAGCAGCAGGTAAGAAATTTTGAGTTTGCTCAGGTGCATTTTGCTCTTGCCACAGGTTTTCATGCAAATCATCCTCGCAAAGAGGTGATGAAATTGAGTCAGATGTGGAGTAGTTGGTGTCTGGAGGAGAAACTATGCAATCCTTACTTGTAGCAGGAGATGTAAAATCAATACATCTATAAGACAAAAAGGGATCTTCCCAGGCAACATGGTCATCTACAGCACTTGGCTCTTGATTGCGGTCATATAAATCCCAGCCACAAAGATTTCTGTGTATGTGTTTTAAATCAGTAGTTGCTTCTATATCTGATTCAAAGACATTGCATTTTGAACTTAATCCTAAATTAGGAATTCCATTTGCCTTTTTGGTATGTTTGTTTTCTTCAAGCATATCTTGACCCATTTTAGTTTCCATGGCAATGGGAGTATTTTCAGAAGACTGGTCACTCTCGGTATCACCTACTTCATTCACTTCTGTGAAATATTTCCTATGTTTTACGCCATGCAATGCACTCCAAGAATTATCTGGTTCATTGTTACACTTTACAAATTTATCTGAGGAATCACACCATGGATCTGACCCACCATGAAATGGTTTGTTTGATTTCCATGAATCAGAATAAGGTCTATTTTCTTGCATAGTGTTTTTATCAGGCTTGCTTCTGTTATTTTGTCTGTAACAGGAAGGTCCCATTAGTTGAAATGAATCAACTAAGTTTCTACTTTCACTATAGTCCTTTGGCTTTTGGTCTTTCCAAGAGTCTGGGCTTTGAAATACGGACTCCTGTTCACTTGAACTCCATGTGTCATTCAACAGGGCATCTGGGTCCTCTCCATTCCTCCAGTATCCATATTTAACCTGAGATATGTCTGAAGATCCTAGTTTATTCAAATTTTCTAAGACATCATCTGGGAAAAAGGTTGGTGGTCCATTATCCAGTGGAGAACTTTCAACTAAACTGTTCATTGGTGTTGGGGGAACTTTAACTTCTGCATGTCCAAGGACCTCAGAAGATAACGTGGCATCATATTCAGCCAGATCACTAATACTTGGATTTTTATCACATAAGTCCTCATGGTTCTCAGGACTATGCATGAAGTTGTCATCAAATTCTACTAAACTTATATTTTCTACTTCTGCTAATGAAACATTAGCAACTTTTGTTTGCAATAATGAGGTTGAACAGTTAGCCATATTTTCTCTGTAGAACCGCAATTCATTATGTTCTTTCTGAGCAACAGCTTGCTGTCCTTCTGAAGAATCACTCTGAAAGAAAAAATCATCAGCCATTGAATAGTCAGCAGAATGTGAAGAAGATTCAGAATGAATGTTTGGAGCTAGATCAAAGCTGAAAAGATCAATGTTATCACTGTTTCTGGATGAAGGTGTTTCTTCTTCAATGATGACACATTCTGGGATAGGCCCATAAGAATCAATACCTGCAGAAAAATTATGATGAGAACCAGCAGCTTCAGCAACTGGACTGTCATCACTAAGAAAAACAGAACTCTCTTTAGATGAACGGCTGCTTCTTATTGTAGCAAGGCCACTGTCTGGGCTTACAAGATCTATGTTGACATCCACCTGAACTTGTGCAGATCCATTTGCCTCCTGCTGATTATCTGGAAAATTCACAGGATTTTGAGGAGGGTCTACATCAGAGCCATATAATTCCATAATACCAGATGAACCCTGAGACAAAGGAGCACTCCCTGCAACAGCCTCTGTAGAGGAAGTACGGCTATTGGGAACCATGCCTATACGTCTTCTGTTGATGGCATCTTTGATGATTGCTGCAATTTGGTCACAGGTCACCAATGGGATTTCTTGATGGTACACAAAAAACTGATCCCACCCATTGTCTGATGGCTGGAGATCAAGAAAGGGATTCTGACATTCTTCCAATTCACAGCAAACCTGTAAAACACACATAAAGTTAGTTACCTAATGTGTGATTCATTCACATATAGTTATATTTTGAAATATAAATAGTTAAATACAAATACAAACTATTTGAATAGATCAGATGACTTGCTATCGTAACTACACTCTATTTCAGACTTCCTCTAGAAGTTGCTAGTTCCCTGAGTGTGATGGTAATCTTTTTTTTTTTTTACCTAGTGCGTCACTATAAGATATTATCTATATATGTGAAAGAGATCTTAATGTAAACAATCTTATGAACATGTGTTACTTTATTAAAACCCATTCTATGCAATATCAGTATTTTTTTTATAAGGGACAGGCTTTTGACCCTTTTATATAGTTGATGATTGAAAGTGCATGGACTGTAGCTGATAACTGCTGTGGAACTTCTTCTTTTGTTGCTGCTGTATTATCATTCTACAATGCGGCCAGGGTTAAACTGAATATTCATTAATGCAGAAGTCTGGGTTTGATTCTTCAGGGTGATAGGATGATGCAACAAAGCAAGAGTCTGCAGTCTATGAAGGAATGAGGAGAGGACTGTCTGGAAGCAAGCAGGTGTTTGGGTAAAAGACAGATCTGCTGAAGGTGTGAGAGAGACCTCAGAGAAGACTCTCATTGTGCAGCACCTTGCCTGAGAGATCAGAAACTCCCTGGGAGATTGTGAGGTGTGATTTAGATATCTTGTGAGATCAGATTGTACTAGAGAGAACTCCCGCTGCTTGTAAGGAAGGAAAAGAGGAACTGTCTCATTGAAAGAGAAACATCACAGCAACACCTATCCCTGTCTGAGAATTTGAATTGAACTAGCGCACATCTGGAGACCCAGAAGAGGGTGCCCTGGGTCTTGTAAGGGACTACCATTGCATAAGTTAACCTCTTGTGTTGGGAACTGTGGTGATTTTTTTTCAAAGCCCCCAACTTTGCCGGACAACTTTTTTTTTCTTTCTTTCATTAATTACTGGCCAGTGTGATACAAGAGGGACTGTTATAACAAGTTAGCACTGTCTTTGTATACTGTTGCTAGGTAAATGCAGTTCAGTTCTGTTAATTACTGTTAGTCAGAATACTGCAGTTTAACCATGTCCTTATGTAATGTTGTCTAATTGATTGTTTGTGTAAGTATACTTTCTAAACCTCTCATCTTTTAGGCTATGCTTGGCCTAATAATTTCTTTGAAATACCTTAAGGTGTGTCAGTAGGTGCTGGGTGAGCGATATGTGTCATCTATAGGTGAAATCACAAAACAATTTAGCAACTCCTTTGGGGGTAGCACTACAAAAGAAATATATTCTCTGCAGCAATGATTGGTTACAGATGACAATTTGATTCAATCAGCCCAAGCTGGTTGCTGGGGAACAACAGCTTTAATTTTTTTCAACAAAATTATAACTTGATTTATTATGCTGACATGTACGCTATTCATTCATATGTGCTGTCAATTGTAATTGTAAGTCCACATTAGGTTGTGTAAAAATAGACAAACATTAATTCAACTTTACTTAATTACTCATGTTATTTATTTCTATGTTTTGCAAGTTTTTAATAAATCTTTAAAATGACAACTATGAGTACTTTAAACAAACTTAAAGTTATTGTAACACTTGAATTAAAAAAAATGTATAAACATGTTATACTTAACTACTCTGTGCAGGTAAGTCACCAATTTGCACAGAGTAGGCTCGATCCTCTTCTTCTGGGGTTCTCCACTGGTGCTCCTGGCCCCCCCCCCCCCCCCCATGAGTGCCTACCATAGAAATCCAGTTTCCATGGGATCATTTGACATAGCATTTCATTGAGAGCAGTGGGAGCAAATAGCTCCCACTGCTATTAAGCTGCCCAGTGAGGAGGGGCAGGGCCAGAAGAGCTGCTGGTCGTGTGCACAAGGCTGGATCAAAATAAGGCTCAGGTAAGTATTAGGCAGGCTGCAGGGGATCCTCTTCAACAAAAGTTTTTTTTATCTTAATAATGCATTAAGGTATAGAAAAAAATAAAACTAAAACTTAAAGGGGTTCTAAAACCTCAAGGTTTTTCACCTTAATGCTTTCTATGCATTAAGGTGAATAACCTCTTGTGATGCAGCAATCCCCTCCCCCCCAAATCCGCCCTTTTACTTACCTGAACTCGGTCTTTCCAGCGATGGAGACGAGCACACCAGCTCCAGCCGGTGTCTCGGGTCCAGATTTGATAGATTGATGGCAGCGCAGCCATTGGCTCCAGCTGCTGTCAATGAAATCCAATAATGTGGGAGCCAGGGGACGGGGCCAAGTCCTGCTGTCTGTATCAATGGACACAGCAGCAGGACACAAGAGTGCGCCCACACGAGTGCCCTGAGGGAGAGCTGCTCTCCAATGGGGCCCACGAGAAGAGGAGGTGCCAGGAGCGCCACTGAAAGACCCCAGAAGAGGAGGATTGCAAAAGCAACTCTGTGTAAAACCAAATTTTCTTAAAGCAAACCTTTACATATCCTTCAAGGCTGTAGAAAGCATTTACTTATACTCAAAAAAAAGTTTACCTATACTTCTGCACAATGAAAAGTGATTATCTGAAAGTAGTTGGCTTATAGTGGTTAGTACCTCATATATTCTGCAGTAATTAATAACCTTATGTTAACAAACAAAACTCCCCTTTGTATGGTGTAGAGAGGAATCAGGATACCTTGCAGTTAAGTTAACAACATCTCTAATGAATTTACTAAAAAACTCAACAAATAATGTTGACAATAATGGACTTTTTAGGCATAAATATAGATATAACAAAAAGGGGGGGGTAATTTTAAACAATTTTTATATATTTTTACACTACTGCCTTACCCCTGTAGAGACGCTTTTTTTCTTTTTGCCTATCCATAGGGAATAAAAAGTTATAAGCTCCTGATGAAGCGTTATGGTGAACGCGAAACATGTAGAGCATTTGAGTATCTCTGAGCTGATTCGTCTGTGATATACTGTCTGTATAAACTATTTTTTGTATTGATGGTTGTTTGTTCGTTGATGCCCCCACGTTGGATGCTTATGGAAATATATGTAAAATATGATGTACTTACAATACGCTAGACAGTAAAAGATTATGCTCTGAGGCATTGAGGATTTGTTTGTTTTTTAGAAATAAAAATTGTTTAAAATTACCCCCCCCCCCTTTGTGCTATATTTACGTCTAAAAAGTCCATTATTGTCATCATTATTTGTTGAGTTTTTTTGAAAATTCAAATATCGGGATGTGGCATGTGTTTTATATAATGTATCCCCAGGACCACCCTGTGGTAGATACATACCTAATTAAACATCTCTAATGACCCAGTATAAGGCCTATTACATGCCTATGCTTAATAAGATTAAGGAGCAGTTGAAGTCCTTAAGGTATAAACCCCTTTCATGGCTAGGCAGAATAAATGTGCTAAAAAATGAACATTCTACCCAAGCTAATATACCTATTTCAAATGCTCCCAATCACTCTACCCCAGGATTAATTTAGGAAACTGAGGTCTATAGTAATAAAATATATATGAACACATAAACGTTCTAGGATCACCTATGCCATGCTGGCAAAGGAGGCAGGGGGTTTAGCAGTACCTGATTTCAAAAAGTATTATTAAGCCATCACCATCACACAACTAGCAGATTGGATGCACAATAAGGGACATAAAAGTTGGGTGGGGATTGAGTTAACACAAAGTAAAGTTGATGGTGTGGATTCCACGGTAGTATTGAGAACTAGCAAGGAGCATAAATCCACTGAATAGAAAAACTTTTAGAATATGGGATGGCCTTTTCAGGCTTTACCATTGGGAATATAATGCTCCTTTAATTTCATTGTTAGACACTAACTATTTTAAACCAGGGAAAGACGATTATTTATTTTGTTAGATGGGCAAAAAGAGAGGTGATCCAGTTACAGGATGTAAAGAAAAAGGAATAGATTATGCACATTTTTTGAATTAACCTCCCTGGCGGTACCATTATTTCGGATTTTAGGTGCTAAAAGCGGTACCATTATTTTGCATGAAAATTTGGCGTTTTATATTGTAGTCCTGCAATTCTTAGGAATAACTCTCTTAAATCTGTCCAAACCAGAGTCTAGCAGACATCCCAGGTATGATAAAGTTTGAAAAATTAAATCATAAATTATAATATAATAAATAATTATAAATAATTGTACCAAATAATAATATAACAATAATAAAAATTATTCAATAATGTAATCTAATCAAAAACACTGAAATTTGCCGAGTTGCAGAATTGTCACTGTCATTACTTTTCAGTATTTGATGACGGATCTCCCCACAAATCGCTATCGCTCAATTCTGCGAGTGATTCTAATTTATTATCGCTGTTTTCTAGCTGGTCTAAAATCATTTTTGATGTAAAGGGACAGTTTTGGTTGCTATGGACAATCTCCAGTTTCCAGGCATAAAGAACAGTTTTTACAATATAAAACTGCATGCAGGACACTGGGCAGACCACTAGGGACAACGGGGATGTGAAATATTTACATACAGCAATGTAATCTGTAAGATTACATTATACTGTATGTATACTGTTTATTTCACTTTTTGAATTTGGCGCCGATCTCCGTGCCCGTGCGTCGCAACGCTCGCAGGGCACGGAGATCGCCGATGTGATAGATCGAGCGAGGCACGGCTCGCTCGTACAGCGAGGAGACATCGCTGGATTCGAAGGAGAAGGTAAGTAAACCTCCTCCTGGATCCAGCGACGCTGTCCCGAGTCTGACTCGGGGATACCGCTTTTGGTATGAAAAATCCACCCCGAGTCAGACTCGGGAATACCGTCAGGGGGGTTAAGACAACGATGGGGTAGTATGCCACTAGATAAATGGAGATATACACAATTACAACACTATGCACAGACAATGCCACAGCCAACGGGGAAAATATAATTTGAGACCAATAGAGAAATTGTTTAGTTCCCCCTTATGCACAAAGCAAGGTATATCAAAAATATACAGGATACTAGTAAATGAAACAGAACCCGTATATCTGCCATATCTTGGGAAATGGGAGCAGGAATTAGAAGTTACATTAGAAAGGAGTAAGGCTGCATTTACACCTGAGCTTTTTGTAGCTTGAAGCTTAAAGCTCAGAAAACGCTGGAGGAGAAATAAAACAATGATTTTCTGTGGAGATGGTTCACATTTCCACTCCATGTTGCCTGAAGCCAAACGCTTGAAGTTCAAACAAGTTCTGGAGCTTTTTTTGTCTCTCAAATCGGGTAGATTTGGCAGTTTTTGGCACACTTCTATTCTCATAGAAATAAATGGAAACACGCCATTTGTATGTTTTTGTACGCATTCGCGCATTTTGCCCCTGGTTTATTGTGTGATTCTATGCTCAAATAAAAAATAGTTTAAATAAAATGGTAATAATATATGAATAAATAAATGTAAAATAAATATACAAATAAAAATCATCATAAATAAGTAAAATAAATTGATAGTATGTAATAATACGTTAATAAATAATAATTAACCTCTAACCTTAAAAAATATAAAATAAATTATTATTATTATTATAAAATGACAATAAACACTCAAACTTGAACAAAAATTGCATTAATAATAATAATAATAATAATAATAATAATTTATAATTTATTTTGTGTTAGGGTTGGGGTGTTTAGTTATTTATTTTGATTTTTTAAGGGGTAAGGGTTAAAGTTAAGGGTTAATTATTTATTTATTGTTATTTAGTATTAGTATAGAATTTATGAAATTCATTTATTTTTTTTATTTATGATTTTTATTTATTTGTGTATTTATTTTACATGTATTTATTCATTTATTATTATTCATATAATAATAAATAAAATAATAATAAATAACCCTATCCCTAACTCCTAATCCTAACCCTAATAATAGCCTAATAATAATAGCCTAATAATCCCCTCTCAGTATGGCTGTATCTCTGTGCAGTCCCACAAAAGGTGCGCAAAAGGCCCCGGGGTGTCACATTGTCTCCATGTTTGGGACACGTCTGCTCCAAACCTTTGTGACCACAGCAGGTTACGCACCCTAACGAAAAAACATCATAATAAATGAATAATAATAATTAAAGAAGAAATAATGGAAAAGCTAAAAAAGCAGAAATAGCTAGCAACAAATGATGCAACCGATAATAGTTTTCTCTATTGGCTAATTAAAAAAACACTGCATACAAACACGCAAGTCGTGCAAAAATGCGTGAACAAAAACTCTGGAAAAACACTCACAGACGCTACGCTTAGGCATGAATGCAGCCTAAAAGGAGGAAAGTTCTGAATCTAGCCTTCTTCTCATCAGTTGACGCTAAGGCATCAGATATGTGCTTTAAGCTTTTTTTCCAGGTGGTGCGTAACCTGCTGTGGTCACAAAGGTTTGGAGCAGACGTGTCCCAAACATGGAGACAATGTGACACCCCGGGGCCTTTTGCGCACCTTTTGTGGGACTGCACAGAGATACAGCCATACTGAGAGGGGATTATTAGGCTACTTTCACACTAGAGTGGGGCCCTGTAATAGTGGTGCTTTTCGGCCGCTAGCAGGACACTTTTAACCCTTGCTAGCGGCCGAATAAAGGGTTAAAGCACCTGCAAAGTGCCGCTGCTGAAGTGCTTTGCAGGCGCTTCGGCAGCGGTGCCCATTGATTGCAATCGACAGGGCAGAGGAGGAGCGGTGTGAAAGATACTGTTTGCAGGACTTTTTGTCCTGCAAGCGCACCGCTCCAGTGTGAAAACACTCGGGCTCTCACACTGAGGCTGCAGGGGAGGAGTTTTTTGGGCACTTTACATGCGCTATTTTTAGCCTGAAAACGCCCCAGTGTGAAAGGGGTCTTAAAGTAATCCACAAAATAACAGGAGAAGACATACAGGCTGAGCCATGGAGTTACCTAGTTTATAATACGTATAAAACGGTAAACCAATATAAGAATATGTTAGTACCACATTTATTAAATGTGGCTAAAAGCAAAAACATCAAAACATCAAAAGTCCAGAGTAGGAGAGAATGGGCCTCAAAGATTGATTGGGTAAGGTCTATTGAAGAAACAATGTATACAGTTGGAGGTGACCTTGGGAAATATGATACCATCTGGGGGAAGTGGTTGGATTTAGAAAAAAACTCTGAGATATATAGATATGGTGAACACCTGATATTGCTAGCAGACAAGGATTAGGATATGAGATCATCTGGGGTAGAGATGGCCTTGCGGTGCCCCCGGCGGTCGGTTCGCGGCGAACTTTGCTCGTTCGCAATTCGCCAAACCAGTGGACTTCTGGCGCTGTTTGCGGCGGACATATGCGTTTACATTGTGAAGAACTTTGACCCATGACACATTCATCATAGGGTACAGGACAGCCAATTGAGACATTTCAGCACATGGACATACCCCCTACCTTATAAATAGACCTGATCTGGCGGCCATTTTACATTCTGTCTTTTGTCAGTGTAGGGAAAGCTGTGTGGAGCAGGGACAGTCAGTCTAATCACTAGCTAGCTAACTAGCTATTACTAGTAGGTCCACAAAAGTCCTTTTAAGGACTGGTATAGGTGTACAGTATATAGGTTTGTAATACACTTAGAAAGTATATTATGGTGCACTGCTGACTGCTGTGCTGCTGAGTGCTGACCGATTCTGCAGCTGTCTTTTATCAGTGTAGGGACTGAGGGACAGTTTGGTGTTTGGAGCAGAGACAGTCTGCAAATCACTAGCTACTAGGTCCACAAAAGGTCCTTTTAAGGACTGGTATAGCTGTACAGTATATAGGGTTGTACACGTATAATATACTTTCTTACAAATATAGAAAGTATATTATGGTGCACTGCTGACTGCTGTGCTACTGAGTGCTGACTGATACTGCAGCTGTCTTTTATCAGTGTAGGGACTGAGGCACAGTTTGGTGTTTGGAGCAGGGACAGTCTGCAAATCACTAGCTACTAGGTCCACAAAGGTCCTTTTAAGGGCTGGTATAGGTGTACAGTATATAGGGCTGTAGACCTATAATATACTTTCTTGCGAATATAGAAAGCATATTATACTTCACTGCTGTGCTGCTAAGCTGAGTGCTGACCGATTCTGCAGCTGTCGTTTCTAAGTCTAGGGAGGGACAGTAAAAAAATTATGACGCCGGATAACCCTCTTGCCCAACGGTTGAAGGCTGGCTTGTCAGAACTGATAGCCCGCCAACTACTGCCATATAAACTGGTAGACTCTGAGGCCTTTCGAAAATTTGTGGCCATTGGAACACCACAATGGAAGGTCCCAGGAAGGAAGTATTTCTCACAGAAGGGCATCCCAGAGCTATATGGCCATGTTCAGCGGCAAGTGAATGTATCTCTGGCACACAGTGTCGGTGCCAAGATACATCTGACCACAGACACATGGTCTAGCAAACATGGGCAGGGAAGGTATATAACTTTTACTGCCCACTAGGTGAACCTTCTGACGGCCGTCAAGCATGTAACCCGTGGCACCCGTGTAGATTTGGTTTACCGCCACGGATTGCATGCAACCCTCCCTCTCCTCCTTGGCTGACTCCTCCTCTTCCGCTGCTAGCGTCTCTTCCGCTTCACTGCCCAAGATCCCCAGAACCTATTCGACATGCCAAGTGAGGCGTTGCCATGCTATGCTGCGTCTGTTGTGCCTGGAAGCCAAGAGCCACACTGGCCCTGCACTTCTTTCAGCTTTGCTTTCACAGGCAGATCAGTGGCTAACACCCCTCAATTTGACAGTTGGTAAAGTGGTGTGCGACAACGGTGCCAATCTGCTTAGCGCATTGAAACAGGGCAAAATTACACACGTGCCATGCATGGCACACGTCTTAAACTTGGTCGTGCAGTGATTCGTTGTCAAATACCCTGGGGTCCATCTTGCGGCAGGCAAGGAAAATCTCGGCCCATTTCAGAAGATCTTATGCCGGCCATACACGGTTTGAATTTGGAAAGAATTTTCTTTCGAAAATCGTATCTAAGAATTTTCGTATGAATTTCACACCATTAGTGGGCTGCAGCAACAGCCGATTTTCGTGCGGAAATAAAATTTGAAGAATCGGACATGTTGGAAATTTTTTGAAAAACCAACGATTTTCTAATCAATGACGGGAGAATCGTGCGAGAAATGTAATAAGAAAAGAAAGATGTAGACGGAGAGAAAACAAGATTCCCGGCCAAGAAAATTATTTTCTGTAACAACATGAGGTGAAATTGAAGGCTTGGTCGGCCGAATTTCGAAAATCAATGGTGGCATCATCGGATCACAAAAAAAACAAATTTTCTGATTTTGAAAAGAAAGTTTGTTCGAAATTTGACCATGTATGGCCTGCATTACATGGCCATGGCTCGCCTTGCTGACATTCAGCGGCGACACAATCTGCCAGTCAGACGTCTTATTTGCGATTGCCCGACCCAATGGAACTAAACCTTCTATATGCTTGATAGGCTGCTCCAGCAGAAACGTGCAGTTAATGACTACCTGTACGAACTCTGCGGCAGAACAGGTTCTGGGGAGCTTGTTTTATTTTCACCGTGCCAGTGGCTGCTCATGCAGCCATTTGATGAGATCACCAAACTGGTCAGTCGCAACCATGGCGCCATCAGTGACATCATACCTTATGCCTTTTTTATGGAGCGTGCATTGCGTTGTGTCATTGATCAAGCTGTGGAGGAGCAGGAGCAGGAAGATGAGGAGGTCGCAATGCTGGATGAATTCCCAGGGGGGCTACTCTATCTGAGACAAGTCAACAGGAGTCTGAAGAGGAGTCAGAGGAGTATGATGTCAGGGTGGATGAGGAGGAGCAAGAAGAGCATGCTTTAAACCTTTCTGGGATCCCTGTTGTCTGTGGATGGGGAGAGGAGAACGAGGAGGACGACATTATCCTGGATGATGAGCAGGAGCCAGGCCACCACACCAATTCCAGCTTAGTGCAAATGGGGGCCTTCATGCTTAGGTGTTTTAACAGGGACCCCCGTATAAAAAGCATAAAAAGGTCAAGGACCAGTACTGGATGGCAACGTACTTAGACCCCCGTAAAAACACAAAATAGCGGAATTGTTACCACCATCACAGAGGGCTGTCAGAATGGAGCACTTACAGGCTTTGCTTCGAGAAATGCTTCATTCTGATTTTGCGTGCGCTGGCAGAGGAGGAATTCCCACTCCCAGAGAGAGTTGCGGGTACCAATCCAACAGCGCCTGCAAGAAGAGGGCAGTTTGAAGATGTGTTGGTGACTTCTGATATGAGATCATTCTTTCAACCGACCCATCGACATGTCTCATCCGCATCCAGCATCAGGGAACGCCTAGACCGACAGGTGTCCGACTACATCGGGTTAATGGCCGATGTGGACGCTCTGAGAAGTGATGAACCCCTGGACTACTGGGTGGGCAGGCTTGACCTCTGGCCAGAGCTTGCCGAATTTGCAATGGAACTGTTGGCTTGCCCCTCGTCCAGTGTCCTGTCCGAAAGGACATTCAGTGCAGCAGGGGGGATCGTGACCGCTAAGTGCACTCGCCTAGCTCACGACAGTGTTGACTACCTCACATTTATAAAAATGAATGAGGCATGGATCTCAGAGGAATTCAACACATGTGACCAGTAGACCATGTATATGCATAACTCTATAAACGATTTATTAGCACACTGACCTTTTTTCTAACTTTGGCTCACTTCCTTGTACAAAAAAGCACACCGTACTATATGCCTGTACCCTCCTTTTTGAATAGGGTCCTGCAGCGAGTTGCTGGTATCAGTGCTGGCGTCAGTGCTCTCTATCTCAGTGCTGGTGTGGTGTCAGTGCTCTCTATCATGGTGCTGTTGTCAGTGCTCTCTATCACTGTGCTGGTGTCAGTGCTCACTATCTCGGTGTTGGTGTCAGTGCTCAGTCTCTATCATGGTGCTGGTGTCAGTGCTCAGTCTCTATCGTGGTGCTGGTTTAAGACAGTGAGGGAGATAGCAGCGGAGAAGCCAATCAGCAGGCAGTGCCAGCACCATGGTTGAGGATCAGCACTGGACTGGCACCTCCGGACCACCGCAGTGGAGACCTGCATAGGTGGGGGTAAGGGCCTGGTAGAGGGGGGGGCTCAAGCACAGGTTGGGACACTGGCACAGGACTGCGCTGCCCTGACTGTGGCACTGATCATCTCCTGCACCCTCTTCATAGCCTGCCCTGACCTTGCCTCTCCCTCCATGGCCTTCATGCGCTCCTGAATTGTCAAAATTTCACAGATAAAAAAAGAATGCTTGTCGTTGTCAATCCCAGATTCACTTAATACTTTTTGTTATGTCAGTGTCCATGTTGTGGGACTATGTGTGCACAGCTAGTAAGTATTTTGTGGCTGAAAATATGACCTGGAGGTTTTTAAGGTTCGCCTGCCATTAAAGTCAATGGAGTTGGCAGCGAACCTTGAGGTTCGCAAACTTTTGGTCACGTTCGCGGTTCGAGTTTGCGAAACGTCCCATCAGAAGTTCGTCCATCACTAATCTGGGGTATAGAGTAGAGATGACTCCAGAATTGACAACAGAAAGAAGAGGGGGGGGGGGGGTCCTTAGGGGGTGGAGGATTGGGAGAGGGGTGTATTGTTGGGTTATTTTGGGTGCCTTTTTTTCTGTGCAAATATACATCTATTGTTGAGGCTCCCCTGTGGTGAAAGGTACAGCCAAACGATTCTATGCATTGAGATAAAAAGCCTTCTGTGTGTAGCAGCCTCCCCAGCGTCCCCTAATTACTTACATGAGCCCCTTCTCTCTCCAGCGATGTCCATGAATCTCTAAGCCATCTGAAACACTCCTCCTGATTGTGAGACACAGCAGCGGCGCAATTAGCTCCCATGGCTGTCAATAAAAGTCAGTCAGTCAATCAGGGGAGAGACGGGGAGGGGCCGGGTTGGGGCTCTGTGTCTGAATGGATACAGGGAGTTGTGACTCGGGTGCAGTGGCCCCATAGGAAGCTGCTGGCTGTGGGGGCACTCCATAGGAGGGAGGGGCCAGGAGAAGCAAAGAGGGACCCGAGAAGAGAAGGCTCTGGGCTGTTATGTGCAAAACCAACTGCACCGCGGAGGTAAGTATAATATGTTTATTGTTTAAAAAAAATCAACTTTACAATCACTTTAATTCTCTCCATCCATCCCCTATGGGTTCACACCACTGGCTTGAGTGTGTATTGGGCCAAATTGAGCCAAGGTCACAACTTCCTAAACTGAATCAGCCAAGGTTTAACTTTTTACCATATATCTGTGTTGTATAACAATGATATATACCCTGACTCAAGTGTAAAGAAAATCTTGACGTTTATGACCGATTCTGTTTATACATTACTGGTCCATGCAAACTTTATCAGAAAAGCTTGATTGTTTCCTTTCACACCTGCTTGCCTTTGTACAATCTGACTCTGTACATACATTTTTCAAAAACTAAAATAAAGAAAAAAAAATGCAAAATGGGATTTGAGAATAACTTACTTGACTACATAGTTCAGGATTGTCTGAATAGACTGCAATTTGTTGTCTTGATGACTGTTCTCCACATGTGTAGCTGGCCAAAAGGATAAGTATATCAATTTCATATTTATCAAGAAATACTTTCAGATCACCAATGATGTTCCTGTAGCTCATTAAGTCCTGGTAACAATGAAAACAGAAGATAACATATTAAATGTATGTACATAATGTTCTCACACAAAGTGTTTTCTAGCCCCAGGAAAGCCAGGTAGCTACTTTTGACATTGCGTCTGCCACCTAGTTGTTTTTTTTTTTTTTTTGCACCGTGGGCTGAGCATTTAAACATTACTGTTATACAAGAGTCCCTGCCGAGCCATGATACACACCACCCATGGCTGCATAGGGACTCCCATTGCACAATTCCAGTCTGGAAAGCTGTCTGTTATGCCGCGTACAAACGATCGGAATTCCGGCCAGAAAAAGACCAATGAGAGCTTTTCATCAGAAAATCCGACCGTGTGTATACTCCATCGGAATTTAGCTGTCCGAATTCCCGCCAGCCAAAAATTTATAGCATGTTCTCAATTTTCCTAACGGAAAAACTTTCTATCGGTAATTCCGATCGTGTGTATGCAATTCCGACACACCAAAAATCCCGCATGCTAAGAATTCAACTACGAGACAGAAGCTATTGGCTACTGGCTATTGAACTTCCTTTTTCTAGTTGCGTCGCACGTGTTGTACATCAACATGTTCTAAACGATCGGAATTTGGTGTGACCATGTGTAGGCAAGACAACTTGAGCCGAATTCCGTTGGAATTCTGTCGGGAAAACCATCAGAGCTTTTTCCGACAAGAATTATGATCGTGTGTACGTGGCATTAGAGTCTCATAATGTAGAAGTCTACTCATGCTTCCTTTCTTCTGCTCTCCATGTCATGATCATCACACAACATACAATAGCGAAGAAGGATGAGAATGCTGTCACATTCATTTATTTGTCAGGAAATGCCCATTTTAAAAAGGAGGTCTGATACAGGGGTCTACAGACAGAGCAGATTAACTGGTTATATTAAAAATGCCTAAATCGGAACTCAGGTAAACTGTCTGCTAGTACTGCACCAGTGTTCCTAAGTATTCTCCAGTGACTCCTTTCTCTCTTGATACATACACTAACACTAAAGGCAGGAAGTGAGTAAGGCCGCGTACACACGCGCGGACTGTTGGCCCAACTTTGTCCGTCCAACAGTTTGAGCGAACAGTCCGCTCAAACTTAGCATGGACGGACATGGCCACACACGACGGACGAACAGTTTGCTGAAACCGTGCGCGATGACGTGAACGGCACGTACGACGGGACGAAAGATACGACGTCCTATACACTGCAATGCAACCTTCCGACGTGGAAATCCTTTCTGAGCATGCGCGAGACTTAGTTGGCCGAACAAGCCTACACACGAGCGAACAGTCCGCTGAAACAAGGTTTCAGCGGACAGTTTTTCGGAATTTCCGTAAGACCTTGTTCGGCCAACTGTCCGCTGAAACTGTCCGCTGAAGCCCCACACACGAGCGGACTGTCCGCCCAAACACTGTTCAGCGGACAAGGTTGGGCGAACAGTCCGCGCGTGTGTACGCGGCCTAACAGCATTTATAGGACACTATGTTGTATATGTATATAATGGCAAATGGGACCAAGGCATGACTACAGAAAGAAAAACCTGTGTAGTGACTTGTTATACTTGTTACATAGTGTGATAGTGTGAGGCCCTGCCACACTGTGAAAATGACACAGAATTCACATTAAGGCTTAATGCAGGTTCCAGACTGTTGTTTCTGAACAGAGAAAGCTGTGTTTTTGACTTTCACTGGACTTTCACTGGATTCGGTAAATGTGGGTTGGGACCTGAGGTTTGAAGGTTCCAAAGTGCCTTGGGTGGGATGGAACTTTCAATACAGTGTCTGGATTGTACTGCATGCCTGTAGCCTGTGTGAGTACACAGGTGTGTGGGGTCATTATATACTCAAGCTTGAGGACACCTCAGGATGCCCGCTTTGGAGACAGCTCCCATATTGAAGACAGAAGGTCTCACCCAGGGATCAGAGAAGCCCCAGCCAGGAGTCAACGACAGAAGGTCTCACCCAGGGATTAGAGATGCCCCAGCCAGCAGCCAGGAGGCCTCATTCCAGTCAGGTGGGCTACTATCAAGGTGTCAGGAGAACCCCTATTCCGAGGTCAGGAGTGAGCTGTGCAGCAGGGCACTGCAACTGAAGCCATATGCCCTGTACACACGGTCGGACTTTCTGACGGAAAAAGTGCAATCAGATCTTGTTGTTGGAAAATCCAAGTGTATGTGGGCTCCATCTGACTTTTTCCGTCGGAATTTCCGACACACAAAGTGTGAGAGCTGGATCCTAAATTTTCCAACAACAAAATACGATCATGTGTAGAATAAATTACGAGACGAAAGCTATTGGCTACTGGCCCGTTTATAGTCCCGTCATATGTGTTGTACGTCGCAGCGTTCTGAACAATCGGATTTTCCAACAACTTTGTGCGACCATGTGTATGCAAGACAAGTTTGGACCAAAATCCGTCGGAAAAAATATGATGGATATTGTCGTCGGAATGTCCGACCCTGTATAGAGGGCATAAAAGATCCAAATGAACCAGGACAAGAAAGTCAGAGGGACTGCTAAGAAAAGCAGTGGTGCTGCTGACAAAGGAGCTAGGTGGCTTGGTTTTTTCCGTTGACTGTTCCTGTTGATGTGGAAGAACCCCTGCATGGGCAACTAATGTTAAGTGAACGTCCTATTCTGTTTAATAAAAGTGGCCTGCATGCCCTAAAGTTTGGACTGATATACCATTGGAAAAACACCTACAATGTGAGTATAATCACCCCAATGCTACAATAGCTAAATCATCTTGCTGAATTTATTTCTTGATTTTCCATATTTTGCAGACTGCATTTATCTACAATATACTTAGGTAAATGATGCTTTATTAGCACTATAACTGTATATCTGCTTATATTTTGTCTACATACAGTATCTTTTGCCTTCCCTGGTTCCTTGAAGCCTTAAAGTGACACTAAACACTGGTTTAAAAAGAACGTTCTATTTCACATGTATTATTAACTCAAAGGTACCTTCTTTCGCTCTCCTCCTCCACCAAATTTTTTCTAGTATGATCTGACTTCCAGTTAGAAGGTAGCTACATTCACTCTCTGTGATCCCACTGTATGTAGGAACATTGCCACCCTCTCTCATTTGCCCCTTTGATGGAATAGGAACTACAGGCAATGGACTATGGTTGTGTAATGTGTTTAGATCACAACTACTAATAGTGTAATGTGCACTGCTTATTTCAAATAAAAGAAGTGAGGGGGAAATGGAAAGGTTTTTAAATGAAGACGCAAAAAAAGACATAAATTAAGGAATTATCGAAAATCTGATTACAAACAGGTGATATTGAATATATTTAAAATATCACACTCAGTAGTTTGATACATATACTTTATTCAAATGTTTAACACACATAAGAACGCAGACACAAATAGACCTAATTTTCTTTCATTACCTGATAATGATCCTCTAAATATTAATGTAAGCTAATATTGAAACAGTCTGGAAACTCTATAATTTTGATAAAAAGGGAACTTATCAAACGTTAATTTTACCATCTGTGTGTTATAATACAATGCCGTAACCGGCTTCTTTATTTTATTTATTTATTTTACATGTAACTACTAAAATACCTTTAATTGATACATTATACTTGTTACTATATGTTGATCTTTCAATAAAAACCTTTGAACCAGACAAGCAGATTACAATGCCATTAAAGAGGAAGTAAACCCTGATGGGTTTACTTCCTCTTTCATTCCCTGCAAAGGTAAAGCATAATGGACTACTATGCATCGCATAGTAGTCCATTATGTGTCACTTACCTGACACAGGAGCCAGCGAAGTCACCACTGTCACCTGTAGTCTGGCGCATCCATCTTCTCGGTGGGGTCTCGCAGCTCTGCCGCTGTCATTCGGCGAAGCCGCGATGACGTCACTCCCGTGCATGCGCACAGGAGCCGACACGCGCGGCATCTCCGTCGTTGAAGATGCCGCGCTCAGTGCGCCTGCGCGCCGCTGTCTACGGCGCATGCGCCGTAGACAGCGGTGCCTGTCTTCGAGCAAATATCTCCTAAACTGTATAGGTTTAGGAGATTTCTTGGACCTACAGGTAAGCCTTAATCTAGGCTTGCCTGTAGGTCAAAGTGTGTTGTAAGGGTTTATAACCACTTTAAGTAGTGGATGTGTATGGATAATTTTTTGAAGAACAATGATATAATTACCTGTCACTTTTTTTTTTTTTCATGCATATTGTATATAGATATGCCGAAGCACCTTTTTTTCCCTTTATGTTGCTATACACCAATTTGAGCATTTTGGACTTAATACTGATTGCATTTTTGGAATTTAAGCTTTACAATTTCTGTGAATGGCCAGGGACTTAAGCTGCATACACACAATCAGATTTTTTGATGGGAAATGTTGGATGTCAGGCTGTTGGTGGAAAATACGACCGTGTGTATGCTCCATCAGACATTTGTTGTCTGACTTTCCACCAACAAATGTTGGCTAGCATGTATTCAAATTTTCTGCCAACAAATGTGTGTTGTCAGATTTCCTGATCGTGAGCACACAAGTTTGTCGGACAAAAGTCCACAGTGTACACACCCGCATGCTCGGAAGCAGAAGCAGTCGGTCTTGTAAACTAGCGTTTGTAATGGAGAATTAACATTCGTGGCGTGGCAGATTATGAAATATCCAAATGCAGCACACAATTATCTTCTTCTTTAATGGGATAATAATGAAGCTGCTTTGTTGGTGTTACTGATGGAGTTATCGCACACAAATTTTCAAAGGCTTTTTTTATATATATCAAGAATAATATTATTATGTTTTTTTTGTTTTTTTTTTGTGCAAGTTACCACAACACCATTATCCCATAGTTTATAAGATCAAAGATACAATGAAACTATGTTGGTGTCCCTTGTCAATTTTACATTGTATTTTTTTTTTTATGTAACTGCCTACTCCCAAACTGTCATTTGAAGTAAAACACATAGCCAATAATTATTGTACACAATTTTTTTTATTGTGCATAAAAAAAAAAAAAATTAGGCATGCCAACAGAACTTAAACAAAAAGTGCATTCTACGCATCCAAAAATATAGAAAATATACCAAATCAAATCATTATTCAACCAAAAAAATAATGTCAAAGCAATAACTCCAAGGTTAATAATAGAGAACACGTTATCTCCTCCGATTCCGCAACACGGCCGCACAGAAACAAACTGAAAAGCACAAAATGAAAAACGTGAAAAGAAAAGCGCAAATCAACACTCACCAAACTCCTACTAACACAAAATTAGTAGAAGGAGCCCAAAGGGTATTGCTAAAGAGTTGAAAAACCACATAGTACGTCTAGTATGTCACTATGTTCATAATTGTTGGCCAACATTTGTGTGACCGTGTGTATGCAAGACAATTTTGAGACAATGCCCTTCGTAACAAAATTCCACGGCTTTGTTGTCGGAAAGTCCGATCGTGCGTACGAGGCATAAGAATTCTATTTGTATTTTTTTCATAAGGCAATGGAGGTTATTTATGCAAATTGCACTTGAAATTGCACTGCACTTGGAAGTGCAATCGCTGTAAATCTGAGGAGAAGGTCTGAAAAGGGGGGAAGGTCTGCTGATTTTATCATCCGATCATGTGCAGGCTAAAATGCTGTTTTTTATTTTCCTTTCATGTCCCCCTTGGATTTACAGCGACTGCACTTCCAAGTGCACTTTCAGTGCAATTTCAAGTGCACTTTGCACTTGTAGTTTGCACTTGTAGTGCAAAGTGGATTTGCCTTTTGTAAAAAAAAAGTATTGTCAGGCAAGTTATCTATATGAATACATATCATTTCTACATTTTAAAATGTAGGAAAAACTTGAATGCTGACTTCCGACCTATGCATTTCAGTAATGGGCGTTTTACATCACTTTGTCACAACACGTTAACACGTACAACTGTGTGTGGTGCATTGGAGTGCCATTCTTTTAAAACTGCCACCCCAACACACAAGCACAGTGGGTGGCCACAAGCCTGCAGCACAGCTCACTGCACAGCTCACTGCAATGCACATAGTGGGGGTTATTTACTAAGGCAAATCCACTTTGCACTAGAAGTGCACTTGGAAGTGCAGTCGCTCTAAATCTAAGGGGTAGATCTGAAATGAGGGGAAGCTCTGCTGATTTTATCATCCAATCATGGTCCAGCTAAAATGCTGTTTTTTCTTTTCCTCGCAAGTCCCCCTCTGATCTACAGCGACTTTATTTCCAAGTGCACTTTCAGTGCAAAGTGGATTTTCCTTTAGTAAATAACGGCCAGTGTGTGTTGTGTAAAGAAAATGTTACAGATATGTTTTTCTTCTGTTGCTGTTGGAATGAACCGCCTTACTGCAACACACAGTAATGCATAAAATAAAGCACAATAACGAATGTGCAATAATGCACATCAATGGAGCAGAAAGGTCTTGTAGAATGTGAACAAAACCTGTTATATTAGATGACCACTAGAGGTCAGAAAAGCCTTGTTGTAGCTTTAGATGTATTAATTACTTTTGACAGATTAGATACAGCTTTGTCACATTCAGCCTCCTACAATGTTCTTTGGTACATGAAACCTTTATGATTCCTCTACATGAGAAAGAAAATACAAAGCAGTATTAAATGTAGAACTAGTGACTCATTTGTTGTGTTAGACCCCATACGCACGTTTAGATTTTCTGATGATTTTTTCCTTCAGATTTGCCAAAACCATATAATATGAGGTCAAACCTTAGGAGCTTCAATGTGTATGCAATCACGCAGGCCCTTCTACTACATGGTTTGGGTAAATCTGAAGACAAAAATCTGCAGCAGGGCCTTATTCATTTGTAAAATTTTGATCCTCGACAGATTTACTATTTTTTATTTCTTCACTGATTTTTTTTATAGGTCCAAAAACCAAATTGTATTGTAGACAGATTTTTTACAGTTCTTTGACAAATCGGGGAAAATTGGTATAAGCTGTTTTTAATAAAGAAGACACTGTAGAAATGACTTTTGTGCTTAAAGTCGCATCATTTTGTTTTCTCTGCATCTTGACTTTTTTCAGCTTTTTTAAACATTTGTTATGTGCCTTGACATTCCAACTCTGTCAAACTTTCAAAAGATGAAATTTAGCAGAGAGTCAGAAATATAATACGCAGCTTGCACCCTACACCATCTGCTGGAACGGCCATACTGCAGCTACACACTTTGGAGGGCCTTAAAGAATAAGTTCACCTTTTTGACCGGGTGTAAGCTCTTTGTCACCAACAGTGTTTGTACCAGATTACACCTCCATATTAATTTATCATCTGGTAGCAGTCTCTTCTGTCACAGCCTTGCATAGTGGTGCCCTTATCCAGAACCTTAGTTTAAAAATCGCATTTAAACCCTGCTACAGCCAACTCTGCATTTGCTTTCGGTACTTTGGTGCTGTTTCTATGGGACTGAATAAAAAAAAAAAATGTAATACTTCTAATAGTAATACTCATAATCTCAGACTCAAGTACTGCAGCATGGTCACAATAGGACTACACACCTGGTCTCAATAAGGAGTGCTTCAATGGAGTTCAGAATCTTAATTCAGTCCCTGATTAACCACTTAAGGACCGAGCCTCTTTCTGAGATTTGTTGTTTACAAGCTAAAAACAGTTTTTTTTGCCAGAAAATTACTTAGAGCCCCCAAACATTATACATTTTTTTCTAACACCCTAGAGAATAAAATGGCGGTCATTGCAATAATTTCTATCACACCGTATTTGCGCAGGGGTCTTACAAGCCCACTTTTTTGGGTAAAAATACAGTTTTTTGAATTTTTGAATTAAAAATTAAGACAACAGTAAAGTTAGCCCAATTTGTTTTACATTGTGAAAGATAATGTTACGCTGAGTAAATTGATACCCAACATGTCATGCTTCAAAATTGCGCCCACTCATGGAATGGCGACAAATTTTTACCCTTAAAAATCTCCATAGACGACGTTTCTACAGGTTGTGTGTTTTAAGTTACAGAGCAAGTCTAGGGCTAGAATTATTTCTCTCACTCTACCGATCATGGCGATATGTCACATGTGTGGTTTGAATACCGTTTTCATATGCGGGCGCTACTCACATATGCCTTCACTTCTGCATGCAAGCTCGTCAGATGGAGCACATTTAGGCCTCATGTACACTGCTGCTGGTAAACAGACATTCAGAGGCAGTTGGCTGCTTTTTTCAGCTGCCTCTGAACTCATCCAATGTTATCTTATGTGTACATGTACACAGGGCCGTTTAATGTTATTTTTAGGCAGTTGAGTTTAGAGGCCTTTTTTGGAAAGCAAAAAAATGGAGGTTAGACGCTGAGTTTAGAGGCATTTCATGCGGCAAACACTTCTAAACATGGTAAATCGCATTTAGCCATGTTTCGTTTTTCATTTTTGGCTATTTAAAAAAAAAGAAAACTTTTTTCAAACACTTCTAAACGCAAATGCGGGTAAAATTGGCTAAACGCGGCAAAACGTGGGATACTATCTGTCAAGTTAAATCATTCAGGAGAGGTTGTAAAAACACCCGTGTACATTAAGCCTTTATTTTTATTTTTTTCTTATTTACCTTTTATTTTTTATTTTTACACTGTTTAAAAAACAAAACAAAAAAAAAAAAACACGTGTCACTTTTATTCCTATTACAAGGAATGTAAACATCCCTTATAATAGAAAAAAAAGCATGACAGGACCTCTTAAATATGAGATCTGGGCTCAAAAAAACCTCAGTTCTTATATTTACACTAAAATGCAGTTAAAAATAAAAATGTAATTAAAAAAAATAAATTTAAAAATGGCCCTTTAAGAGCTATGACATTTTGACGTCGCTTCCACCCTGCAATGATATGGAGATGGGTGGCCATCTTCCCCTCATTCGCCTCCATGTCAGGCCACAAGAAGGATCCGTAAGTGAATAAACTCAGCGCAAAACAATTAATACAAACTACCGTATTTATTGGCGTATAACACGCACTTTCTTCCCCTTAAAAGCAGGGGAAGATCGCGGGTGCATGTTATACGCCGATTCCCCGCAGTTCTGAGCCTCTGGTCAGCTTTCAGCCGCCTTCAGCACTTCAAGGCGGTTTTCGGCCGCCTTCGGCCATTATCAGTGGCTTCCGGCCGCCTTCGGCCGTTCTCAGCAGCTTTCGGCCGCCTTCAGCTCTTCTTGGCGGCCGAAAGCTGCCGAGAAGAGCCGAAGGCGGCCGGAGGCCGCCAAGAACTACCGCGCGACACCGAGATACACATCCGGCTCTGTATATTGGCAGCGGCATTGTTAAAAAATAAAAAAGAGGCAAATAAAACGGACAAGGCTGCAATGGTGGGCAAGGCTGCATAAGGCTGCAATGGCGGACAAGGCTGCATAAGGCTGCAATGGTGGACAAGGCTGCATGACAAGGCTGCAATGGTGGACAAGCCTGCAGATGACACTGACAAGGCTGCAATGATGGACAAGGCTGCAGATGGACACTGATAAGGCTACATTGATGGGCATTTAAATGTAAGTTTTTTTTTCCCTTAAACTTCCCTCCTAAAAGTTTTTTTCCTTAAAATTCCCTCCTAAACTTGGGGTGCGTGTTATACGCCGCCACATGTCATACGCCGATAAATACGGTATATAATAAGCTACTCCCCTGATTTGATCAATGTGGTCAAAGACCAGTGGAAAGTGAATAGAGGGCGCTAATACAACAGCTATTAATAGCTAATATGTAAAAAAAATTATATAAATTATTATTTGATTGTCAACATATATTCTATATAATGTAAAGCAAAGATAGTGATCAAATTACGATGTAAAAAAACATGCCATCAATCAATCACAAAAAAAATCGCAAAAAAAAAATGTGAAAAATAAAGTCCCAAATGAAGAAGAAAACAGTTCCAAAGTGATCTTCTGTGTGGATAATCTTCTAAATATATAGTGAGATATCCTTCACCAAAAAAACGGCACCCAACAATGCTAGATATAAAATCTGCTTACCAGATATAATTGACTTCTTTAATTAAAAAGAAAGTCACAAACACTTGTGCAGGATAGTGCCTGCTCATATGAATAGACTGGAGATAGATAAGAACACTTCCTCCCTGGATAATTAGGCATGGGATATATAGAAAACAATGAATATGGCTGCTTACAATTGGTGGTGCCTACCCGACACTGGGGCTACTAGCTTGTCAGTAGTGGGACTGTGCATGTATGCCACCCGTGGTCGGCGTGAGTTCCTCCCATGCAATAGAAACAACCAAGGATGCCGGATATGAGGTAGGATGACATGGCCAGGTACCGCTCCTATGGGTATTAGCGCCCTCTATTCACTTTCCACAAGAAGGATCCACAAGAAGGATCCGGGCACCAGAGCGCGGAGGTAGGGAGGGCCCCTCTCCCGCCGCCGATAAAAGTGATCTCACGGTGAATCATCCACAGGGAGCATTTTTATCTTAAACCGGACCAGTCACTGAAGAAGAGGATACCGGGGTTATGGCAGCTAGCTGCTGCCATAAAAACAATATTCCTCTTTAACCACTTCAGCCTCGGACCAATAAATACCTTAAGGACCAGAGGTCTTTTTGCAATTTCGCACTGCGCTGCTTTAACTGGTAATTGCGCGGTCATGCAATATTGCACCCAAACGAAATTTGCGTCCTTTTCTTCCCACAAATAGAGCTTTCTTTTGATGGTATTTGATTGCCTCTGCGATTTTTTTTTTTGCGATATAAATGGAAAAAGAGCGAAAATTTTGAAAAAAAAAGATATTTTCTTCTTTTTGTTATAAGAAAAATCGAATAAACTAAATTTTAGTCATACATTGAGGGCAAAATTTATTCAGCCACATGTCTTTAGTAAAAAAAATGTCAATAAGCGAATATTTTTTGGTTTGCGCAAAAGTTATAGCGTCTACAAACTAGAGTACATTTTCTGGAATTTACACAGCTTTTAATTTATGACTGCCGATCTCATTTCTTGAGGTGCTAAAATGGCAGGGCAGTACAAATCCCCCCCAAATGACCCCATTTTGGAAAGTAGACACCCCAAGGAAATTGCTGATGGGTATGTTGAGCCCATTGAATATTTATTTTTTTTGTCCTAAGGGATTGAATAATGACAAAAAAAAAAAAAAAAATTTTTTTTACAAAAAGTTGTCACTAAATGATATATTGCTCACACATGCCATGGTTATATGTGGAATTGCACCCCAAAATACATTCTGCTGCTTCTCCCGAGTACGGGGATACCACATGTGTGGGACTTTTTGGGAGTCTAGTCGCGCACGGCACCCCGAAAACCAATCACCACCTTCAGGATTTCTAAGGGTGCAAATTTTTGATTTAACTCCTCACTACCTATCACAGTTTCGAAGGCCATAAAATGCCAAAATAGCACAAAACCCCCCCAAATGACCCCATTTTGGAAAGTAGACACCCCAAGCTATTTACTGAGAGGCATGTTGAGTCCATGGAATATTTTATATTTTGCCAAAAGTTGCGGGAATATTACAAACTTTTTTTTTTTTTGCACAAAGTTGTCACTAAATGATATATTGCTCACACATGCTATGGGCAGAAGTCAAATTACACCCCAAAATAAATTCTGCTGCTTCTCCCGAGTACGGGGATACCACATGTGGGGGACTTTTTGGGAGCCTAGCCACGTACGGGACCCCGAAAACCAAGCACTGCCTTCCGGATTTGAATATAAAATGCTATAAAAAACAAACTAACCAGAGTCACCCGTAACACTTATACGGTGATCAGTGGTGAAAGGGTTAACTAGGGGCAATCAGGTGGTTCAAATTTTTATTAGGTAGTATATGGGGGTCCCTGGCGCTATATAAAAACCTGACGGGGAACCTAAATAACTAACTGGCTAACCAGCGTCACCAGTGACACTTATACTGTGATCGCTGGTGAAAGGGGGTGAAAGGGTTAACTAGCAGCAATCAGGGGGTTAAAACCATTATTGGGTAGTATATCGGGGTACCTAGCGCTATAAAAACCTGGCGGTGAACCTAAAAAAATAACTAGCTACCTAGCGACACTAGCGACACTGATGCAGCGTTCAGAAAAATTATCGCTTAGTGACACTGGCAAAAGGGGGTGAAAGGGTTAACTAGCGGAAATCAGGGGGTTAAAACCATTATTGGGTAGTATATCGGGGTACCTAGCGCTATAAAAACCTGGCGGTGAACCTAAAAAAATAACTAGCTACCTAGCGACTGTAGCGACACTAATGCAGCGATCAGAAAAACGATCGCTTAGTGACACTGGCAAAAGGGGGTGAAAGGGTTAACTAGCGGCAATCAGGGGGTTAAAAACATTATTGGGTAGTATATCGGGGTACCTAGCGATATAAAAACCTGGCGGTGAACCTAAAAAAATAACTAGCTACCTAGCGACACATGCAGCGATCAGAAAAATGATCGCTTAGTGACACTGGCAAAAGGGGGTGAAAGGGTTAACTAGCGGCAATCAGGGGGTTAAAAACATTATTGGGTAGTATATCGGGGTACCTAGCGCTTTGTGTGCCTGTGTGTACCTACATGTCAGTGTAGTGTTGGTGCACACTTACTTTTACTGTTCTCCTCGTAGTCCGGTCAAAAAGACCGCCCCGAGGAGAATGACATCACTTCCTCCTTCCTGTGTAAACAATACACAGGGGAGGAAGCTTCTCATTGGCCAGGAGCGATCCAGAGGGGGTGGCCGAAAACCAACGGCCATCCCCTCATCACGGAGCGCTCCTGGACCGAATCGGACCGCCGTAACCAGCGGGAGGGGGTCCGATCGGACCCCCCACCCGCTGGAAGGCAATCACGTAGATGTACGTGATTATGCCTGCCTGTGCCATTGTGCTGACGTACAATGGCAATACGGCGGTCCTCAAGTGGTTAAACAGCCGACATATAAGGACAGTGCGGTCCGGAAGTGGTTAAAGGTGTATTTGGCTACTTGTCCAGCTACTTCATTCTTCTGAATTCCTCTACAGTAAACATGTGTGGTTCATTTAGTTTCGAATTGAAATTCAGACAAATTATTAATTATTAAAAAATTTGGATATATCAGAATTTCTGAATTACAATGGTAACGAATTTAAACAAATCTGAAAAACCGAAGAAAAAAAATTCAGTTGAAATTTGAATTCAAATAGTTTTCAAATTCAAATAGTTTTCAATTAGTTTTCAAATTTCCAAACAGAATAAAATAGAATAGAAAATAAAGGAATAGAATAGAAAAAAATATTTAATAGAATAGAGAAGAATATAATAGAAAATAAAAGAATAGAATAAAAATAACAATCGCATAGAATAGAAAGAATATAACCATTTCCCAAAATTCAAATAGAATCAATTTGAATTAGAATAGAATAGAAAAGCATAGATTATAATAGAATAGAAAATAACAGACTAGAATTTACTAGAAAGAACATAACAATCTTTTGAAATTCGAATTTCTAATAGAATAAATTTGAATTCAAACTTGAATAGAAAAGAAAAGAATAGAATAGAATAAACAAACAGAAAATAATAGAATAGAAAGTATACAACAATTTAACTGTTCTCCGAAATTTTTATTTCGAATAGAATAAATCTGAATTTGAATAGAATAGAAAAGAACAAAATAGAATATAAAAAACAATAGAATAGAATGGAATAGAAAGAATTTAACCATCATCCAAAATTCTAATTTCAAATAGAATAATTTAGATTTCAATGCAATTCAAATGGAATTCAAATCAACTGGAATTTGGAAAATTTGAACCAATTTGAATTCAAATAAACAAAAAAAAATTCCAAAAATGAAATAAGCGAATTTAACTAAACGTATTTATGTAAATAACGAATTTGAAATGAAATGTTTTCGTTCTGCACATGTCTATGCTACAGTACTGACACAATTCCCTTCACTTTCACTCTTGCTTGTTGATTAATATGACTTTGCCTATTCCCTTACCATGGTTGCCTGCCCTGCTGCCAGTGCTGACTTCCAGTCTGTCAGGTTAAGTTCATCCCTTGCTATTCTGTATTGGGTTTGGTTCTACTTGTTTAATTGGCTATCATTCTTCAGCGACACAGAGGATCCACTGTATTTTATGAAATCTGGGAAATTCAACAATTACTGTGAACAAAGGTGTTGCCAACGTAAGGGATTTTTACATTTAGGATGTCCCAAAATTGCAAGAAATAAACGTGTCTGGATTGTCCATTGAAACAAATTAAATGACAGATTAAAATTTTTGTGTTCAGGTTTAACTTACAGACAATGGGGGTTATTTACTAAAGGAAAATCCACTTTGTCACTGCAGATCTGAGGGGGACATGCAAGGAAAATAAAAAAACAGCATTTTAGCTTGCACATGAGTGGATGATAAAATCAGCAGAACTTCCCCTCATTTCAGATCTACCCCTTAGATTTAGAGCGACTGCTTCTTTCGTGTTTACAATTTTCTATTGTGACATGGCAATGCACATGCCTCCTCCTTTGTGAGCGTATACAAAAATGCTAACACACAGAATATCCCAATCACTAAGCTTGAACCCAGACATGATCAGGGCAGAACTTTACAGCCTTTTTCACAGACAGAAGACATTGATAAACATGAAATTTGGTACCCTTGCTTTTCTGCTTGTAAAAGGCAGAGCTAAAAGGTATGCCGGCAAGGTGGCGGTTAAAGTTTACCTGAGCCTAAAAACAAAAATATATATACTCACCTATCACTTTATTAGGTACACCTTGCTAGCACCGGGTTGGACCCCAGTGGCAGCCAGTGGGCCTTTCTTTTGGGGGGCAGCAAACAACCCCCCACCCCCCAGTTGGCCATCATCGCTGCACTACCACCTCTTCTGGGGCGGCCGGCGGTGCAGCACTACAACCCCCCCACCCAGGGTGGCACTTACCCAATCTAGGTGGCGGGCTGTGGTGTCTTCCAGCACAGTCCACCTGCCATGCTTGCGGCGGGGTGCAGGCAGCATCTTGGTTGTCCGCTCCTCCAGCAGCTTCCTCTGCCGTGTGTCTCCTCTCTATTTTGCCTAAGCGTTAGGCATCCAATAGGATCGCCTGCCACTTTGTCCAATTGGGAAACAGGTCTCACAACCTGCCTCCTGATTGGCGGGGAGGAACTATATAGAACTGCCTTAATTCTTCCTGGCATAGATGCAACAAGGTTTTGGAAATATTCCTCAGAGATTTACACGATAGCATCAGACAGTTGCTGCAGATTTGTCAGCTGCACATCCATTAAGGTGAATCTTCTTTTCCACCACATCCCAAAGGTTCTTTGTTGTATTGAGATCTGGTGACTGTGGAGGCCATTGGAACTCATTGTCATGTTCAAGAAACCAGTGGTGAGATAATTTGAGATTTGTGACATGGTGCATTATCCTGCTGGAAGGAGCCATCAGAAAATGGGTACACTATAGTCATAAAGGGAAGGACTTGGTCAGCAACAATAATCAGGTAGGCCATGGCATTTAAATGATGCTTGCTTTCAAAGTCACTTAAATCCCCTTTCTTCCCCATTCTGATGCTCACTTTGAACTTAAGAAAGTAATCTTCACCGTGTCTAGATGCCTAAATGTAACCATGTGATTGGCTGATTAGCAATTTGTGTTGCCAAGCAATTGAACAGGTGTACCTCATAAAGTGGCCAGTGAGTGTATATATTGCAGCTTATCAATCCTCAGATTTGGTGGCTGCATTTGTTTTCTGTTTTTATTTTTTTCCTTTATTTTAACCTAGTGATCTGCCCAGTAACATACTTTCCTATCATAGGATGGCTCCTATATCTATGAAGTGAACAACAGAGACAACCTTGGACATCGGCACTGTCTGGAAAGGGTAGTGTTCGTCAAGATTTAAACATTTAAACCAAAATTTAAGAACATGGGGACATGACCTCAAACTAACTGGAGGGAAGTTTAATACTAATCTTAGAAAGTATTATTTTATTGAAAGGGTAGTTCATGATTGGAATAAACTACCAGTCAACAGTAAATAGTTTCATACATGCTTGGGATAAACATAGATCTATAGTCAGAGAACAAAGCAAACAAAAAAAACAAAAAAAAAACAATAAAAAAAAAACTGGGCAGACTCGATGGACTACTTGTTCTTTTTCTGTTGTCACGTTCCTATGTTTCTATTTCATAAGTGACAAGCCTGGCTCGAGCTAACAATTTTTAAAGTGGAGGGCCACTCAAAAAAAAAAATGCATTAATAAAATAAAAAAAAATTAAAAACAAATTTAAAAAAATGTTTTTTTTTTCCTTTTGAGATAAAGGTTTTACATATTTTGTCTGGTTCAAAAAAGATACAAGTCCAACCAGTTCAACCAATGACCTTACTTAAAATCTGACAACTGTGAGCACAGTGTTAAATAGTTTGTCTCAACCCTCTAAATTTCCACCTTCTAGAAAAAACAAGACCAGTCAGTTACATAAGGTAAATCTTTATTTATTTTTGCTAAATACAAAAAACATTGATGACACAACAATAATCCAGTTGGAATATTTAAAACAGGTCTCAAGTACACATTTAAAAATGTTGTACAGTAAAATGACTGATTTTGGCTTTGTCAAATTTTATTGAAGTTAGCTTTAAAGTGGTTGTAAACCCTTACAACCAACTTTGACCTACAGGTAAGCCTAGATTAAAGCTTACCTGTAGGTCCAAGAAATATCTCCTAAACCTACACGGTTTAGGAGATATTTGCCGAAAGACAGGCACCGCTGTCTACGGCGAATGTGCCGTAGACAGTGGCGCGCAGGCGCACTGAGCCGAATAACAGCGGAGGAGCAGTGAGACCCACCAAGAAGATGGAGGCTCCGGACTACAGGGGACAGCGGTGACTTCGCTGGCTCCTGTGTCAGGTAAGTGACACATAATGGACTACTATGCGATGCATAGTAGCCCATTATGCTTTACCTTTGCAGGGAATGAAAGAGGAAGTAAACTCATCAGGGTTTACTTCCTCTTTAAATGAATCTACCATTTAAGCTGCTTAAGTCCTTGAGAAAAACAAACGCAATATGATTGTCATGTTATTGCTGATACGGTCATCAATGGCTTTGTCTGATGTCACGTGATGTTAGAAGAGGGCGGTGCCACTGGGTGACGTAGCCGGGTGGCCCTGCCCCTTGCCTATATAATAAATATCAAAGCGCAGAGCGGGTGTATACTATGGGAGGACTCCCAGGAGTCAGGAGCATTTTTATTCTCATCTATTTTTCAGGTCCGGCAGGCATCATGATCGATGATGGATTTACATCGAGGGACACTATTATTTTTATTTTCTAATACCCAATACCCGTTCACATTAGAGGGGAGTGGGATCTGGTATGGACTGGGGGGGGACCCCATGGCGTTTTTTCTTTATTTTTTTTAACCACTTCCCATCCCACCCATATGACATCCGCAGGAGGGATCTCCCATCCTGGGCAGACATCATATGACGTCCTGGGATTCCTGGCTGTCTGGGGGGCGCCGCGTCACTCTGAAACCGATGCGCATGCCCGGTGGCCGCGATGTCCACCGGGCACTCAAGATTGCCAATTAACAGAGCAGGACCGTGGATCTGTGTGTGTAAACACATCCTTTCAGGTGAGAGGAGACCGATCATGTGTTCCCAGTACAGAGGAACACCTATTGGTCTCCTTCCCTTGTGTGTCCCCTCCCCCTACAGTAATCAGTGCATTTGTATAGCACTGATCATATATCAGTATATGTATAAATGTGAATGGTCCCAAAATGGTGTCAAAAGTGTCCGATATGTCCGCCGCAATGTCACAGTCGTGATAAAAATCACAGATCACCGCCATTACCAGTAAAAAAAATAATTATAATAAAAATGTCATAAAACTATCCCCTATTTTGTGGACACTAGAACTTTTGCGCAAACCAATCAATATATGCTTATTGTGATTTTTTTTACCAAAAATATGTAGAATACATATTGGCCTAAACTGAGGAAAAATTTTGTTTAAAAAAAAAAAAAAAAATTGGGATATTATAGCAAAAAGTAAAAAATATTGTGTTTTTTTTCAAACTGGTCTTTTGTTTATAGCACAAAAAAAACGCAGAGGAGATCAAATACCACCAAAAAGAAAGCTCTATTTGTGGGGAAAAAATTATATAAATTTAATTTGGGTACAGTATTCCATGGCCGCACAATTGTCATTCAAATTGCAACAGCGCTGAAAACTGAAAATTGTCTTGGGCAAGAAGGGGGTGAAAATGCCCTGTATTGAGGTGGTTAAAGGCACTTTTGTTTTTATTCAGCTGTCAGTGGGGAAACCCATTGACAGTTGATGACTCATCGGTTGTTAAGGATGCTGCGGTCGGCTTCCCTGTCCCACTCCTAACAACCAGCTTAACTGTGCCCTGATTGGGCAAAGCTTTGCCCAATGAGGGTGCAGAATGAACTGTGCAGCAGGTGTTTGGCAAGCTGCCGAACAGGCAAATGTTCGGCCCGAACTCACCCATCCCTATTCTTAAGTGTGAATGGGGCCTTATAGTCATGCCAGTGATTACATGGCAATCACAAGGATATTGTTCATAAACAAGGGTTTGGGTTAATTTTAGGGTTTACCATTACTGTTCCTCTGCCCCACAACATCTAATGTCAATAATGTCATGTTCCCAGCTAACTAGCAGATGTTTTTTCAAGTGAAAACAGGATCAGGGTAGATGAAGTGAGCTTCCCTAGCTCTTAGGAAACATTTAAATCCCACTGCATCATTAATAACTACTTTAAAGGATAAGTTAACCTTTTGAAACATGTTCCCGCTCCTGAAGCCTATTTCCGATCCCCCATCTAATTGTGATAATAAGCTGGGGATCTTCTCCACGCACCTGCTGTCACAATTTGAAAAGAATGCGGTTGCATCATTCATTCATTCTCAGAGTTCTGTGAATAATTGAACTACAAGTACCGACAGCCTTTGCAGCTGACGGCTTGTAGTTCTCAATGAACCACCAGGGCACTGGTGAGTTCATTGATGCTTTCTGTCATTTAGTAACTGCCTGCCCGTTTGAGATACAGGCAGACAGCTACACAGACAGTCTGCAGGAGCCTGAGATTGCACCCGTGATCTCTTGGTGGGCATTTATTTTTTTCTTTTAGAAAAGTGAACATATCCTTTAATTTTGCCTTTCTAATTGACTTCAATGCATTTTGTTGAACGGCAAAACTTCTGTGAAATGTTCCAATTTTCATAGAAATTTCTGCAACGGAAAAACTACTAATTTCACTTATAACCAGTTGCAAATTGTCAGGATCACTTAATTGCTCCTGCTCCTCATTCCAGCATCCAGGTTTTGGCTATTGCATTATCCCTGTCTGTGTGCACTTGCAAGGTGATTGATGTGGTCAGTCACCTGTTATAAGCAAGCCAAATGCTCAGTCCCATGCTTGTGATCATTATATCTGTGTTGTTCCCGATTGAGCTCCCTGTCTGTCTGCCCTGCTTTACTAGTTTGGATTTCCCTGTGTATGGCTCCGGACCAGATTATTGGACTATTTCTTGAACTTAGCCTTCCTTTTACCTGGACTGTCATAGAACCATGCTATCTGTCTGTTAAACTGCAAGTATCTGTTTGCTTTGCTCAGTTTGCATCTGCCTTGGCATAGTGGCCAGGCACTATAGCATTGTGTATAAGTCCTGGGGGCAACCAAGTACTGGTAGGCCTGCTTGCCTTAAGAGAAAGGGGGATACTATAGGTGAAGCACACAGTAGCTAACTATAGTGTCTGACCACCTGCATTGGGGTAGATGTGACACAAATAGATTTTGGAGCAATCCACTTACTGATACAATCAAATTATTCATGTACATATAGGATCATAAACAAATGGGAAAGGAACTTCAGCTCCAGAGCCTGGAGAGCTTTAAAAGAAAACAAGTTCATGGTTGCATGTGAGTCTGTTTTGTTCAGCGGACTCCCAGATTTAATGTAAAAGTGATCCTGATGGCTGTATAGTCACCATTTACTTTAACGGCACTCGCAGTGTCACCCCCTGATGAACCCTCCCCTCCCAAGTTCCCAGACTGCCCTGGGAGCCTTGGGGCCCACCAACTGTGTTCAGGAAAGCAGGTAATCATCCACAATCTATGCTTGATTAGCTACAGTTGAGGGCAGGGAGACAGTTTGGACCTTATAGACCCCTAAGGTCTCTAAAAAGTGGACCTATCACCTGCTCAATGTTATCACATAGGGGGCTTGTTAAATACAGACAAAATTAAAAGGTAAAAATAAATTAAATAGTAAGAACATTGATAACAATTAATTTTTAAAAAGCAAACCTCTCACCCCAACACTCCACAAATGCAAATGCAAATGCATGCATACTGCACGGACGTGTATGTAACATCGATTGTGTCATACATGTCATATGAATGTGAAGTGTTATATATTGCTGCAGTAATCCTAGGTCCCTCATTTATGGTTTTCTCTAAACTGATGAGCTGTAAAGACATTTAAAGCACCACCCATTGATAATTTGGGGTTTCATTTTATAGATGCACACAGCTGTGTGTCCACTGTCCGTGAACACAGCTTGCCCTGCCATCCAAAAATGCAAGTTAAAGCTCTATCATGCAAAGAAGCTATATCTGAACATGTTCCAGAAATGCCAATGTTTTCTCTGGGACAAAGCTCATTTGAAATGGCCTGCTGCAAAGTGGAAAACTGTTCAGTGGTCAGACAACTAGAAATTTTACATATTTTGGCAACCCTGGGTGCCATGTTTTCCAGACTAAAGTGGACAGGGCCTTCTGGTTTGTTATCAGTGCTCAGTTCAAAAGCCTGCATCACTGATGATATGAAGGTACATTAGTGCGTATGAAGTGGGAAGCTTGTACATCTGGAAAGGCACCATCAATGCAGAAATGTGAAGAAATTATGTACAGTAAGAATGCTTTCAAATATATATATTTTAATTGTTTATTTTTATCAATTTACAAAATGAGCAAACAGCAGAAAAATTTTAATAAAATCAAAAGGCCTCTACTGGGCAAAATGCATTAGAGGGGGTTCTTCCATGGGTGGGAGACAAAGCTAAATATTTTATCAAGAGCAATTCACTTTATGCTGAGACTGTGTGTGGATGGACACCATTTTGCTGTAGTTCTGGATGTGTTTGATTAGCCAGTACTAAACCTGACTAGCACCTGAAAACAGTGCGGTTGGTCGGTTGGGATAACAGATCAGGGCATTTGAGAAGTATACATTTTATTTTGTTTTTGGTTCACTTCTGAGTATGATGAGTGCCTGATCCCAGCCCTGTGTTTTTTTCCACCAGCTTCTATATTACTACTGTGCCCTGTACGCATTATTGATTTTTTATGGTGGACCATTTTTTTTATATATATATAAATTGGCAGTGGCAGACCAAATTTAACCGCTTAGCAACCACCCACCGTAGATTTACTGCAGCAGGGCATCTGCTCTGCGCCAGATCACATACTTTGTAAGTAATCTGCCAGTTCTGGGTCTGGGGCATGCACATGCGCTGCTGGCAAAACCCCCTCCCGCTGTGATTGAACACAGCAGAAGCCAATCAGCAGGTCCGGTGGATGCAATGTCCGCCAGGACCTGCTGAATGTTCAGGAAAAGGGCAGAACGGCAGTTTTTCAGAGAATATGAATGATAACACAAAAACTTTTCTTTCACTCATGGTTAGTGTTTGGATGAAACCATTTATTATCAATCAACTGTGTTTACTCTTTTTTAAATCATAATGGCAACAGAAACTACCCAAATGTCCCTGATCAAAAGTTTACATACCCTGGTGATTTTGGCATAACATGCACACAAGATGACACAAAGGGGATTAAATGGCTATTAAAGGTAACCATCCTCTGTGATCTGTTTGCTTGTAATTAGTAGACATGTGCATTCATTTTCGTCAGAATGCATTTTCGTCCGAATTTCGGAAATTCTCATGTTCATTTTAACAAACGATAACGAACGCACAGAATCCGAAATCCGAAAGATCCAAAATTAAAAAAAATGCTTTATTTTCATATCCATTATATTTTCGTATCACTGCAACAACAGTTCGATAAAGATAGATAAAAGATTCGACATGACAGCACAATAGCGATCTGTGTCTATCGAACCTGCGATTGAATATGCCTAAGCTAACTATATTAGTCCAAGATTATTCGACATAGAGAGAAAAAATTCAACAATTTAGAGACATGAAGATCTGACGAAGCAGCTGAAAACACGATCACAGCGAGCCGACATTTATGATCAAATGCTCCACCCATAGGCTATACAAGAATTCTAATGTTGATTGACTAGTAATAATAATAATTAATAATTATATTTATTACTAGTCAAACAACATTAGAATTCTACTATAGCTTGTGGGTGGAGAATTCAACTGGAAATGTACGCTCATGGCATCGTACAGTTTTGCCGCTTCGTCTAATCTTCTTAGATACCATAAGCCTTCAATTGACAGATTCAACCTTAATTAGAATTTTCAGACAAATGCATTTTGAAACAAAATTAATAAAAACTAATTTCTGGAGTAATTAAATACATTCATTTTTTGGACTAAACCGAAATTCCGAAACAAAATATTTTAGTGTGCACATGTCTAGTAATTAGTGTGTGTGTATAAAAGGTCATTGAGTTTTTGGACTCTTGATAGACCCTTGCATCTTTTATCCAGTACTGCACTGATGTTTCTGGATTCTGAGTCATGGGGAAAGCTAAAGAATTGTCAAAGGATCTGCGGGAAAAGGTGGTTGAACTGTATAAAACAGGAAAGGGATATAAAAAGATATACAAGGAATCGAGAATGCCAATCAGCAGTGTTCAAACCCTAATCAAGAAGTGGAAAATGAGGGTTTCTGTTGAAACCAAACTATGGTCAGGTAGACCAACAAAAATTTCAGCCACAACTGCCAGGAAAATTGTTCGGTATGCAAAGAAAAACCCACAAATAACTTTAGGTGAAATACAAGACTCTCTGAAAACATGTGGTGGGGCTGTTTCAAGATACACAATAAGGAGGCACTTGAAGAAAGACGGGCTGCATGGTCGAGTCACCAGAAGAAAGCCATTACTACGCAAATGCCACAAAGTATCCCGCTTACAATACATCAAACAGCACGGATAAGCCTCAAACCTTCTGCCACAAAGTCATTTGGAGTGATGAGACCAAAATTGAGCTTTTTGGCTACAACCCTATACGTTAAATTTGTAGAGTCAACAAGCCCTATGATAAAAGGTACACCATTCCTACTGTGAAACACAGAAGTGGATCACTGATGTTTTGGGGATGTGTGAGCTACAAAGGCACAGAAAATTGTTGGCAAGATGAATGCAGTATGTTATCAAACAATACTGGAGAAACATTCATCAGCCAGAAAGCTGCACATGGGATGTACTTGGACATTCCAACATGACAATGAACCAAAACACAAGGCCAAGTCATTGACTACAGCAGAATAAAGTGAAGGTTCTGTCTGGAGTGGCTATCTCAGTCTCCTGACCTCAATATCATTGAGCCACTCTGGGAAGATCTCAAACGTGCAGTTCATGCAAGACAGCCCAGCATTTACAGGTACTGGAGGCTTTTTGCCAAGAGGAATGGGCAGCTTTACAATCTGAGAAGATAAAGAGCCTCATCCACAAATACCACAAAAGACTTCAAGCTGTCATTGATGTTAAAGGGGGCAATACACGGTATTAAGAACAGGGGTATGTAAACTTTTGATCAGGGTCATTTGGGTAGTTTCTGTTGCCATTATGATTTAAAAAGAGTAAACACAGTTGATTGATAATAAGTGGCTTCAGCCAAACACTAACCATGAGTGGAAAAAAAAGTTTTTGTGTTATCATTCATATTCTCTGAAAAATGGCCAGGAGATCATAAATTCTGCCAGGGTATGTAAATTTATGAGCACAACTATATACACCATAGTTTGTAGACGCTGTAACTTTTGGGCAAACCAATCAATATACATGTAGCAGAATACATATTGGCCTAAATTGATTAAGAAATTTTTTTACATTTTTTTACTGGGAATGTTTTATAGCAGAAAGTAAAAAATATTGTTTTGTTTTTTGTTTTGTTTTTAATTGTCAGTCTTTTTTTGTTAATAGTGCAAAAAATAAAAACCACCGAGGTAATCAAATACCACCAAAAGAAAGCTCTATTTGTGGGAAAAAAATGACATTTTTTTTGGGTACAGCGTCGCACGACTGTGCAATTGTCAGTTAAAGTAATGCAGTGCTGTATTGCAAAAAATGGCCTGGTCATGAAACCTTCTGGAGCTGAAGTGGTTAAAGTAGATGTAAAGCCAATCACAAAAATCTCATATGTCCTTAATCCTTAAATCCTTAATCCTTAAAATGTCAATAATCCTTAATATGTTCCTGTAATATCCCAGTAATTATTTTAAATCTTTTAAATCTTCAGCTTTCCTTAACCACTTGCCGACCGCCGCACGACGATATACGTCGGCAGAATGGCACGGGCAGGCATATGGGCGTATATATAAGTCCCTGCCTGCCCGCGGGTGGGGGGCCCGATCGGGCCCCCCCCCGGTGCCTGCGGCGGTCGGCATTCCTTCGAGAGCGATCCGGGATGAGGGGGCGGCCATTCATTCATGGCCACCCCCTCGCGATCGCTCCCGACGAATAGGAATCCCCCGTGACATCACTTCCTCTCCTGTAATGTAAACACAGGAGAGGAAGTGATGTATTCTCTCCTCCGTGTCGGTATTTTTCGTTCCGACACGGAGGAGAGCGGATCGGTGAGTTGCACCAACACTCTACACACACAGTAGAACATGCCAGGCACACTCACACCCCCCCTTTACCCCCCGATCACCCCCCCAATTACCCCTGCCCCCCAGTCACAGTGACACCAATGTCATTTTTTTTTTTTTTTTTTTTGTATTGGTGTCATTTGTGACTGTAATAACTGTTAGGGCAGTTAGAGTTAGCCCCCTTTAGTTCTAATGTACCCCCCTAACCCCCCCAATAAAGGTTTAACCCCGTGATCACCCCCCGTCGCCAGTGTCACTAAGGCTGGGTTCACATTGCAGCGGTTTATGAGAACGAATGTGATTCGCACCGCACTGCAGTGCAAATCACATCCGATCTCTGTGCGATTCGAGTTCAGCCATTCGCCGCACCCGCCACACCCGCCGCACCCGCCGCAAATTCGCACGGGACCCTTTTTTTGGCCCGCAGCAGAATCGGATCGCATGGGTGTTCACACCATGCGATCCGAGTTTGCAGATCGCACTGCGATATGCGAACTGATCTGGGGGTGTCAGTAACATTTCACTGACACTCCCAGCAGTTCGCATAGGGCAGTGTGAACTGCCGCCGGGAGGCATGCGATGCGGGAACCCGCCGCGGATTCGCGGCGTTTCCGCATCGCTCCAGTGTGAACCCAGCCTAATAAGCGATCATTTTTATGATCGCCGTATTAGTGTCACAGGTGACGCTAGTTAGGCAGGTAGGTATTTAGGTTCGCCGCAGCTTTTTATAGCGCCAGGGACCCCCATATACTACCGCATAAAGCCCCCTGATTGCCCCCTAGTTAACCCTTTCACCTGTGATCACCATATAACTGTTACAGGTGACGCTGGTTGGTTAGTTATTTTTTTATAGTTTCAGGGCACCCGCCATTTATTACCTAATAAAGGTTTAACCCCCTGATCACCCGGCGGGTGTCATTTGTGACTAATAACTGTTAGGGCAGTTAGGGTTAGCCCCCTTTAGTTCTAAGGTACCCCCCTAACCCCCCCAATAAAGGTTTAACCCCGTGATCACCCCCCGTCGCCAGTGTCACTAAGGCTGGGTTCACATTGCAGCGGTTTATGAGAACGGATGTGATTCGCACCGCACTGCAGTGCAAATCACATCCGATCTCTGTGCGATTCGAGTTCAGCCATTCGCCGCACCCGCTGCACCCGCCACACCCGCCGCAAATTCGCACGGGACCCTTTTTTTGGCCCGCAGCAGAATCGGATCGCATGGGTGTTCACACCATGCGATCCGAGTTTGCAGATCGCACTGCGATATGCGAACTGATCTGGGGGTGTCAGTAACATTTCACTGACACTCCCAGCAGTTCGCATAGGGCAGTGTGAACTGCCGCCGGGAGGCATGCGATGCGGGAACCCGCCGCGCATTCGTGGCGTTCCCGCATCGCTCCAGTGTGAACCCAGCCTAATAAGCGATCGTTTTTCTGATCGCTGTATTAGTGTCACAGGTGACGCTAGTTAGGCAGGTAGGTATTTAGGTTCGTCGCAGCTTTTTATAGCGCCAGGGACCCCCATATACTACCGCATAAAGCCCCCTGATTGCCCCCTAGTTAACCCTTTCACCAGTGATCACCATATAACTGTTACAGGTGACGCTGGTTGGTTAGTTATTTTTTTATAGTTTCAGGGCACCCGCCATTTATTACCTAGTCTCACTAGTGTACCCCTAAATTTAGGGGTGTCTACTTTCCAAAATGGGGTCATTTGGGGGGGGTTTGTGCCATCTTGGCATTTTATGGCCTTCAAAACTGTAACGCCCTTAGAAAGCCTGAAGGCGGTGCTTGGTTTTAGGGGCCCCGTGTGTGGCTAGGCTCCCAAAAAGTCCCACATATGTGGTATCCCCGTACTCAGGAGAAGCAGCAGAATTTATTTTGGGGTGTCATTTCACATATGCCCATGGCATGCGTGAGCAATATATCATTTAGTGACAACTTTGTGAAAAAAAAAAAAAAAGTTTGTAATTTTCCCGCAACTTGTGGCAAAATATAAAATATTCCATGGACTCAACATGCCTCTCAGCAAATAGCTTGGGGTGTCTACTTTCTAAAATGGGGTCATTTGTGGGGGTTTTGTGCCATCTTGGCATTTTATGGCCTTCAAAACTGTAATAGGTAGTGAGAAGTGAACTCAAAAATTTACGCCCTTAGAAAGCCTGAAGGCGGTGCTTGGATTTCGGGGCCCCGTACGCGGCTAGGCTCCCAAAAAGTCCCACATATGTGGTATCCCCATACTCAGGAGAAGCAGCAGAATTTATTTTGGGGTGTCATTTCACATATGTCCATGGCATGCATGAGCAATATATCATTTAGTGACAACTTTGTGAAAAAAAAAAAAAAAAAAAAAGTTTGTAATTTTCCCGCAACTTGTGGCAAAATATAAAATATTCCATGAACTCAACATGCCTCTCAGCAAATAGCTTGGGGTGTCTACTTTCTAAAATGGGGTCATTTGTGGGGTTTTTGTGCCATCTTGGCATTTTATGGCCTTCAAAACTGTAATAGGTAGTGAGAAGTGAACTCAAAAATTTACGCCCTTAGAAAGCCTGAAGGCGGTGCTTGGTTTTCGGGGCCCCGTACGCGGCTAGGCTCCCAAAAAGTCCCACATATGTGGTATCCCCGTACTCAGGAGAAGCAGCAGAATTTATTTTGGGGTGTCATTTCACATACGCCCATAGCATGTGTGAGCAATATATCATTTAGTGACAACTTTGTGTAAAAAAAAAAAAATATTTTTTTTTTGTCATTATTCAATCGCTTGAGGCAAAAAAATAAAATATTCAATGGGCTCAACATGCCTCTTATCAATTTCCTTAGGGGGTCTACTTTCCAAAATGGGGTCATTTGGGGGGGTTTTGTACTGCCCTGCCATTTTAGCACCTCAAGAAATGAGATAGGCAGTCGTAAACTAAAAGCTGCGTAAATTCCAGAAAACGTACCTTAGTTTGTAGATGTGACAACTTTTGCGCAAACCAATAAATATACAATTATTGACTTTTTTTTTACCAAAGACATGTGGCTGAATACATTTTGGCCTAAATGTATGACTAAAATTGAGTTTATTGGATTTTTCTAATAACAAAAAGTAGAAAATATCATTTTTTTTCAAAATTTGCGGTCTTTTTACGTTTATATCGCAAAAAATAAAAATCGCAGAGGCAATCAAATACCATAAAAAGAAAGCTCTATTTGTGGGAAGAAAAGGACGCAAATTTTGTTTGGGTACAACATTGCATGACCGCGCAATTACCAGTTAAAGCAGCGCAGTGCCAAAGTGTAAAAAGACCTCTGGTCATTTACCAGCAAAATGGTCCGGTCTGAAAGTGGTTAAAATAACATGTAGTGATCCTGCAACCCTTGTTCAAATACTTGGTTGGTGCGCAGTCATGTTGGAAAAGGAAGGGGCAATCCAAAATATGTTCCAACAAAGTTGGGAGCATGAAATTGTCCACAATGTCTTGGCATACTGACACCTTAAGAGTTCCCTTCACTGGAACTAATGGGCCAAGTCCAACCCCTGAAAAACAACCCCACACCATAATCCACCAAATTATTTGGACCAGTGCACAAAGCAAGGTCCATGAAGCCATGGATGAGCTAATTTTCAGGTGGAGGAACTTCTCGTCTACATCATTGCCTAACCTCACAAATGTGCTTCTGGAAGAATGGTCAAACATATCCATATATACACTCCTAAACCTTGTGGACAACCTTCCCAAAATAACTGAAGCTGTTATAGCTGCAAAGGGTGAGTCAACTTAATATTGAACCCCATGGACTAAAACTGGGATGTCATTAAACTTCATGTGCATGTAAAGGCAGGCATCCCAACACATTTGGTAATCTATTGTGTGTGTGTGTGTGTGTGTATATATATACATTTTTTTTAAGTGATCACATAATCTCTGTTCTCAACTGCATAAGGAGCTTAGAGAGCTGGGGGAGGAGAAATAGCAGCACACTGACCTTCCCAGTGAATGGGTGTGCAGGGGGCAAGTCTGATCATTGGAGCCCGACGTGAAGGCTGTTCCCCAGCACAACTAAAAAACTGGATGGATGTGCTGTCATGCCTAGTATGATCAGTTTGAAATGAGCAAGCAGGGGGTCTTCCAGGAATTTCACATAAAGGAAGCAATAAAAAGAGAACAGGGTGTTTTTTTTAACAAAAGTACATGGAACAACAGGCTCATATTAGGAATATGAAATGTTGGAGTAACATATTATTTAAGTAAACTAACTGGTATGGTAGAGTTTACATTAAAAAAATTAATTAAAGAACTTTAAAAGTTGTTCCTTTATCCCAACTGGGCAAAAAGAAAACCTTTAGTGCTTTGCATAAATTGCATGCCTGACTGCTTGAAATCTTGGTAACTGATATCTGTCATGCAAGGGAAAAAAAAGTCTAGCAAACACAATTCTGGAGTCTCTGGAACTAACTGTGTCAATATTAACCTGACCAAATTAAGAGCAAACTGTCTCTCTTGTTCTTCCCTCTCCTCTCATGGAGAGCACAATATGGCTTTTGTCAGAGGTGCTTCATCATTTTGGCTCAAGGAAACTGTCAGTACAGTTTGGGAATCGTTATTCATGGGCCAATGTCCTGATGAGTCTAATGAAGCCTTTCTGCTGACAACTCATTTGCTAAAAATACCAGGCAATAGAAAGTATTAATGGAAAAGGAAATTTGCTGTCATTTCACAAGTAAAAATATTATTACAGTGAATGGAGGTTTATAAATCTTGTGTTTTACAGCCTATACATTATATCACTGAAATGATTTAGTTCTCCCCTGTTGATAAACTTTGTGGTATATGCTTAAATTGCAACATAATAGGGTAAACACCAGTTGTGTTGCACACACGCAGAGCAAACAGTCTGTGTGCCATTTGTTGCAAATATAAGCTAATTACCAAAAGACCCCTCTTGAAGAAAAGACCTTTGTTTTTTTTTCCAAAAAGTTTTGAGGTTCCAACATTATTTCTTGTATTTTTAAGTTTGCAGAACCCTAAACTTATAGCTTCCTAAATTGTTCTTTCTGGGTAACCTAAGTATACTTCTTTGCCATTATTTTGGGGGTAATGGTCATATTCTATACAACCATTTATTTATTTATTTTTTGTGATTTCTAGAATTTTCTCATTTGTTATTTTACAGTTTCTGGGTGCTTGCCTCTTCTTCACTGCTTTAGTCAAGCCACTTTGTGCAACAGAGACAATATTCAAGTATTGATCGGGCAATAAAGTGCTTTTTGATACATCTTAGAATGTATTATTTTATTAAGTGTAGTTCATGCTTAGAAAGACGTCCAGCAGAGGTAGTCATTCAAAGTGAGATCATTTATACACGCTTGTGACAAACCTAGGTATATGTTCAGACAAAAAGGGTTAAAAAAAAAGTGGACCACTCGGTCTTCTTCTGCCATCATTCTATCTGTAGTTCATGTATTTTATGGCTTGTCCTTCCCTGTGCTATACATAATTATTTCTGTTTTGAATGCTTAATTTTGTTTCTTGTGAAGGTCATATTTGGTCAACTGATGTCGAAAAAAATGACAGAAATTTTTGTTGCAGAGATGCCTAAAATCTGACTTGTATCTTTGTGCAAACTTCTGGGAAAATGAGTAAGCCAATCACGCAAGCTGGAAATGACATCTCTGGGGGTGTTCCATACACAAAGTACATAATATAACTGGATATATAATAATAATAATACTAACATTTAAAGAAAGATAAAGTTGATCCAGGGAATATCCGATTGCCTCTTGGGGATTCAGGAAGGAATTTTTTCCCCTGCTGGAGCAAATTGGATCATGCTTTGCTGGAGTTTATTGCCTTCCTCTGGATCAACTGTGGGTATGGGATTGTGTGTATAGAATTGTAAGCATGTCCCCCCCCCCTTTTTATCAGCTGAACTAGATGGACTTGTGTCTTTTTTTCAATCAGACTAACTATGCAACTTGAAGGCATTCTGTGTATAGAATGCCTTCAAGTTGCCATATTGCATTGAATTTTAGAGAAAATTAAAGCGCTGCCGATTAGGTCTCTAACATCTGCAATCTAACATCTAACATTAGGTCTCTAACATCCACCAGCTCTGTGATTTTGTCATGGAGAAGTGGAAGAGCCTGGTGAGTTCCCAGCCCAAGAGGGTTAAGGCAGTGCTGGAAAATAATGGTGCCCCCCCCCCCCCAACCTTTGACATTTTGGGCCCAATTTGGACATTTTCACTTAGGGGTGTACTCACTTTTGTTTCCAGCGGTTTTTACATTAATGGCTGTGTTGAGTTATTTTGAGGGGACAGCAAATTTACATTGTTATATGCTGTACACTCACTACTTTACATTGTAGCAAAGTGTAATTTCTTCAGTGTTGTCGCATGAAAAGATATGATAAAATATTTACAAAAATGTGAGGGGTGTACTCACTTTTGTGAGATACTGTGTATATATATATATATATATATATATATATATATATATATATATATATATATATATATATACAGGCATCTTATATAGCAAGAGCGGGTTCATATGTGGTCTGGATAGGGACCCAGTGATAGTGGCGGCAGAGGAAAAGACGCCAAAGGCGCATGGAGCTCTCTCCCCAGTTGCATTGGGGAGGCACCTTATCCTACCACCACCCTATATAAGGGTACAGATGTACAGCCAGAGACTGATTTACTATTTCTCTCATGATGTGACAGAGTGCAGGAGGTCCAAGAAGGAGCTGTGCTGGGTATGTTCTAACCCGAGTCTACAGTATTTATGGATATGGCTACAGAGATGCATTTGAGCCTGCTGTCATTGGATGTGGCCTATAACAGTATGTTTTACTTGTTTATACAATTATAGATAAACTTGAGGTGTCCACATACTCTGGCACATAGGCACTTACCGACAAATCCCTGATCTGTCTGATATAACTCATTGGGATACTATAGATACAGTTACATTAAGTATGTAATCTGCCACATTACTGTTCTTATATATCTTTTCATAGACACACTGATATGTATCAGTATAGTATATGTGCATGCTCCACTTATCCCCTTTTCTCCCCTATTGGGGCCAGGTGGTCCCAGTGTATGCCAACTTGGCCCCTTCAGGTTCTGAGGCCCCTACCCACCTCCCCAGTGGGATTAGGATGCTCGTCTGATGAGATGGCATTTGAATATATAAGGATGTGACCTTTTTGAACCATGGTTTTAGGGACACTATGTAAGTACTACATATGAACCCACACTTGATATATAAGTTGCCTATATATAAATATATATATATATATATATATATATATATAAATAAATATATATATATATGTGTATGTGTGTTTTAATATGATATGATTTTCATCTTGTAGAATATATATACATTAAGTGCAAAACTACCTCTGAGGATAGTGAGCCAAGTAATTCTGAAAATGTGTTGGATATGTATATGCATTCGTCATATGTAGATATCATATACAGTAGTTTTTATGTAAAATCACAATGCGGTAACGTGTACCCCATATTTTATTGTGCATCATATTTTTGATAGGACTATATATCCCATGGTACCTTGCTCCCATGACACAGCAGCACACACAGAACATAGTGAATACCTGCCACAGAATTCAAGAAAGTAAATGTGTGGGGTCCAGGATCTTCACAAAGTAAGTTTACAAACTCCAGTATCCTTCAGAGTAATGGGACTAGGCAAAATAATTGAATTATAGTGTGGAAATTTATTGTGCATTTTGACCATAGATCCCCTTTATCTGTATCTATTCAACCACATAAGGACCGGACCTATTTTTGACATCTGTTGTTTACAAGTTAAACATTTTTTTATTTTTTTTGCTAGAAAATTACTTATGCCGCGTACACACGGTCGAACTGTTTGACGTACTTAGTCCGTCATACAATCCGACGTACAATCCGACTTACTTTCCACTGAACGGACTTGACCCCACACGGATACCCAAACAGTCCGACGAAAGCTTGCGCGATGACGTACAGCACGTACGACGGGACTAGAAATAGGAAGTCCAAGACACAGCAAAGCCCTGTAAATCCTTTCTGGGCATGCGCCATTCTTAGTCCGTCAGACTAGCATACTGACGACCGTATTGTCCGCTGAAACCAAAGTACGACGGACAGATTTTTGGAAAAACCAAAATTCTTAGTACTCCGGACTGCACGCTGAAAAAGTCAGATGAAGACCACACACGAGCGGATTGTCCGCTGAAATGTGTTTCAACGGACTAAGTACGTCAAACAGTTCGACCGTGTGTACGCGGCATTAGAACCACCAAATATTATATATTTTTTTCACACACCCTAGAGAATAACATGGTGGTCATTGCAATTGGGAAAAAATACACTTATACACAATACACTTTTTTTAAATGAAAAAATAAGAACACAGTAAAGTTAGCCCAATTTTTTTCTATATTGTGAAAGAAGATGTTATTCCGAGTAAATGGATAACCAACATGTCATGCTTCAAAATTGCGGACGCTTGTGGAATGGCCACAGATTTTGGCACTTAAAAATCTCCATAGGTAATGTTTAAAAATGTCTACAAGTTACCAGTTTTGATTTAAAGAGGAGGTCATGTGCTAGAATTGTTGCAATCGCTCTAACAATCGCGCCAATACCTCACATGTGTGGTTTGAACAACGTTTTCATGTGAGCTCAGAGGGACTTTACATTTTTTTTCCTTATTTATTTGACTTCTTATTTTTTATTTCTACACTGTCCTTTTAAAAAAAAATGTGGATCAATTTTATTCCTATTGCAAGGGATGTAAACATCCCTTGTAATAGAAAAAAGCATGACAGGACCTCTTTAATGTTAGATCTGGGGTCAAAAAGACTTCATATCTCACATTTACCCTTAAAAGCAATAACAATTAAAAAATATCTTCAATAAAAAAAAAAATTGTCCCTTTTAAGGCCGTTGGGTGCAAGTGACATTTGACGTTGCTGTCGTCATTCAATGGGATAGAGTCGAGTGAGGGCCATCATTCCCTCACTTGACTTAGTGCCAAGCAGGGGAAAGCCTTGGATCGTCTCCACCGCTACCGGTGGATCCGATAAGCTGCGGAGATGACCGGGACGTGGTGGGAGGGGGTGGGCACCTCTCCCACCACCGATAGAAGTGATCTACCAGCAAATCCACCACAGAGAGACCACTTTTATCTTAAAGCGGATCGTCCACTGTTGAAGAAAATATCTGAGTTATGGCAGCTAACTGCTATCATAACAACGGTATTTCACGTCGAAGGACCAACGTATATCAACGGCGGGTGGTCCGGAAATGGTTAAGCTGATTTATTCTTATCTCATGTACTTCTCGGAAAAGTTCAGTGTTCTATGTTGTATAGTGAATTTTATAAAACAAAATAAAACTTAGGTAAGATTACCTTAGGTAAAAAAGGAAAGATTTTCTAGGCAAAACTTTGAATAACTTCAAGCAGGTTTGTTTTATCTCCAAAGTAGTATACAATGTATATTAATCCAGATAATCAAAATGAATGAACTGCATAATTCTCCACAGGTTGGGTAAACCTGCTTGCACATATTCAGGCCACTCAACAATTCCAAATGCATCGAATCTGGTCACCTGATTAACCATCATTAGCAGTGAAGAATTACAGAGCTAAAGCTCCCTTGTTATTACAATTCTAGTCAAATATTAAACAAAAGTGTCTAAAAGTGCTGACCGGAGTGTTCTGGTGGAAGGGGGGTGTCCCCTGTCAGAACACAATAGAACAGCAGGGGAGATTGCTGTAATAACATTGGATTGTTGGTATAGCAGCTCCAGACAGAACGGTCAGGTTTTTTTTTTTTTTTATTGGTTGGACGTCGACAGCGGCGACGGCAGCGACAGAAGACCGGGCCACCGCCTGTAAAAGCGCTAGAAGAAGTTGGCCTGGCAAGAAGAACCGAAGAGGGGGACAAGACCCCCGAAGTCGGAAGAAGAGGGCGGCGGCGAAGAAGAAAGCCAGGCTCCTCCGCTAGCAAAAGAGCTAGCAGAAGATAGCGGAGGAGTCCGGCGAGAATACCCCCGAAGACGGAAGACCCCCGGAGCTGTGCAATAAACTATTTTAACCCTTGTGTGTTGTGTTTTTTTTACTTTTTTTTACAGGTGAATGGGTAGGGGTACATTGTACCCCATACTCATTCACATAGGGTGGGGGGCCGGTATCTGGGGGCCCCCTTATTGAAGGGGGCTCCCGGATTCCAATAAGCCCCCCGCCTGCAGACCCCGACAACCAATGGCCAGGGTTGTCGGGAAGAGGCCCTTGTCCTCATCAACATGGGGACAAGGTACCCCCCCACGTTAAGGGCACGCGGCCTGGACGCTCGCTCTTCCCCCCCTTTTCCTGGCCAGCCGAGTAGCGTTCTCGGACAAGGGTCTGATGTGGACCTGGGGGGGACCCCATGCCGATTTTTTTCGGCGTTGGGGTTCCCCTTTAAGTCCATACCAGGTGAAGGGGCCAGCGACGCCTCCTTCGCTATCCCCGTCTACCTGGAGACGGGCTCAAAATGAGCGGACTTTCCTCCACGTGTGTGGGCGAGTCCGTTCATTTCAAAAGTACGGCGGATAGTCCAGCGGACTTAGTACGCCGTATTAGTCCGCTGAAAAAGTGCCGTGTGTGGGCAAGTAGCCCGTTCGGAAAGTCCGGCGGGAAGTCCGCCGGACTAAGTCCACCGGATAGTTGGCTACGTGTGTACGCGGCAATAGAGTGACTTTTTTGCCCATTGTTTTTTGCAAAATAGCTCAAGCTCTGTCAGATTGGATGAAGAGCGTCTTTGAACAGCAAATTTATCAAGTCTTGCCACAGATTCTCAATTGGATTTAGGTCTGGACTTTAACTGGGCCATTCTAACACATAAATATGCTTTTATCTAAACCATTCCATTGTAGCTCTGGCTGTATGTTTAGGGTTGTTATCCTGCTGGAAGATGAACTTTCACCCCAGTCTCAAGTATTTGCCACTCTTCCATAAAGGCCAGATTTGTGGAGTACAGGACTAATAGTTGTCCTATGGACAGATTCTCCCACCTGAGCTGCTTCTCTCATTAATGCTCTCCTTGCCCAGCTTGTCAGTTTAGATGGATGGCCATGTCTTGGTAGGTTTGCAGTTGTGCCATATTCTTTCCATTTTTGGATGATGGATTGAACAGTGCTCCATGAGATGTTCAAAGCTTGGGATACTATTTTTTAACCTAACCCTGCTTTAAACTTCTCCACAACTTTATCCCTGACCTGGCTGGTGTGTTCCTTGTCCTTCATGATAGTGTTTGTTCACTAAGGTTCTATAACAAACCTCTGAGGACTTCACAGAACAGCTGTATTTATACTGAGATTAAATTACACACAGGTGGACTTACTAATTAGGTAACTTCTTAAGGCAATTGGTTCCACTAGATTTTAGTTAGTGGTATCAGAGTAAAGGGGGTTGAATACAAAGGCATGCCATACTTTTCAGACGTTTATTTGTAAAAAAAAATGAAAACCATTTTTCATTTTCCTTCCACTTCACAATTATGTACCACTTTGTGTTGGTCTATCACATATAATCCCAATAAAATACATTTACGTTTTTGATTGTAACATGACAAAATATGGAAAATACTGAATACTTTTTCAAGGCACTGTAAACTCTGAATTGGTCTTGATGACGTCAGGACCTTGGACCACTGGAGCATAGGGGAGAAAACGCTGCGGGGACTGACTGCACCCACTGCAAGGATTATTTGCTCATTTACTTCTAGGAGACTTGATCTAGGAGACTTTAGGTCTAGGAGACAATTCTCTGCTCCTTGCCCTTGCAAGGGATAATGTATACATTTCCTAGAGTTGTGCTTTAAATGTGATTAGTGTAGGAGGATGCAGAGAAAGAAATAATGTTACACAGAACAGTCTTCAGGAAGTACATTCCTACTGCCCTTCGACGTGCCCTATTTAGATGTGTTTGCTTATTTTTTAGACATGTGCAATTAGTTTCGTTACAAAATAACTGTTTAACAAATTTCATCAAATTTGTCAATTCAAAAATATCCAAATGAATGAAAACCTGTTTAACAAATTTTTCCAAATATTCGTAAATTCGAATATTTGAAAATGAGTCAATTCGGAAATTCGAAAATCTGAAATAACTAACTAATAATAACTTAACTATTACTATTAAATTATAGATATTGGAATTTCCTTTCAAATTTGGCTGTTAGTGAACATAACAAATAAGAATTTCAACAAATTTATAAATTCGAAAATATCCGAATAAACGAAGACCCAAAATATTCGAAAATTAGTAAATTCGAAAATTCAGAAGTTCGGAAATTCGAAAATCTGAAAAAAAAGACTAATAATAGCTTAACTATTACTAACTATTAAATTATAGGTATTGGAACTTCCTTTCAAATTTGGCTGTCACTGAACATAACGAATAAGAATTTATCCATTACGAATTATCCGAAATAACGAGTGCCATATTGAAACGAATGTAATTTAATGAATTATTAATAATAAATAACAATAATAATAATAAAAACGTTTTATTATTTATTATTTTAAATTCGTCCCATTCCATTTGTTTAAATGTGGCATTCATTATTTTGGATAATTTGTAACTTCGGATAGATTCATATTTGTTATGTTCACTAACAGCCAAATTTGAACAGAAATTCCAATACCTATAATTTAATAGTTATTATTAGTTAGTTATTCTTTCGAATTTTCTGATTTTCTTTCTTATTTTCGGATTTTCACATTTTCAAACCTTCGACTTCACGAATTGCGATAACGAATGACCACGAAAAACGAAAAAAAGAAAGGAATGAAACAAAATTTGTAAAAAATTTACACATCTACTTATTTTGAAAGGGGTTACAAAGATTAAATGTCCTGACTTTAGCACTGTTGCAGTATTTACCGAATAGCATCAGTGGTTTGCTGAATGCTTTCACTTGTTGCCTAGCCTGCAATTGTTCTTTAATGACATGTAATTTGCAAAAGCAATGTGTACTTTACATATATTTTATTTAAATATGTTTGGACATCTATTTATTGAAATGGAAATATTTCACCTAATTAAATACCAAAAAATTATATTATATTATCGGTATGATTGAAAACTGCTGTCAAGGCAGTTTTCATTCACATACAAATGAAGCCTGAATTTAGCAGCGGCAAAGTAACAAGGGATGACAAGTATAAATATTATGAAACGACCTGAAGGCTTTAGTGCACCTTATTAAATGTATGGCACATTATGCCGAGAATTCTGGTTAATCTGACCAAGAGCTGTCTTTTTCAGCAGCTTACCCCCAGGTGTACATTTAGAAGCCATCATTCATATCTTACAGAATAACTCCCATGCAAACACCGTAATGCAGAAACACATTTCCTGCTGTCGAGAACATTTCTGGCAAAATTAATCAACCATTCATCCATTCAGGCTCTTTGCATACCCTTTGTCAAAGTGGGAATACTGAGAGATTTCTCCCCTCTTCCAAGCATTCATTTCACTGAGTTGTAGAATCCATCAAGCTCGGCTTGATTTATTGAACTGTCTCTTGTCTCAGCAGTACCACGACAGCAAATGAACTGGTAACTTCTCCAAAAACAGCAGAGATAAAACAATCTCAAGGAGATTTAACACTTTCTATGGCCGCCTTGTGTGTCTTGTTTAACCTTGTCTATACCAGTTCCTTGACATATCGTTTACAGTGTCATCTAAACAATAATTTTTTAGATCCATGTCACTTGTCATCTCTGAACACAAACTTGATCTCAAATGTTTCTGACCTACAACAAATATATTGATAGGTTAGGTGGTTTATGACCAGAATGTGTATAAATGTGTGTTAGTATGGGATAATAGATTGTAAGCTCCTTTGTGGATGACATGTGTAACCGTTCTATTTACTCTGCTACATAATTATTAGGTGTAAGTAGTCTTTTAAATTATTAAGTACGTTTTAAGGTCTATTAAGCATTTTTTATTAGCTTAAATATAATATTCACCGTACAAAAAAAAAAAAAAAAAAAACAGAGCTTCATACAGATCCAGTAAATACAGAATATGTTACACATTCATTAAAAGGCTTTTGATTAAAATCAGAGGTGAAATTATACAGTATGTCCTTGTTCACACTGCCGGGGCTTCAAAGTCATCCCTGCGTGCCCTCATCGTGGCTTGCATATGACTTCTTGAACAGAAGTCAACGCAAGTTGTGTTGAAGTTGCACCAAAGTAGTGCAGGAACCCTTTTCTATTTTTATAGAAACTTGAGTCGCACCGATTAGAATGGTTCCTTTGTCGTTAATGGGGAGTGACTTGTCATGCGGCTTTTAACTCTCGAGTCGCAGCAGTGTGAACCGGGGCTATATGGTGGGTGAAATTAAATAATAGGTTAGCATGTAACAGCATCTTTTAGATGAAAACATATTTACAATTACAACTGGAATTTGAGTAAAGCAGCAAATTAATTAATTTTGTTTTTTCTAGAAAGTATTTGTGCTGTTCTAAGTCACGTTTCCAGCAAGCTGAGGCAGCTTAAAAAAGTGTTTACAACTTGTATTTTCCTACTAACAAAGCTCACTGGAGTCACAAAAGCAATGTCACTTCCCTATGTCATCGAGTTTAACCTATTGACCACCATAAGGTTTTACCCCTTCATGACCAGGGTATTTTGTTTCTATTCACCACTGTGCTACGTTAACTGGCAATTGCGCAGTCATGCAACACTGTATGCAAATGAAATTTTTATCATTTTTTTCACAGAGAAAGATGTTCTTTTGGTGATATTTAATAACCACTTTTTTTTGTTTTTTTGCTATGTAAACAAAAAATACCAGAAATAAAGAAAAACACACATTTTTCTTAGTTTCTGTTATAAAATTTTGCAGACAAATAATCTTTTTTCATAAATTTAGGCCAAAATTTCGTTTTCTACATATCTTTTGTTAAAAATAACCCAAATTAGTATTTACTATTTAGTCTGTATGATAGTTATAGAGTCCACAAACTATGGTGTGTATAAAATATATATATATATTGTTTGTTATGTATTTTATACGTTTGAAAATTGATAAATCCTGATGTACAGATAGCCTAACAGCCTAACTCATAAGACAGTACAAATATCCCCAAATGACCCATTTTTTGGAAAGTAGACAGTCCAAAGTATTTAATAAGAGGCATGGCGAGTTTTTTGAAATTGTAAATTTTTGTCACACTCATAAGACAGTACAAATATCCCCAAATGACCCATTTTTTGGAAAGTAGACAGTCCAAAGTATTTAATAAGAGGCATGGCGAGTTTTTTGAAATTGTAAATTTTTGTCACACTTTTTTGGAAAAGGAAGAAATATAATGTTTTTTTTCACCAGTTCAGTACAACATCATCATATGACTGGTATACCAGTGATCAGGGAAAATAATTAACAATTTCTTTAACGTTTTCTTTTCCTTTTCAAGATTTTTTTACATACTCTCATCAAAGTAGTTCAGTGTCACCATTGTGACACTGTCCTACTCTGGGGGGAGGGGTATGTGATCCGGGATTTTGGTATTTTTTTACACTGTTATTGCTTATAAGAGTGTTGATCACTCTTATAAGCAATAGTTTTAGCTGTCATGAATGGCTTCCATTCATGACAGCTTGCTTACTATTGTGATCTGTGATTGGCTGGAGCTAATCAAATGGTGCAAGGTGCCAAGCACTATGTGATAGCTGTGGGCCAATCGCAGCATCACAATAGCAAGCAAGCAGTCATGAAAGGATGTCATTCATGACTGTTTTGTTTACATTGTTAATATGTGATTGCTGTGATTGGTCATAGCAATCTCATGATACCTCGGCCACTGTACTGAGAGTTTTGTTCGACTGTGTCTATCTGACAAAGCGGTCACGGGATCGTGTCACTGTATGCCCCAGGGGGCACGCCAGTGCGCGTGTGCTTAGCGACATACCAGTACATATGTACTGCCGACCTGCTTACAGTAAAAGTGCTGTGTCAAGTGGTAAACAAAGGTTTTATTTACTATAACAAGATACTGGTTTGAACATACAGTAAATGTATAATACTAACAAAGCTACAATGCAGATATCTCAACAATGGAATTCCAGCTATAACTATCTACTCTTAAATCTGCTGCCATCCCCCTTCTAACTCCTAACTACCATGTAAAATGAAGATGCTTATACTTACACTATCTATTCTCAGAGCACTCTAGTCATGTGATCTCCCCAGTGGCTGGCTTCTGGGAAGAGGAGAGAGCACCGGCAATGGATGAAATGCCTGGCGATGATGTCACCTACAGGCCTCTGTTGTCAGCTGTCCCTCCTCTCCCCTGAAGCCACCACTGGGAGCCGATCATATGAACAGATCAACCCTGTCCTCAGGGTCCACTAACAGGCCAGGTTTTAGGTATTACCTTGGGGAGATGCAACACAGAAGCAGTTTTCTTGATAATGTTGCAGGTATTTGTAGTTACCTTTTGGTAAGTTCACTTTAAATACAATGTCGACATGTAATTGTAAACTCATTTTTGTGAATTCTCAAATAGCTCTTAATTATTTTTTACTCTAAGTGTATGAGCGTTTAATACCTTTTTTTGTGCACGTACTCTACAAAAAAAGTAGCTACAGTATTTGACAGACCCTGTCACTTAGCATATTTGGGACAAAGTAATAAGAGTTTCTTTCAAAGCCCATTTCTCAAACCAGTGGTCATCAATCCTGTCCTCAGGGCCCACTAGGGCCCCTTTCACACTGAGGCATTTTTCAAATAGCTCCTGTATACGCCTGAAAAAAGCGGCTCCTTTCATTCCAGTGTGAAAGCTGGAGGGCTTTCACACTGGAGCGGTGCGCTGGCAGGACGGTAAAAAAAAGTCCTGCTAGCAGCATCTTTGGAACGGTGAAGGAGCGGTGTATTCACCACTCCTAAACCGCTCCTACCCATTGAAATCAATGAGGCAGAGCAGCTATACTGCCGGCAAAGCAGCTTTGCGAGCGGTTTTAACACTTTTTCAGCCGCTAGCAGGGGGTAAAACAGCCCCGCTAGCAGCCGAGTACCGCTGCTAAAATGATGGTAAATCGCCTCTAAAAATATCGGCGCTTTACCACCAACACCCGCACTACCCCAGTGTGAAAGGAGCCTAACAGGCCAGGTTTGCAAGATAACTGAAATACATCACAGGTGATATAATTTGCTGTTCAGTGATTGCAGTATTTTAGTCTGCATCTCCCTAAGGTAATACATTAAACCTGGCCTGTTAGTGGGCCCTGAGGACAGGGTTGATGGCCACTGCCCCAAAACACTTTAACCTAGTGTTGCTGGATTCTTTCACCATTCATTTGCTCTGCTGAAGCCACCGTGAAATAGTCAGTCCTGCTGGGTATAGGGGAGAACATGCAACCTCCTCCCATCCTTCCATTACACAGTCCTAGAGCCTGAGCATCCAATGTCGAATTTGGACCCTGGGGGGGGGGGGGGGGGCCCTCAACATAGAAACTAGATTATATAACAAATAAAAAAGTGAACTGAAATGAATGACAAACTGCCTTTTTTATTAAAAAAAAATATGTTATGTTCCAAAGAAGACACTTGTCTGATGTTTTTTCTCAATTTCATTGACTGTAAGAATACACAATACACAGGTAATCAGAACTGGCAAGTCATACTTCGCAGTTATGCTTCACACTATATTTACAAAAAGTCTTTCTTCCTGCACTTAGCACCTGTACAATCTTTAACTAACTCATCAAACTGTATCATCTTAAGAACACTGCCCTCAACAGCAACTAGGCACAGAGAATTTAGTCTTTTGTGTGTCATTGTGGTTCTCAGATAATTCTTTATCAGTGCCAATTTGTTGCATAACCTTTCTTCCTAAAAACTAGTGACCATCATGCTCAAATATTTTCTTTCTTTCTTTTTTTTTTGTTAAAAAGGAGGTCTGGGGCCCCCTTTGGCAATTGCCCCTTTGGCCCCCTTATAAATCCAGCACTGTGAGCACCCAGTTGCCAGGCCTGGGTACTGTAGTATGATAGCATCAATCCTTTGTAAGCTCCAATATCATGTGACACTGAGCTTCTGGTGGTTAAGTCTGTAGAAGACCAGAGCTGTGGGGAAGAATGGGGAAGGCAAGTACAAATGGGTTGGCATGTGGTCTAAAGAAACTGTGGGTGAGATTTACTACAACTGGTGAACACAAAATTTGGGACAGCTGTACATAGTAACCAATCAGCTTCCAGGTTTTATTGTCAAAGCTTAATTTAACAAGCTGGAGTTAGAAGCTGATTGGTTACTATGCACAGCTGCACCAGATTCTGTGTGCAACAGTTTTAGTAAATCTGCCCCTGTGCCACCTTTCCCAAAATGGGCAGAGAAAAAGAGCCTCTTTAACTAAACAGTTTCATTATGAGATTCTGCACAGTGGCGGCCTGTTCATACAGGGCACACGGGTGCCGCCTCCCCTATCCATGCATCCGGCCCCCTGATCTACATATCAGTGGAACCTCACCATGGATTCCAATGCGGGGGGGTTTTTTGAATCACCTGATTAAGGTGAGAGGCCAGAGGCTCTAATAGGCTTAAAAAAAAGGTGTGCTTGGAGCACAGAGCATTGTGCTCAGAGCCCACCCAGTTGGGTGACCATAGCGAATTAATTTTTGCTATTAGCACACTTAAGTTCCTCCCTGCCAATTGGAAAGCAGGTCTGTGAGACCTGTTTCCCGATTGGCCAAAGCACCAGGCAATCCTACTGGATGCCTAGCACTTTGGCGGAAGACACATGGCGGAGGAAGCTGGAGGAGTGGACACTGGATCAGCCGTGGCCCCTACCCACACTCCAGGAGAGGACACCACAAGCCCACCACACGAGCGAGAAAGTGCCAGGCCGGGACACTCACATGGGTGGGTGATGTGCCATGCCATTGGGGGGGGGTGTTATTTGTTTGCTGCCCCCCCAAAGCAGACCCCCCCAGCTGCCACTGGTTCTGCAACTGCATTATGTGCACCAAAATGTACAGTATATACAGAGATTCTTCAAAGAGTTTGAAAAAAGTTCAGAAACTTTTTGAAGAACTCTCGTATATACCTGTGTATATATAGAGTATATATCTGAAACATTATAAAGCCAGTGTCATTTTGCAATATAGAAATATACTGTATCTATGAATACTATTTAAAATAAAACTGCATAATATAAAACATATTTTAAAACATCTTTAGGCAAAGTGAATCAGTAAGTTGAAAATGTTGCCTTACAGACAAATGTAATTGGCTTAGGAGAAATGTTTAATGCGTTTCTAATCGTGAAAGACGTGCAGATAAGCTCAAAATTTGCTCTTGATTTAATAAATAATTAACATTACTTTCTTCTATATCTAGTCTATTTATAATCTCATGAAGTGATATGAAAAAAAGCTATTTCATGTAATGGTTTCCTGTAAGTGTTTCAGTAAGCGCTCTCCATAAGTAATGATATTAGTTTTCACTTACACAAAGGTCACTTTTGCGAGTGTGTCCATTTGTCATGTAAAGTGTGTGAATGAATTACCATTGTGCAGGTAAAATCCACAAGAAAAACTCAGCAGTGGAAGCAGCATGTGGCACTGTTCAAACACGACTTCTTTTCTGCATCTCCAGAGTGTCCACCAAGTGCTTTAAACAGCATTTATCATGCCACATCGAGACATTCGTCTCCATAAAGATAGACGACCTTTGCCTGTTAGTGTTCATTAAGAGGGCACCACACAAGGATATTCTACATGTTAAGAGAGATCACTAAACATCTTTGCCTGGAGGATTGATGAGAAAGAGCCCATCTTCAATCTCTGTCCCTAGGAGGCACTTTAAACACCTGCCAACCACAGCACTATCATCAGAAAAACATTTAGAGATTTATCTTCAGGCTGGTAATTATAAGAGATAATTTGTTTGGAGTATGGATAAAGTTGGTCTAGCATAAACAAACTAGAAGCTTGAATTACATGACAAATGCCATTAGCTAGCTACTTAATCACATATATTTGCAGTGGAGCAGGAGAGAGGTCTATTGCAAAGCTTTACCATCTTTCAAAAGCCTGAGCAGTGTGGGTGGCACTACTTATGAGATATGCAACATTACAAAATGTAAAGGTATTTCACAAAATATTTTTCTTTTTCTAATACCTGCTAGTTATGAACATATAAAATGTCAATATTGTAAAGGTTAATAGTTGAGAGCGCTTGCGTGAATGACCCAGATGTAAGTTGCTTTTGCATCTTGATTTCAAATCATAATTTTGTATTTATATACTTTTAATGCAGCATCATTATATACTGTACATCCCCTTTTACCAAGTTCCCTAATTACATGATGTATTTTATGACATGCAACACGGTCAAAATGATCACTTTAACCTGCAGTAAAGACACAGATTTAAACTTTTTACATTATCCAAACCAGAGGTAATGAATTCAAATTCATTGAGTTACGGTCAGTAAAGTTTTCTTTCAGCAGAGGTCTGAATCTCATGTTTGGGCAATGAGTCAGATCCTTTACATCACAGTCATCCCCTCTATATCACAATCCTGTTTTTACATCAGTGTCCTCCCCCTGCACATCAAATTCCCCCAGTTCACATCACAATTTCTCCCTCGCGGTAGTGTTTTCAGGCCCACTTTACATCACCCCCCTCCTCACAGCAGTGTTCTGAACCCCCTTTACATCTCCCCCCCTTTATTCACAGCAGTTTCCTCAATCCCCCTTTCAAATCATTACACCCCCACCACCACAGAAGTGCCCTTTGTCCCCTTCACATCACCCCTCCCATGGGTCTGTCTTCTGCCCCTTCACATAACCCATCTAGAATAGCGTCCTCTGTCCCTTTACATCATTCCCCCAGCAGCATTGTGTCCCTTTACATCACCACCCTGACAGTAGTGTCCTCTACCCACTTCACGTCACCCCCCCCCCCCACAGCACTGCCCTTCACATTAACCCCCCACAGCACTGCCCCCTTCACATTATCCCTCCACAACACTGCCCCCCTTTAGATCACACCTCACACAGCACTGCCCCCTTTTACATTTTCCCCACAGTAGTGTGTTCTGTCCCCTTCACCTCAACCCCCCCCCCCCCACAGAACTGACCCCCTTCACACCCCCTCCACATAAGTGTCGCCCCTGTAGGCACCATTACTACAGTGATTGCCATTGGATTCCAAGTCCTGTGCAAGCTTTTAGCTTGCTGCATAGTGAACATTGGAGATTGCTTACTCAGCACAGGCACTAATCAGAGAAAACTTTTCATTTTATCTCAACCCTCTGCATTCACTGAGAAAATTCAATTCTGAATGGCCCGTGCCAGGTAAGGGCCCTCCTGTGTTCACTAAGCAGCAGGGCAGCCACTCCAGTAGTGGTGCCTACTACAGTAATTTCTAGCTTCCACAGGGATCGCTCAGGTATGGCACATGCATACTTGCATTGGTCCAAGCTGGACCAATGTAACCATGCAAAATAGTCCATATCTGCATTTTAGCTTTAAGCTGGCCATATCCGTGTACTTGACAAGTGACTGAACTTTCAACTACTAAGATTATTAAGAGTGCAAGCAATCTAAGGCCCCATACACACTATTCGATTTTCTGCAGATTTTTGTCTTCAGATTTACCAAAACCATGTAGTGCAAGCGCCTGCCTGATTGCATACAAATTGAAACTCCTAAGGTTTAACCTTATATCATATGGTTTTGGTAAATCTGAAGACAAAAATCTGCAGAAAATCTAATAGTGTGTATGGGGTCTAAGACTGATTTTATTCAACTGCAGAGAGCACAGCCAGGGGACATTTTTAGTGCTTTCAATGATGCTTTCAATGAAATTGATTTACTAATAGGCTTCTGGTTTTAATTTGATCTTTTAATAAACGGTTTTAAAGATGTCAATGTATTGCCAAGTTTCAGATTATCAATCAACCAAATTGGTAGTCCATCTCAAACTTGTGGTTGGTAGATTGCCCAATTTCCATCAAATACAGTCAATCATAATTTCTATTTCCAGGGGTTCAAAAGTGGTTGAAAAGTGACTAAAAATTGTCATAGGTATGGCCAGCTTTAAGTTTTATATGTCCTCAGCATAGAACAATAGATATTTGCAGTACTATAGTCAAACTGTTATTTTGCCATATTTGGCTGTAAAGCCCAATATTTTTATCTCCAATTGATCAAATCTTTAAATATATTTCAAGGCTGTTCTCAACTATGTATAAGCTGGGTTCAAATCTGAACTTGGTTTTAACTCAGTTTGCCTGAACCCACTGGAAGCTGTTACTTGTTCGTACCCCCACCGGCCCAATGAGCTGCCACCTTTTTGAGCCACAACTATAGACTGATGTACTCATTAGTAAATGTTTCAATGATAAAAAAGCTTTCATTGATTTCAGAATGATTTTCCAGTGTCTGTCAGTCCACCTTTATCACCACTGAATAAGTTAACTTTATCCACTGTGGCCACAAAAAGCAGAAGAAGCAGAGATGGTGATGTCAATATTGTCCAGGATGTGAGAAGCAGACTTAATGTAAGGAAGATGAAAAACAGAAGAAGAAGGGGAGAAAACTGTGCATGGCCCAGTTGAAAATCATTTTTATTCCACTAGACAGGATGATGGTGTTTAATATGATAGATGAAGTGGAGGTCCCAAAATGTGTGCCTAGTCAGTTTCAATTTAGCCATAGTCTGAGCACATTGCAAATGGAAATGAGGCATTTTTCTCCAGTGGTTCTGAAAATAAAGATCAAGACCAGAGCTGCCCATGGCACTACTAAACACCACTAAATTCTGCTTTATACTAAGTGCTTAAAGTGCTTTTTAACGGAACCGCTGGCCACACTCCGCTCCGATTGAGTGCTTCTGTCAGTATACAGCCTCCTCCAGTCTGAAAATCAGAGATCAGATATTATAGCCAATTGTACAAGACTACCCAACAATCGCTTGTATGAATCTGGAACACTTATTTGACAAACTCACACAAAATATATACCACAGGAGAACACCCCCTCCTGATCATATTACCCCCAACAATGCAACCTGTAACCAAAAACATAACTAACTATTCATTTAAACCCAGCCTAGGTGACTTAATGAGCTCTCCACTTCAGTTCAGACTTATCATCATGGAGCTCAAAGTTCAATATACATTATCATAAGTATAAACACAGAAAATTTTCAGACAATAGCAGGAGACCCCAGTAGCAGACTGTCCTGCTCCTATCTACAATAGTCTGAGGGAAAGCTCATACAATGTTCCATCATTCTGATACAGTGGGTATAATTTATCATATATTTCTTGAGAAATATTGTTGGTAAATATTAGTGTCCCATTTTAAGTCACCCAAACCATTCTCAGTGTTCATTAAGTAGTTGTCCATCCTTTTCTCGGTCACCCTGTGCCCCCCAATAGACACAGGGTGCTTTACACATAAGTGGTACATGGGGAGCTGAAACAAGGGTTTCCCAAACTCTCCAAGGGAAGCTGGGTTTCGTGCCCCCCACCCTGCTCAAAGTGCCTCATGTCGCATCTCTCCCCTTTCAACAGTACACTATCACAGGAGGAGACCCCAGACGGGTTGACTTTGAAGTCAGTCCGTGGTTCCAGTCCCCTAAATGCCCTTACCCACACTGTACCCCAAACAATTTGTCCCAAACAGAGCATTGCTCACCCAGATAACCTCTGCCTCTCTCGCAGAACATACCCATCGCAGGGAAGAAGTGTGAACTTGCCCTTATACCTGGAGCCCTTTCAGCGGCTGCAGAGTAGACAGGGTGGTTGGACTCCGTCATGCTGTTGGGGATCTGGGCCGATTGCCCATATCTCTGAAGTATACATCTGGGGACCGTAATCCCATCCACTCCCTCAGGAAACCCATCCTTTGTTAGTTGAGAGCAGAGGCCAGTGGTGCTCTGCCCTGTTAGTCCTTCAGCTGGAGAAGTTTCTTGTAACTCCACAGGTGCTGCTGTTGAAAATTCCCTGCCCCTGTCAGTGTTCAGGCCAGCTTCCTCTTCTCTCAGGAAGGCTGAAGCTGTTCTTGGTGCTGGGCAGAGCTCAGTGATGTTCTGCCCTGATGCAATCTATTCGGCTGGGTTGGTGTCATCATTCTGGGGCACCGACTGCTGCTGGGATGCCCTTTCTCTGGTCCTGTCTCCCAGGTGCATGGATCCTTGTTGAGGAGGAGGAATGGCTGCTTCCCCTCCCTACATCTCTGAAAAACACTGGGGAAGAAGAATCACCACCTTCTCACCTCGGGCCTCCAAAACTGCAGCGGGTGTGGAGCAGTGGCCTGTAGTATTCTGTCTTGTATATCCATTTATAATCACACACATAGGTTGGACTTGATGGACTTGTGTCTTTTTTCGACCTCACCTACTATATAACTATGTAACATGGGGAGCTGAAACAAGGGTTTCCCGAACTCTCCAAGGGAAGCTGGGTTCCATGGGCCCCCCGCCCAAAGTGCCTCCCATCACAGTGCTTCTAGACCAGTACCCTGCATTTACTTTATCCAATCTCCCACAGTACATAGAGCATGGAAATGCAATTATTTTAGTAAATATAAACTGCTAAATATCTTTTCTCATCAGCAGTATATAGCAGTCTTGTGACTTCTATGAGTATCTGGTTAAAGCTTGTAGGAGGAGTTTTTATTCTACTCTGACTGTCCTATGTGGCTGAAGGACCCCTGACCCTCGGTCTGGACAGTGCTGATCACATGCACCCTACCAGGAAAAAAAAATTCTCTAGCAATGTACAACAAACTGTTCTAGGTTTAGTAACACTTTAGAGAAGGGTCAAAATGAAGCCAAATAAATTTGGGTATATTCAAGCAAGGGTGCCTAAAACTTTTTCTTTAGAACCAAAGTTTTTGAGTTATTGAATATTTAGCAAGTAAAGGAAGATTAATTGAGATAATGTAAGATTCTACAAACAAAGGCAGTCTTAGAGAAATATTCTCATAAATACTCATGGTTATGCATAATGCCCTTAGCGAACTCATTTGTTAAACATTCAACATCATTGATGAACTATGCACGCTAAAATAAAGAAATGAAGTACCTAATATACACATTCCCTATTTATTCTGTTCAAAACAAAATATCCGTTTAGATTTAAGTTTTTAATAATTTACATCACTAGCAGATTAGTGGTGATAATGGCTGAACAAATTAACTAACTATGTTAATTAAAATTAAATGAGGATGATTGAAAAATGAAGCTTAATTGTTCAAATGACTTCAGCTAAGGTTAAATTAAATATTTTTGTAACGTATCATGTAAAATCAATAACTATTTAGTGGTATAGTATAACGTATTATTCTTACAGTGGCTTGAGATACTGTATATATAAGATTATAGTCAGTATATGTAGAACCATGGCATACCATGTAAAAAAAATTCTGCGCTGCAACACCTAATTTTATGAGCCTTTTGCACTTACTGTTCTGTCTTGCATGGGCTGTGTGCATCCAGAGACACACACAACATGGCTCAGCCCTGCCCTCCTCTCGCTTCTTACAGGATTGTCGGCCCCCTTATGCCCCGTACACACGAGCGGACTTTTCGACATCCAAACTCCGACGGACTGAGTCCGGCGGACTATCCGATCGTGTGTGGGCTGCAACGGACTTTAGCGAAGCTAAAGTCTGACGGACTTTAGAAATGAAGCATGCTTTAAATTTTCCCGACGGAACTCCGCCGGACCCGGTCCCCTTTGAAAAATCCGCTCGTGTGTGTGCTACTCCGACGGACTAAAACCGACGCTAGGGCAGCTATTGGCTACTGTCTAGGAACTTCCTACGTCGAATCCAGTCGTACGTCATCACGTTCGACTCCGTCGGAGTTTGGTGTGATGGTGTGTGGTCAAGTCCGTTCGGTCGAAAAGTCCGCCAGAACTCCGTCGGAACTCCGGCGGAACTCCGGCGGAACTCCTTTGGAGGTCTGTCAGACTTAATCCCTCTCGTGTGTACGGGGCATTACAGTTTTTTTACAAAGTGTCCCCAGAAGATGTGCGTTGGCATGAAACACGACGGGGCGGAGCTACACACTGGCGTCCCACCGCCACTTCTGGTTTCAGGGCTGGTGATCACCTAAATGTTTGGCTCCATGTGGTGAGCACTCTTTCCTTATAAAATGGCATTGTGATAATCCTACCCCCCTTGTGGTGCAGAATTGCATCTACAGTGAGAAGATAAGGAGTGGATGGTTAGAGCTAGATGACCATAGAGAGATGCTGAGCCCAAATGCTTAATTTGTCACACTTACTCCTAATGCAGGTGGTCAGACACTATAGCTAGCTTTGGTGTTCTTCACCTTTAACAGCCTCCTTTCTAATAAGGCAAGCAGGCCTACTGGTATTTAGTTGCCCCCAGGACTTATACACAACACTATAGTGCCTGGCTACCACACTGGGGCAGGCATTAAATGAGCAAGGCAAACAGGTATTTGCAGTTGGCAGACAGGCAAAGAGGTTCAATCACAGCCCAGATACAAGCCAGATGAGGTTCAGAATGTTTAGGGACAAATCTGAGTCAAAAGCCAAGCAGAGTTCAGGGAGTAGTTGATATCAGTGGCAGCTGATGCTCAAAATTTTTTATGGGGGGGGGGGGGGGGGGCGCAAACAAACTGAAAAAGTCTGAAAAAAAATCCATCAAACGCAGCCACTGTGCCCATCAATTACAATGACTGAGCCATCAAACGCAGCCACTGTGCCATCAAATGCAGCCACTGTGCCATCAAACGCAACCACTGTGGCCATCAAATGCTGCCACTGTGCCATCAAATGCTGCCACTGTGCTCATTGAATTCTGCCACTGTGCAATCAAATGCTGCCACTGTGCCCATCGAATGCTGCCACTGTGCCATCAAATGCAGCCACTGTGCCCATCGAATGCTGCCACTGTGCCATTAAATGCAGCCACTGTGCTCATCAAATGCTGCCATTGTGCCATCAAATGCTACCACCATGCCCATCAAATGCTGCCACTGTGCCCATCGAATGCTGCCACTGTGCCCATCGAATGCTGCCACTGTGTCATCAAATGCTGCTACTGTGCCCATCAAATGCTGCCACTGTGCCCATCGAATGCTGCCACTGTGCCCATCGAATGCTGCCACTGTGTCATCAAATGCTGCTACTGTGCCCATCAAATGCTGCCACTGTGCCATTGAATGGCGCTACTGTGACCCGCTCCCCACCTGCTCACCATCTTCCTGGCACCTACCCTGTCTCGGTGGGGCAGCGGGTGATGGCGAGCGGTGTCCTCCATGCATCTCCTTCTGTCCTCTCCTCCCGTCCTCTCCTCCTGATAGGCATCCAATCACAGCGCCTGTTGTTTCAGCCAATCAGGTGACAGGTAACAGACTCAAGCACCTGATTGGCGGAGAAGCAGATATTCATTCACCGCTCTAACACACCTGGGTGAACTGCGAGTGCCAAGCAGGGTGCTCGCAGGCCACCTTTTTTGACGCCTATTAGAGCCTATGGCTCTAATCAGGTGATTAAAAAACACCCCCCACCGATGTAGTCCCGAAACAGACCAGGGGGACTGAATAAAGGGTGGCAGTGGTGGCCATGGATAGTTTAATTATATGCATAAATCTATCCATTGGTCACAGAGGGGGTGGCCGGAGAGAAGGGGCAGCACCCGTGCGCCATTATGGTCAGGCTGCCAATGGTTGATATCCGATACAAGGTAGTCAACAAGATAATTCAATCTAGAAGAGCAAGGTAGACCAAGAGAGAGTTTGGAGCATGATCTTACAAATGCAATCACAAGCATGAGACTGTGGGCTTGGCTGGCTTAAATCAGGTTTGATCTCCACTCAGAGATTGGCCACATTACTTACCTTGCAGGTGGACAGACAGAAAAGGAGAATGCCACTGCTAAAACCAGGATGTGGAGCAGGAAAGCTAGATGCTCCTGACATTATCTCCCTTCTGAGGAGGGGCCCGGACCCTTACAGACAAGCTGGACATCCCACATAGGACCATCAGGCTGGGCAAAGGTCAGGGGACCAGCGAGGTAAGGTTGGTTAGCAGGTGACATGTCACTGTAGTCAAGCTACAAGCTGGATGCAGAGTGGTTTGAAGAAAAGGTTGGCTGGTTTAAAAAAATGCTCCTGTCTCTTTTAGGCATGAGATTTAGCACATTGCTTTTGTCCTGCTTCATGTACAATACCTGCTTGATCCTGCCTGTTCCTGTCTTCCCGTCTTTAAAGTGAGCATGTTTAACATTGGTTGCTGATCTCTGATAGCATGGTCAGTTTATGTGCTCCTGTTAGCCTGCTCTCTTCTCAGCATCTCTGCATCTTCCCCCTCCCCCTCCCCCTCCCTCTCTTCCTGTCAGTTCCATAGTCAGTGTGTGAGTCAATCTCCTCCATGCCCCTCCCCTCTTCTCAGTTGCCTGTAATTCTATTCTCTGCTGCTGCTCCAGTGCTTGTAAAGTTAAGAAACATGTATTAATTGGTTTGATCCTCTCTGTTTTAGGTCCCTGTTCAGTACAGTGTGTGTGTTTTCTTAAAATTATAATGCTAAATACCTTTTTTCCAGAGCCCTACTGTGCAGTCACGTAACCTATCTCTGCTGGCTTGCATTCATCATTGGAGAAACTCAGCCCCTCCCACTGTACTCACATCGGAAGTAAAGCAGAGGGAGGCCACATGACAGCAGGGCTCTGCGAAGAAAGTATTTACCAATTTAATTTTAGGAAAACATGCACATTGTACTAAACAGGGACCTAAAACAGAGAGAACTAATTAACCCCCCTAGCGGTAATCCCGAGTCTGGCTCGGGTTAGGAATTTACTGATAGAAGCGGTAACCCCGAGCCAGACTCGGGATCGCTTCGCTGGATGCAGGGGAGGACACAGGGAGACTTACTTACCTCGTCCCCTGGATCCAGCGATGTCCTCCACGCTGTGTGATCGAGCTGTCCTCCGCTCGATTCACAGTGCCGAATGCCGCCAAGCTCCGTTCCCTGCGGCGTTACGGTGCACGGGAGCGGAGAGCGGCGGCAAATTCAAAAAAGTAAAAACACACAAAACACACACAGTACTGTAATCTTATAGATTACCGTGCTGTATTAAAAATTACACACTCCCTTTGTCCCTAGTGGTCTGTGCAGTGCCCTGCATGCACTTTTATATTATAAATACTGTTTTTTCTGCCTGGAATTTGGAGATTGTCCATAGCAACCAAAACGTGTCCCTTTTTCAGTGTTTTAGGATTTGATTACATTATTGAATAATTTTTATTATTCTTTATTATATTATAAACTTTATCATACCCGGGATGTCTGCTAGACTCTGGTTTGAAGAGATTTAAGAGCGTTATTCCTAAGAATTACAGGACTACAAAATAAAACGCCAAATTTCCATGCAAAATAATTGTACCGCTTTCAGCACCTAATTCCAGACTGAATCATACCGCCAGGGAGGTTAATACATGTGACTTTACAACCACTTTAAATCAGGATTGGTCTCCACCCAGAGACTGGCCACATTAATCACCTTGCAGGTGGACAGACAGACAAGGAGAATACCACAGCCAAAACCAGGATGCTGGAATGAGGAGCAGGAGCACTAGATGCTCCTGACATAAATGCACCATTTGCTGCACTGTCAGCTTTTGGAATTGTCGAGAGCGATTTTTTTCAGTCACAAGTGGTGGTGTTATTTTCTCTATGGTGATTGATGAAAGGCACACATGGACAGCAAGATTCTCTGAAGGATTTTTTCTATCTTCATATCTTCCCACAGATTTTCAATCGGATTCAGGTCTGGGCTGTGGCTGGGCCATTCCAAAACATTATTCTTCTTCTGGTGAAGCCATTCCTTTGTTGATTTGGATGTATGCTTTGGGTCGTTGTCATGCTGAAAGATGAAGTTTCTCTTCATGCTCAGCTTTCTAGCAGAAGCCTGACGTTTTTTTGCCAATATTGACTGGTATTTGGAACTGTTCACAATTCCCTCTACCTTGACTAAGGCCCCTGTTCCGCCTGAAAAAAAAACACCCCCAAAGCATGATGCTGCCATCACCATGCTTTACTGTGGGTATGGTGTTCTTTTGGTGATGCGCAGTGTTGTTTTTGCGCCAAACATATCTTTTGGAATTAGGGCGAAGACCATAGACCATCAGACCATAACACATTTTCCCACATGCTTTTGGGAGACTTCAGATGTGTTGTGTGGAGAGACGTCCAGTTCTTGATAATGTCACTGTTGTGCAATATTTTCTCCACTTGATGATGACTGTCTTCACTGTGTTCCATGTTATATCTAATGCCTTGGAAATCCTTTTGTACCCTTCCCCTGACTGATACCTTTTAAAAATTAGATCCCTCTGATGCTTTGGAAGCTCTCTGCTGACCATGGCTTTTGCTGTAGGATGCAACTAAGAATATGTCAGGAAACTGACATTTCCTACTAGAACATCTGAACTTTACAGGCATACCCCACTTTTAAGTACACAATGGGGGTTATTTACTAAAGCTGGAAAGTGCAAAATCAGGCTCACTTCTGCATAGAAAGCAATGAGCTTCTAACCCCAACTTGTTCAATTAAGCTTTAGTAATAAAACCTAAAAGCTCATTGGTTTCTATGCAGAAGTGAGCCTGATTTTGCACATTCTAGCTTTAGTAAATAAACCCCATTGTGTACTTAAAAGTGGGGTATGCCTGTATTTGGGGTTAATCAGAGGCACTTTAAATGATGGCAGGTGTGTACTGACTCCTATTTAACATGAGTTTGAATATGATTGCTTAATTCTGAACATAGCTACATCCCCAGTTATAAGAGGGTGTGCACACTTATGCAACCAGATTATTTTATTTTTATTATTTTTACCCCCCTAAAAGATTTCAGTTTGTTTTTCAATTGAGTTGTACAGTTTATAGGTAACATTAAAGGTGGAAACAATTCTGAAATTATTTATCTTTGTCTCATTTTTTTACATCACAGAAACCTGACATTTTAACAGAGGTGTGTAGACTTGATGGACTACTCTGTCTTTTTTATGCCATTACTTTTCTATGTTTCTATGTTAGATGTCTGGCTGAGAGAAGCAGCATGCTTGTTTCAGGTCGACAAGATATTGTTTTGGAGAAGTCTTGAATGAAACTGGTTAATGCAGGGATGTATCATGAAATTAGCAAGCCCGTGTGCAAGATCAAAAGTGGGCTCCAGGCAACAATAAATAAATAAATGTGGTGCGCATAGCATGCCGTGGCAGAAGTGGGCATGGTTTAAATTGTGCTAAATATTGGGCATGGCTTAAAGGGGGTGTGGTTAAACAGAGTCTGAGATGACTTACATAGTGCAGAATGTGGTAATGTTAAATAGGGGATGTACAGTGTGGAGTGTATGGAGGAGGGTAGTATGTGCATGAGAGGGGTGTGGAGTGTATGGCGGTGGGTGGTATGTGCAGGAGAGGTGTAAGGAGTGTACAGCGGTGGGTAGTTTGTGATGGGAGAGGAATGCAAAGTATATGGTGGTTGGTACTAGGTGTAGGAGAGGAGTGGGAAGTGTATGGGGGTGCGCGGTATGTGCAGGAGAGGAGTGCAAAATTTATGGTGCGGGGATATTGGTGTAGTGATAGCTCAAACAATCTCACAAAGAGCCAACTGCAAAAAAAAACTTCCTCTGCTCACTTTGCTAGGCTCTGACCAAGGACTCATCTATTGCAGATCTCAGCAGAGGAAGCCAGTGGTGGAAGTCTTCCTTTGCTGACACTTTTTGTTTATTTGTCTGAGCTGTGACTGCAGTATGCAGTATGCAATATGATGGCTGCATTAATTAAATTTTTTTTTTTAGATTTTCTTTCTTCTGTTTTCATATTGTGATCTGGCCAGTAAATCTGTTGTATTTGTAAGAAAAAGAAAAAAAAAACACAACCTCTCCCCCAGAATGTATCAGTTGCAAAGAGGAGACAAATCATTTACACTAGCAGGGAGCTTACTAGGCTTGTGCAATTCGTTTCGTAACGAATCGAAATTCGGCCGAATTTTGCATCTTTCCGACATTCGGATGCATCCGAATGTCTGAATAAAAAAATAACAAATTACAACGAATACGAAAGAAATATAACAAATGAATTAGAATGAATTCGACATGATTCGAAATTATTTCAACCGCATTCAAAATTATTTCAACATGATTCGACATTATTTTAACTGCATTCGAAATTATTTCAACATGATTCGACATTATTTCAACTGCATTCGAAATGATTTCAACATGATTCGACATTATTTCAACCACATTCGAAAATATTTTGTGACCCGAATTTAGGACCATGTATCTCGGGGTCACTTAGTGATAGACACTTAAATATTGGATATGTTGTAGTGCTAGTATTATTGTGTTTGCATACCAAATTTTGGGTTTCTAACTATAAGTGACCCCGAGATATGTGGCCCCAAAATCGGGTTGCAAAATGTTATTAGTTATTAGAGCAAAGAATGACATTTTGTGACCCAATTTTGGGGCCACATATCTCGGGGTCACTTAAAACTAGAAACCCCAAATTTGGTATGCAAACACAATAGTACTAGCACTACAACATATCCAAATTTGTTTCTAGCACCAAGTGACCCCGAGATACATGGCCCTAAATTCGGGTCACAAAATATTTTCGAATGTGGTTGAAATAATGTCGAATCATGTTGAAATCATTTCGAATGCGGTTGAAATAATGTCGAATCATGTTGAAATCATTTCGAATCCGGTAGAAATATTTTCAAATTTGGTTGAAATATTTTCGAATGTGGGCAATTTTTCGAATTCGGTAGAAAACTAAACGAGATCCGAAAACGAATTTAAGGAAGTTAACGAATATAACTAAACGAAATTAATGAATTAACGAATTAAAACGAAACAAAACGAAACAAATTTTTTCCTTTTGCACATGTCTAGAGCTTACAATGATCAGCTTGTATTTATGTATGTATATTTCACCGTAAGATAGTGGTCATGAATTCCCAAAACATTGCTTTAGAAAGTCTGAGCAAACACCAAGGTATTTTTCCTTTACCATAAAAAAACCTAACATAACTACTGGCTTAGGAGTTTGTGGGTTATGAATGTATAGCGTATCGCTACACACAATGTAAGTACAAATTACTGTATCTATCTTTATATACATATATAATATGCACCATGAACACAAAGGACAAGGATCCTGGAGTCAAGGTACTGTACATTTCTTACAGAAGCATGCCATAGAATTCCTACGACTATTCCTACTCAATTTTTTCTTCGCTGATCTTTGTGAAACGTATTATTAACTAGTTGCTGTCTGTTATCCCTGTGTTTGTGCATATTTCTACCCATAATCCAACAAACATCTACTCTGAATAAAAAAGACTACGTAATGGCTTCAGGAAGTAAGACTATCATATTTTATTAATCTTCTTTCTCTAAAAACTCATGGAAGTGCTGAATAAATGATGCATATATTCAAGGAACTCATTGAGATTGCTAATGGATTTTAATGGCAGCTATTACTACATATCCCCAACAGCTGTTTGTTTATGAAATTTACAGTTTGCTAAACCTTTGCGTCCAATTCTAAGAGATATCCCCAATTTATTTATAACAAGCTGACAAAAACACATGAGAGGAAGAGATAAAATAAAATGTATATTGTAAAATGAAAGGGATAGGTATTTAGCATGGAACTTCTAGCACAACAGGCAAAGAAACTAGTTTGGGACAATCCATGGAATATAATGGTAGCATAAAGTTGGTGCAGACCACAAATATACCTATTTAACCGCTTCAGCCCCAGAAGATTTGGTTGCTGAATAACCAGGCCATTTTTTGCGATTCGGCACTGAGTCGCTTTAACTGGCAATTGCGCTGTCGTGCGACGCTGTACCCAAACAAAATTGACATCCTTATTTTCCCACAAATAAAGCTTTCTTTTGGTGGTATTTGATTGCCTCTGCGGTTTTTATGTTTTGCGCTATAAACAAAAGAAGAGTGAGAATTTTGAAAAAAACACAATGGGGGTTATTTACTAAAGTAAAATCCACTTTTCACTGCAAGTGCACTTGAAAGTAAAGTCGCTGTAGATCTGAGGGGGACATGCAAGGAAAATAAAAAACAGCATTTTAGCTTGCACATGATTGGATGATAAAATCAGCAGAGCTTCCACTCATTTCAGATCTACCCCTTAGATTTAGAGCGACTGCACTTGAAAGTGCACTTGCAGTGCAAAGTGGATTTTCCTTTCGTAAATAACCCCCACTATCTTTTACTTTTTGCTATAATAAATACCCCACATTTTTTATCAAAAAAACTCATTTTTTCCTCAGTTTAGGCCGATATATATTCTTCTACATATTTCTGGTAAACAAAATCGCAATAAGCGTATATTGATTGGTTTGCACAAAAGTTATAGCATCTACAAAATAAGGGATAGATTTCTTGCATTTTTATTATTATTTTTTTTACTTGTAATGATGTGCAGAATTCAGCAGCACACTATGTACAGAGTTCAGGAGTGCACTACTCACAGCGTGCAGAGTTCAGGTGAGGACTACGTACAGAGTGCAGGGTTGAGGAGTGTGCTATATACAGAGCGCAGGGTTCAGGAGTGCACAGTGTACAGAGTGCAGAATTAAGGAGCATTAGTCACTGGCCACTTTAAACCACAAATTACATACCCCTTTCCCCCACAAATCTTCCCCCTCCCCCCGTACAGAGTTCTTTTCACACCACCATATCCCTACCCTCCACAGGATTGGCATCCTAATTCTAGCACATTGGGATATATACCTCACTGTGCAATACCATGTATACTGGTGAGCCTCAAGGTCAGATTAAAGTGAGTATTTGCACTATATATTTGAGCTCCTTTCGCCCTCTCTTTCTCTCTCTCCTCTACACATTTTGGATATACCACTATACCCATATATGGCCCCCCCTTCTTATTTTTCCTCCCCATGTTTTTACAGACCCCCTTGTTGACAACTGCTGCATTCCTCAGAGACCATGGCTCTCTCCCTCTATGTTTAAAAATCTATCGCTGCAGCTTGAGGTCACACCTGGGATCCTTGTGTGAATCATCTGAGACATCAGTGTCCCCTCACAGGGGATACATATGTGGGGAACCAACCTGACTCTTGTGCAGTCATAATTTTTGGTGTTTTTATCTGTGATGACCTCTGTGTTGGTTGCTCTGCTGGTATGAAACTGCTTACCTTGGTGAAGATCTGTAGCATAAATATATTATACTCATGTTTCACTGTCTAATGAATATTATGTTATGTTCTGTTATAGAGTGTTTTTACCTTGTGGTCTTCTCTATGCAAACGTCCCATATTTTTCAGAATATGAATAACACAAAAACATTTCTTTCACTCATGGTTAGAGTCCATTCACACAAGGGCAACACGACTTCCAGCGTGACTTTTGGAGGCAACTTGGACACGACTTGAGTATGAATAACAGCGTGACTTGGAGCGACTTCAACACGACTTGGGGCAACTTACAACATGACTTTAAGCCACCCCAGGCCTTTGAGAATAATCAGCTCTCGAGAGGGAACTCCACGCCAAATTTTAAATAAAAAACCGGCATGGGTTCCCCCTCCAGGGAACCGCCCTATGCCGAAAAAACGGCGTGGGGGTCAACATCGAAAGAGGAAAGAAGAGGGAAGAAGGACGGAGGACGGAGGAGACTGGGCTCCTCCGCTAGTAAAAGAGCTGGAAGAAGATAGCGGAGGAGATGGCAGTAGAACCGGAGAGCGGGAGACGACGCCGGAGAGCGGGAGAAGAGGCCAGACACTGGGAGAAGAGGCCAGACACCAGGAGAAGAGGCCCAACATAGCGAAGAAGTCAGAAGAAGACCCCCAAAGTTGGAAGAGGACCCCCAGAGCTGATTAATAAATTACTTTAAAAACCTGTGTTGTGTTTTTTTTTTATTGACACTTTTTCCCCATGTGAATGGGTAGGGGTACGATGTATCCCATACTCATTCACATAGGGTGGGGGACCCCTTTCCTGACTGGCCGGGCTGCATACTCGGATAAGAGTCTGGTATGGATTTTGGGGGGACCCCACGCCATTTTTTCGGCATAGGGGGTTGCCTTAAATTCCATACCAGACCTAAGGGCCTGGTATGCTCCTGGAAGGGGAACCCATGCCGGTTTTTTATTTAAAATTTGGAATGGAGTTCCCCCTTGAGAGCTGATTATTCTGTGAGAGAGGCAACATTGTCGCTTCAATATAGATGGAGATCTGACTTGGAGGCGACTTCCATTGAAATCAATGGGTACAAGTCGCCTAGAAGTCGGATTGAAGTAGTACAGGAACCTTTTTTGAAGTCGGAGTGACTGCTGTAGTGTACATTAAGATGGCTCCATTAACTAACAATGATTTTCTCAACAGCGCGACTTGGGGCGACCTGAAGTCGGATCCCAAGTTGCCCCTGTGTGAAGCCACTTATTATCAATCAATTGTGTTTACTGTGTTTTTTTTTATTATTAAAAGAAGAAACATTTATTGGAGAAATAATAAACAAACATTTAAATAGAGAAAAAGCATTTTTGACAGCATGTATATCCATCTATTAAGGTATACTGCATACAATATGCATACAAGGTTCACTCCACAAAGAGTAAAGCAAAAATACACACTCATGCAGATTTTGAAGCTGGAAATGCAGTTATTTAGACATTGACAAATTACCATAACCTGGATTAAGTCTTTCACAGCCTGAAAGTGTTGCAGTTTGAGTATTTCTGGAAATCTGGAATTACGCCATATAAGTGTACATGGACAGCTTCCTTGAACACCCAACGCACGTCTGATATATGACAACAGGGTATTTAACTAACTATGTCAATAAATCGGGCTGTAAGTGCAAGAAGTAATAATAATAATAAGATTCCCAGATGATGCCTGTTTAGGAGAAACGCGTCGGGCGGGGCTCGTTGATGCCACTGTGTTGCCAGATTTTATTTCCATGCTTGTATTTGCCTGTAATATGTGAGTACCCATTTACGCTTTTAATGTTAATAAAAGTTTTAAACGGTATTTCACTATGAGGCTGTATTTTCTTCTTTTTGGCCTATAATATACGTGGAAGAATCTCTGTCCTCAGTCACCCCAAAAGGTGGATAGCCATTTCATCTATTTTTGGGTCATCTCTCTGTCTACTCTGGTACCCATGAGAAGTTACATGTTTTGCCAGCTGTTTTTTCGTGTGGATTTACATCAAGTGTTGTCTAAAACATAGAATCATTAATAGTGTTAATTTATGCAGAGTTTTTTTCACTATTAAAGTTGATTATATTATTTACACTGGTAAAAGATTATATAGATATTGTCATAATCTAAGCGCTGCACCTTTTTTCTTTTTTATTATTTCACCATTTTGTTTGTTGCAGTAAGTCTGCGGTGCTGGCAGCTATTATTTATTTGTTGTTTGTGGATAGCGCGTTTTTTTCTCACTTTATATACAGCTTGTAAGTGCAAGAAGCCCTCTTTCAAAAATGTTAGTGCCAGACTGGGAGATTCCCAGGGCACCAACAAATTGCGGACAGGATGACGTGCTGTACGTCGCCGCGTTCTAAACTTTTGGATTTTGGTGTGATCATGTGCAGGCAAGTCAGTTTCAGCAGTACTGCATCGGAACTTTGTCGGAAAAACCGTCAGAGTTTATACTGATGGAAAAAACGGTTGTGTGTACGTGGCATTACTGTACACAGGGCAGTATCTTGCTCCCTCTTTCTTCTGCTGTGTGGAAAGCCTGCTATTTATTTCTACTCATTATTCTAAGGCACCAGTATTAAAGAATGTACCTGTGCACACTGGAGGGGAGAAGAGAAGAGGCCGCCTGCAGCGTTCAGCCTGTTGCCACCTGTTGCCTATTGGTGGGTGGAACTTGAGCAGGAGAGCGAAGTCAGATCAGTCTGCCTCTTCTGCTCCTCCTTGCCAAAGCCCATAGTTTGCAGACTGCACTCAGCAACGCTAGGCGTTTCTGGCAGAAAAAAAGCCATGGCTCTATCTATACTTTGCCTAAAAAAAGTTCAACAATTCTGGCACAGGGTCTGGATTCGGGAACAAGCACAACCAAAAAGGGTTATGTTTCCAAAGGGATAGTCCAGTCTGAGCAGGAACTGAAAACTCAACCCAGAATGGAGAATGGTTTGAGATATTTATGGTGCCGTGCCCAGACTTAGCCAGTAGTGGAAGCAGTGACCCATTCCAGAGACCCAGATCAATTCTAGACAGCCCCCCGTTAGAGGCAGAGCAGTACGAAAATTGCCATACCTTTGGGTGTCACATCCTCCACACATCCATCAAGCCAAGCTCCCCCAACAGGTGAACAAAAGAAGTTGGGCCCTTAGGTATGGATCGTGTCCCAGTTGTTACACCAGTGCGTTTATCCAGGTTATAGTCTAAATAATTATTAAAATCACCCACTGCTAGTAGTGGTACCTCTGGGAACCGAGCCATATAGGTCACCAGGGTCTTTAAAGCCTTAGCTGAGAATGGTGGAGGAATGTACATACCCACTAAAATGCAACGTAGGCCATATAAAGAGCAAAGCGGCTACTGTGAACCTTGTATCTTTTAATGTACGGGGCCTTCATGCCCCGGGGAAGAGACACAACTTACAGTGGTGTGAAAAAGTGTTTGCCCCCTTCCTCATTTCCTGTTCCTTTGCATGTTTGTCACACTTAAGTGTTTCGGAACATCAAACCAATTTAAACAATAGTCAAGGACAACACAAGTAAACACAAAATGCAATTTGTAAATGAAGGTGTTTATTATTAAAGGTGAAAAAAAATCCAAACCATCATGGCCCTGTGTGAAAAAGTGATTCCCCCCCTTGTTAAAACATACTATAACTGTGGTTGTCCACACCTGAGTTCAATTTCTCTAGCCACACCCAGGCCTGATTATTGCCACACCTGTTCACAATCAAGGCATCACTTAAATAGGAGCTGCTTGACACAGTAAGGTCCACCAGAAGATCCTTAAAAGCTACACATCATGCCGAGACCCAAAGAAATTCAGGAACAATTGAGAAAGAAAGTAATTGAGATCTATCAGTCTGGAAAGGGTTATAAAGCCATTTCCAAAGCTTTGGGAATCCAGCGAACCACAGTGAGAGCCATTATCCACAAATGGCGAAGACGTGGAACAGTGGTGAACCTTCCCAGGAGTGGCCGGCCGCCCAAAATTACCCCAAGAGCGCAGCGACGACTCATCCAAGAGGTCACAAAAGACCCCACAACAACGTCCAAGGAACTGCAGGCCTCACTTGCCTCAGTTAAGGTCAGCGTTCATGCCTCCACCATCAGGAAAAGACTGGGCAAAAATGGCCTGCATGGCAGAGTTCCAAGGAGAAAACCACTGCTGAGCAAAAAGAACATCAAAGCTCGTCTCAATTTCTCCACAACACATCTTGATGATCCCCAAGACTTTTGGGACAACATTCTGTGGACCGATGAGACAAAAGTGGAACTCTTTGGAAGGTGTGTGTCCAAGTATATCTGGCGTAGAAGGAACACTGCATTTCATAAAAAGAACATTATACCAACAGTAAAATATGGTGGTGGTAGTGTGATGGTCTGGGGCTGTTTTGCTGCTTCAGGACCTGGAAGACTTGCCGTGATAAAAGGAACTATGAATTCTGCTGTCTACCAAGAGATCCTGAAGGAGAATGTCCGACCATCTGTTCGTGTACTCAAGCTGAAACGAACTTGGGTTCTGCAGCAGGACAATGATCCTAAACACACCAGCAAGTCCACCACCGAATGGCTGAAGAAAAACAAAATGAAGACTTTGGAGTGGCCTAGCCAAAGTCCTGACCTGAATCCTATTGAGATGTTGTGGTATGACCTTAAAAAGGCCGTTCATGCTCGAAAACCCTCTAATGTAACTGAATTAGGACAATTCTGCAAAGATGAGTGGGCCAAAATTCCTCCAGGACGCTGTAAAAGCCTCATTGCACATTATCGCAAACGCTTGGTTGCAGTTGTTGCTGCTAAGGGTGGCCCAACCAGTTATTAGGTTTAGGGGGCAATCACTTTTTCACACAGGGCCATGATGGTTTGGATTTTTTTTCACCTTTAATAATAAACACCTTCATTTACAAATTGCATTTTGTGTTTACTTGTGTTGTCCTTGACTATTGTTTAAATTGGTTTGATGTTCCGAAACACTTAAGTGTGACAAACATGCAAAGGAACAGGAAATGAGGAAGGGGGCAAACACTTTTTCACACCACTGTATATAGGGAGCTGGACCGTTTGCGGGGGGACGTGGTCTTCCTCCAGGAGACCCACCTCACGCAGGCGACCCTAGTTAGACTAGACTCACCGAAGTACCCCACGTGGTACTACAGCCTCTCCAACATTTCTAAAGCAAAAGGTGTGGCCATTGGGATTCGTAGGGGAACCGCGTTCACGTTTGAAGAAATGTTGAGTGATCCTGCGGGACGTTTTCTGTTTCTGCGGGGTACCCTGGGCAGCATGCAGTGTACTTTGGCCACCTTATACTCCCCTAACAAAAACCAAGCGCGTTTTCTTGCCTCCACACTCAGCTCCTTGCGGAATTTTGCACGTGGATGCATCCTACTAGCGGGCGACTTTAATGTTCCCCTGGAACCTACTTTAGACACCTCTAGAGGTGGTTCCTCACTATCCGGCAGAGGACTGAGGTTCATACGCTCTCGACTCCATGACCTGCAGTTGATGGATGTCTGGAGAATTAATCACCCGCGGGAAAGGGACTTTACCTACTATTCCCCTGTGCACCAAAGATATTCTAGAATTGATCTATGCTTCATTGATCACCAGCACCTACCGCTCATAGTGAAGTCAAGCATTGACTCCTCCCCCCTTTCCGATCATGCACCGATCTCCTTAACCATTAAAGTAGCGTCCATACCCCTGAAATCAACTAATTGGAAATTGAACGAGGACCTTATAGCCGAGGAGGCAGATAGGAAGGTGATGGGTGACAATTTAGAGTTTTATTTTAAGACTAATGTCAGTCCTGACGTTTCACCGGGAGTGCTATGGGAGGCCCACAAGGTGTATATTAGGGGTAAGTTCATGGAATTGGGATCTAGGAAAAAGAGGGAGCGCTTACTACAACAGTCCAACTTGTTGCGTGACATTACAGACTTAGAACGCCAGCATAAACTGAACCAGACTCCGGCCCTTTTTCACGCCCTGACGGAGAAACGGGAGACCCTAAAGTCCCTCCTTCATTTAGACCAAAAGCGACGCTCTCGGATAGTAGCTCACCGATTTTATGAGTGGGGGGATAAACCCAGTAGGTTGTTGGCCAACTCGGTGCGACAGCGTACAAATGCGGCGTTTATTGCTAAAGTTAAGACCCCCTCGGGAGACCTGGTGTTTGATACCCCCCGTATAGCCAAGACATTTAGGGACTTTTATCAGCGTCTGTATCAGGTGCACCAGGGTGTCCAAGATAGAGATACTCGGGGACGTCTTATTAGGGACTATCTGGCCCGTGCCGCCCTCCCGACACTCTCCGTGGAGGTTTTGGCTTCCTTGGAGGGTGAGTTTACGGCTGCGGAGCTTCTGGGCGCCATGAAGAGTATGGCGTGTGGTAGGGCACCGGGACCGGACGGCCTCACGGTGTCTTATTATAGAGCGTACGCTGACATACTGTTTCCGTACTTGACCAGTTACGCTAACGTGACCTCGACCGGCGGAGACCTTCGCCCGGAGACCACTCATGCCCACATCACGGTATTACCCAAAGCGGGCAAGGACCCTAGTGACTGCGCGAGCTACCGCCCTATTTCGCTCTTGAATATTGATGCGAAGATTTATGCTAAAGCTATAGCGAATAGGCTGCTCCCCTTGATACCACAGTGGATATCGCGGGATCAGACGGGATTCATCCCTGGGAGGGAGGCGCGGGATAATTCTCTCCGCACACTTTCCTTGATGGCATATGTGCGGCGGACTTCCCAGCCCACCCTGTTACTCTCCATGGATGCTGAAAAGGCGTTTGACAGGGTGGACTGGGACTACCTTATGGCTACGCTGGCGCACCTAGGCATAGGTCCCTCTTTGCGCTCCAAAATAGCGGCGTTATACCACTGCCCCACTGCTCAGATATGGATTAATGGTACCCTTAGTGACCCCTTCACCTTATACAATGGCACCCGCCAGGGTTGCCCGCTCTCGCCAATTTTATTTGCGATCTCCCTGGAACCTTTTCTATCCCTTATTAGGCAAAACCCGAGTATACGTGGCATATCAATAGGTAAGACGGAACACAAATACGCGGCTTACGCGGACGATATATTGTTTTATGTACAACAACCACTGATCACCCTCCCCAATCTTATGTCCGAGTTTTCGGCCTATGGTGCGGTATCGAACTTTAAAATCAATATGTCCAAATCGGAAATGTTAAACATCTCTGTCCCCGCCAGACAGGTGTCTCACCTGAAACGGAACTATCCCTTTACCTGGCAGTTGAGCTCCATGAAATATTTAGGCATTCAACTTACGCCCTCCCTATCGTCCCTATTCCGCGCTAACTTCCTGCCCTTGCTCAACACACTTAGGTCAGATATCCAAAAATGGTCCCAGCTAAGACATTCTTGGTTGGGCAGAATTGGACTGGTTAAGATGAATTTGCTGCCCAGGGTGCTCTTCATGCTTCAGATGGTCCCGTTTGGGATACCGGTGGTATTTTTTACAATCTTGACATCTTTGGTATATCGGTACATATGGAATAGGAAAAGACCCAGACTGCATAGATCTCTCCTCACCCGCCCTAAATGTAAAGGGGGTTTAGCTGTACCAGACTTTAAGCTTTACTACAGAGCCATTGTGCTGACTAGGCTCTCTGATTTGAAGTATTGCAAAGACACGAAACTTTGGGTAAACTTAGAAACGGACCTATGTGGCGCTGAACCTTCCACACTGATGTGGATCCCGAGGAAATTCCGGACTCTTTTGCCTACCACGTCACCGCTAACACACTCCTCCTTGATGGTATGGGACTCTATCTGTAGGACGCATGGCTGGTTGCATAACTCCCCCCTGATGCCCTTGGTGGGTCATGATTTCTTCCCACCGGGTAACATGGACCCTCAGATTCACCCGTGGCGACTGGGCACTAACGTATGCCTACATCACTTCACCGGCCCCTCCGGCGTTTTGCCACTTTCTTCCATCATGGGTGATTCCCCCATATCCTACATGGACCGCTGGAAACATCATCAACTATTGAACTTTGTTCGCATGCTCCCGAAGCCCTTGCGCTCCTTGGCAGAGCTTACACCTGTGGAAACCACATTCGCCGACCCTGGCCCGACTGAGAGGCCGGTTTCGTACTTTTATCAGGCATTGTTGTCCCTCACTTCTACTGGTACTCCCTCATTTCTACGGTACTGGGAAAAGGAACTGCATACGGCTCTATCTCCGTCCCAGCAGTCACAAATCTTAACCCTGGCTCATACCTCCTCTGGATCCTCTAAAGCATCAGAAATGGCGTATAAACTTTTGACCAGATGGCACTACACACCTGTTGTTTTACACAGGTTTTCTCCTCAGTCCTCCCCACTGTGCTGGCGGGAGTGTGGGGAGGAAGCCACTCATGCTCATATTTGGTGGTACTGCCCGAGGATCCGCCCATTCTGGCTGGCGATTCTATATTCGATTAAGGAAATCCAGGGTTGGGAGGTCCCTAACGACCCGTGGTATGTTCTGTTCCATTGCACGGGGAAGCCGACGGGCCCCTATAAAAGGTCGATTACGCCACACCTTCTAAACGCTGCCAAAACCCTCATCCCTCAGTTTTTTTGGAAACTGAGGAAGATCCCCACGCTCCGGCGTTGGTTACTCAATGTGGATACCACATATTACATGGAGGACATGACTCTCTCCCTCCGGGGTAAATCTGAGCTGGCGACGAAGATCTGGGCCTGTTGGGTTGCCTTTAAATATTCATCTAGTTATGCAGCCATAATGTCTCAACCAATGTGATGTGATCATAGCTCTTGTTCTTGCGGTCTCTACTGTAACTTTGAAATTGTTTATCAGTGGGTGGTCTGCCTTCCTTCCCCCCTCCCCCCCCCCCGCTCCCACATCCCCCCCTTATTTCTCTTTTTCTCTTTCTTCCTTTTTCTTTTTCCTTTTCTTTACTCTTCCTCTATCTCTGTCTATTGTATTCTCTCTTTCATAATGGAAGAGACGGGTGTATTTGACTGTTCCATTGTAACTAACGATGTAATAATACTGCCCCTGGTATTGGTTTATTTATTGATCGTTATGCTTTTGTACACGCTTCTCTTCTTCAATAAACATTAATTATAAAAAAAAAAAAAATAAATAAAGAGCAAAGCAAGAAAACATATCAACCATCTGGATCAACAAATTTAGTGTGGGAAAATGGGGTCCCCTGGTGTATGAGCATACTCATGCCCCTAGAATAGGAGGAGTGCATGGCATGAAATTGATGAATAAACTGTCGCTGTGGAAATGTAGGTGTTTGCCCAGCCGGGCAGTGAGTCTCTTGTAAACATATGACAGAGGCGTCCGTGAGTTTAATATGATATAATTTGATTGGATTATTGAGGCCTCTGACATTCCATGACAGAACTCTCAAATTCTTAGCCATAATCTCATCAATGTAACATCAATAACCCTAGTAACAGGCAACAATAACGCATATATCCACAGGAACAGGATGAGCTAGAAGGAAAGCATTCTGGAGTCAAATAATCTGTTCGGGTAGTGGCAGTTCTCACAGGGGTAGAGCAAGTAAAGATCTGCACGGTACCTTGTCAATAACAATTTGGAATGCACGGAATGGGCAGTAGAAGTATTTAGCCATTTAGTAGAACAAGAAAACCAGGTTTGGGCCAACTGGGCTCCTAAACAACATAACAAAAAAGCAGTCAGTCCACATAGGACAATGTGAAGGGCAACAGTTGAGGATCAACAGGAGGGCGATGAGTCCCTACAGCTGAGCTTCGCAGCAGCAGATAAGGTAGTAAAACTGAAGAACTTGACAGCCGTGCAGGTATATTCCGCCTTTACAGGATAATGTGTATAAGTACCATAATGAGAAAAGTTTTGGGACTTTAAATGAGGCAGGAACCAAAGGGGTAACTGCCTCCAACTCTATCATTGATTAAAATTGAGAGAAAATAGTGGGACTTTATATGAAGCACACAGCAGCACAAAAAGAAATCAAGTGACTGGGAAATACTGTTTATTCATGTTGTATAATATAACATACAACTTAATGGGCACACAACCTTTAAAAGCATTTGATCATTTACAACCTAAGTTACATAGTAGTCCGCAATCATTAAAACAGTTGTAGAACAGACATTGGATACATATGATAAACAAAAGTAAGTTAAAAACAGTACTAAATGTATCAAAAAAATAAGAGAAAAGGGGGAGAAAAACGAAAAAAATTAAATAAAAGGAAAAATGAACATAATTTATATACTGAATAATTATAAACATGAATAAAACCGTAGCGAATATAAATTGGTCCATGGTAGAATGATAGTAAAGCGTAAGGCTTGACGCGTTACGCGGCCTTATAGACGCTCATCAGAAGCATAAACCATGGAAAATATCTAAAAACAAAAACTATTCGTTTTAAATGGTCTAAAAGGATAATTGGTTTTAATTAAGGTAGGGGTAAAAGAACATTGTATATAAAGGTTTGTTACCAAGTTGCGTATTAAACCTACATATGCATCTGCACAGCGGCAGTGCGGCATCGAGAGTCGCCAACAAATCGCACAGTCTGTTCTCCGGGCACCGTGATTGCCAAAGGGGCAATTACAACCAGCACAGACAATACATAGGCCGTGTGTGTGTAAGTGGACAGCCCTTGTGAAGGCTGAAAGCAGTGAGTGATAAGGGGTCTCTTTCTCTCTTTTTTTTTCTATACACCCCTTATCACTCACTGTTCACCTCACTCATTATCCTCACTTTTATAACCTATTTATGTTTAACATTAGTCACTTTTCTTTCTTATGAATTTTTCTTGCATCTTAGGTTTCCCATCAGGCTCACTGTTTGCATAATTCTAGCACAAGCCCCCCATCCAGTGTAAATCCTCTTCCTTTGCCATCACAATTACCCCCTCCCATTCCCTTAGCTGTACAAATTTTAGCCACTATACATTTTTTATTCCACCCCAAATTTTACCTCCCAACAAAGACCAGCAATGGATGCTCAGCACTAGTGATTCCATTGCCTCCCCCTCCCCACTAACTGTAGCCTGGGGATAGTAGGAAGGGTTTAGTGCAGCCGCTCAGAAAAAAGCGCTGTCGCTTCTAAGTACAGAAGCCAGGCTTCTGTGTTTGGAAGAGAAAGTAGTGAGCTGAAAGCACAGGGACATGGCTGCGCCCTGTGCTTACGGGGTGATTAGGGTGTGCCCAGGAACATCCGGCACACCCTATGCACATGCCTATGCTTCACAGTCTTGGAAGCTTCCAGAGACGGAGAGAATGGTTAAGCATTACCCAAGCTGCAGAGAGACTTGTGATTTCTTGTAGCTACCAAAGTTGTGCCCTTATACAATAGTTAGCTACAAATTTCCAATAGATATTAGACAAGGAAGAGAAAGAAATCTTGACCACATTATTCACTGAATCAGGAATACCTTTTTATAAAATGAGCTCTGATTAGAGGTCAGGCAAAAGTTAAAAATTGATAACCTATTAAAAAGCAATCTATGAGAAAGTATGTCACACCAAATATTAAAACTGCCATCTTTTATTGTTGAATATTATATTTGTTATGCTCCTATTAAACTCTACAGGCTGTTGGGAGCCTCCAGAGACAGAAATTATTAAGTGTTACTGGAGCCACAGAGAGACTTGTGATTGCTGTTAGTCATTCCTATTTACCAGAAAAAAACCTACTGCTCTGAACACTGTTCCCAGAATATATTATGGTAATTACAACCCTACTTAGAGGTCCTCAGAAGCTTAGAAGTCATAACCTTCATAGAGGTTAGACAATACTTCACTGCTCTTGGGTACAAATCAATATATATATTTTACATTCTAACGTTGCCTAAAGTGGGTATAGAAAAGAGTCACCCCTTTAAAATAATAACATTTTGTTGCTTTGCAGCCTGAAATGAAGACAGACACCGTTTTTGTTTTACTGAAAAAAAAGGGACACCCCCTTTCTAAAAGTGACTTGTAAACTCAATCATGTGTAGCTTCCCATTGGAACAAAAAGCCATTTGACTTTTAACTTTGATAAGCTGTGGTTATTTTGATCAGTACAGCATGAAAAAAAAAAACTTTCCTGGAGGATTTCATTCCCAGATAGTGCAACTGAAGCAAACAATCAACTATAGGTGGCAAGGCACTGTCAAATTATCTCTGTGATAAAGTTGTGGATAAGCACAAGTCAGGAGATGCATACAAAAAAAATCAAAAGCTTTATGAATTTTAAGAAGTAGAAGGTATTTGGTACAACATAGACCCTCCCTGGATCAGGACGTTGCTCCAAACTGGATGGAAGAGCCAGGAGGAAGCCAGGACAAAATTGGTCAGAGAAGTTACCAAGAGGCCTACAACAACTCTGAAGCAGTTGCAGGAATGTATGGCATAGAGAGTGGTCATTGTGTCAATGTGACAACAATATCACAAATTCTCCACAAATGTGGCTTTTATGGAAGGGTTGCAAGAAAAAAGCCACTCCTCAAGAAAGGCCACATACAGTCACGACTGAGCTCTGCCAAAACACACCTCGAAGTGTCTGAGGCCACAGGTCTGAGACTAAAATTGAATTCTTAGGCCTCAACACCAATGCATACAGTATGTCTGACAGAAATCCAATACAGCTCGCCATCCAAATAACACCATTACTACAGTAAAGCATGAAGGTGGTAATACCCTGTTATGGGGGTGTTTCTCTGCAGCAGGGACTGGAGCACTTGTTAGGATAGAAGAAAAATAGATGGGGCTAAATACCGTTAAATTCTTGAGGAAAATCTGCTGCCCTCTGCCAGAAAGTTGTTAATGGGAAGAACGTTTACCTTCCAACATGACAATGACCCAAAACACACAGCAAAAATTACAACACAGTAGTTGAAGGAGAAAAAGGTTGAATGTCCTTGAATGGCCTAGTCAGAGCCCAGACTTAAACCCCTTGAAAATCTGTAGAGTGACTTGAACACTGCAGTCCACAAACGGTCGCCAGTAAATTTAACTGAACTGGAGCAGTTCTGCAAAGAAGAGTGAGCAAATATAGCAAAGTCTAGATGTTTAAATTTAGTAGAGACATATCCCAACAGACTAAAGGCTGTAATTAATGCAAAAGGTGCTTCAGCAAAATACTGATATAAGGGGGTTCTCCTTTTTCAAACTGAGTGATTCTGTTTTTGAATTTGTTTTTATTTTTTCTGACATGTTGGTGTTCTTTCACTTGTATCTTTCACCTGGATGTTCTAAGTTTCACTAGTAAATACAACTGTATAAAACAAAAATTGTGTCTGTCTTCATTTCAGGCTGCAAAGCAACAAAATGTGATTCATTTAAAGGGGGTGATTATCTTCTATACCTACCATGTATAATCTTTATATAGTACAGATAGTTTTACAGTAAGAATTAACAGAAATGGTAAGTGTGAGCTATTATTTTCTCTAGGCATAAAATACAGACATACAGTTCCAAGTATTAGTAAACTTCCTAAATCCTTAGAGCAATTTGTGTATTCTTGTAGCATAATATACTCTATATAGCCAATTGTCAGTTACTACAAACTACATTAAAGTTATGAAAATGTTTGAGCTTAGGGGACTAGTTTATATTTGAACCAACACTTTCAAATGTTTAATTTGTCTGTATAGCTTTTATGTCCTTAAAAAACTCAAAATATACCTGGTCTTCATAAACTCTTGGTAAGAGTAGCGCGCCTCTTTTTCAACTGCCCCTTAGAGACGGTTAACACTGGGACAACTTGTCAGGTGACTTTGCTGCCTGACAAGTCACGTTCTGTTCTGTACAATGGAACCGTTCTAATAAGAGCGACTCAAGGCTGTCCACAAGGTTTTAGAGGTATGTCTATGGGAATGTTTGACCATTCTTCCAGAAGCACATTTTTGAGGTCAGGCACTGATGTTGGACAAGAAGGCCTGGATCACAGTCTCAACTCTAATTCATCCCAAAGGTGTTCTATTGGGTTGAGGTCAGGACTCTGTGCAGGCCAATCCAGTTCCTCCACCCCAAACTTGCTAATCCATGTCTTTATGGACCTTGCTTTGTGCACTGTTGCGCAGTCATGTTGGAACAGGAAGGGGCAATCCTCAAACTGTTCCCACAAAGTTGGGAGCATTACATTTTCCAAAACGTCTTGGTATGCTGACGCCTTAAGAGTTCCCTTCACTGGAACTGAGGGGCCAAGCCCAAGCCCTGAAAAACAACCCCACACCATAATCCCTCCTCCACCAAATGATTTGGACCAGTGCACAAACCAAGGTTCATAAAGACATGGATGAGTGAGTTTGGGGTGAAGGAACTTGACTGGCCTGCACAGAGTCCTTACCTCAATCCGATAGAACACCTTTGGGATGAATTAGAGCGGAGAATGCGAGCCAGGCCTTCTCAGTGAACATCAGTGCCTGACCTCACAAATGCGCTTCTGGAAAAATGGTCAAACATTCCCATAGACACACTCCTAAGCCTTGTGGACAGCCTTCTCAATAGAGTTGAAGCTGTTATAGCTGCAAAGGGTGGGCCAACTCAATATTGAACCCTACGGACTAAGACTGGGATGGAATTAAATTTCATGTGCATGTAATGGAAGACATCCCAATACCTTTGACAATATAGTTGAAAAGCACGTAGAAACTGGAATTGAAGATAAGCCAAAAAAAGGTAAAGAGATACAAAAACAGGTAAACAGGTAAACAAGTACAGCCGAAGTGTCAAAAAAGATAATGTTGTTTAAAATTACCTATTTCAAATCTGAAAAGATTATCAGCTTCTTAGCATTTAAGATAATGTATTATTTGCATTCTTAATTGTTAAATCACAATATCTTCAGTCAAGTATGTAAATCGGATGCCTGTTTAAGCTCATTTCATGCAAAAAGAAAAAGTTTTTCCAAAGCATAAACTATAAAATCTAGTTCATAATCATATTATCTGTGGTAACAGATGTTTTCTCTTTTTCATCCGTATAGTAAAATTTAATGTAAACAATGCCATTCTATGTGTCTTCCACGCATCCTATTTAATTTTAATGTTTAGCTCTGGCTATTCTTGTAAATAAGCGTAACATGCATTTATAGCCAAAACTTTAGATTTTAGACTCAGAGAGGGTACAGAAGGGTTAAAATCTCTGCCATTGTGCTATTGCTAAGTATCAGGTGCATCTCTGTGCCTTTAGGCTGGGTTCACACTAGTGTGAATTGGATGCGGTTTCCCCCCCATCCAATTTGCACAGCGGGAGATTGTGATCGGCTCTCTCGTGCAATTTGCACAGGATCCCTGTGCCTGTTTTGGTCCATTTTGGGGCCAAATTCAGCCAAAAATTCTGGCTCAAATCAGACCTGAAACGGTGAACGAGAAAACCCCGTACTCCTGCTGTGAGCTGCTGCGTGCTCATATGTGAACCCAGCCTTAAGGAGGGGTGGGCTCCCTCCAGACACCCCCACACTTAATTTATTTATTCTTATATGTGCTCCTACTATGGAAGCTCTGGAAAATTAGAGTTAAGACCACAGTATATACAGAGGTCATAGGCACTGGGGCTTATGCATATATTTGCAAATGTGTGCAAACAAAACCCTTCTTTCGCAGGATGCCTGGTAAGTGTGCTGGGAAATCCTTTGTTTGTTTGTGATGTGCATTGCCCTTCCATGTGCAGCTTGCTGCAAAGGCTAGGTTGGGGTGGTTGCCATTTTTTCTTGAACTGGGTGTAGGCATGCACTGGATTGCTTCGCTACCATTGTGCTCTTGCTGGGCTTCATGTTCATCCTTGTGCCTTTAAGGAGGGACGTGCTTCCTCCAGACATACCTGCCCTTAGGCCGCGTACACACGGGCGGATTGTCTGCCCAACTAAGTTCGTCAGACAATCCGACAGACAGTCCGTTCAACTTTTGAATGAACGGACTTGACCACACACGATGAACAGACAGTCCGCTGAAAGCTTGCGCGATGACGTGTACAGCACGTACGACGGGACTAGAAATACGACGTCCAATACACTGCAATGCAACCTTTGGCGTGTAAATCCTTTCTGAGCATGCGCCATACTTAGTCCGTCCAACTTGCCTACTCACGAGCGGACTGTCCGCTGAAACCAAGTTTGGACGGACAAAATTACGGAAATTCCGAAAGACTAAGTCCGTCAGACTGTCCACTGAAAAAGTCCGCTGAAGCCCACACACGAGCGGATTGTCCGCTGAAACACGTTTCAGCGGACTAAGTTGGGCAGACAATCCGCCCGTGTGTACGCGGCCTTAGTCTATCTATTCTTATATGTGCTCATACTATAGAGGCGCTGGAAATTTAGAGTTAGGGCCTCAGTATATACAGGTGTGGGCACTATGGTTTATGCATATATTTGCAAAGGTGTGTGAACAAAACCCTCTGTTTTTAACATTAAACAGTTTTTAAGGTGCAACCGTTAGACAGTGCCAATGTGGTTGTTTTGCAGCCTGGCTGGGACATCCTGTTTTTTTATGATTAAACTCTCTATTAGCTTATTTTCATCTGTCTGTGTCCCATTGGAGAGTTTTCATTCACTTCCTGTCCAAGAGACACAACCAGAAAGTGAGAGACATTTCTACAAAGTTATGGAAATTCCCCATCTTGGGCAGTTGTTACTGGAACCCCTATTGGAAGGTTTCCTCTTGTTCTGATGACAACTGCAAAATGTTGCATTTCCCATCACTTCTGTCTCAGGGTGACAATAGCCCAGCAGAGGCAAAGACATCAATTAAAACATGGCCATGGTTCTAATCCTCCCCCATTCTATCTGGAATTATAAAAAAAAAAAAAAAATGACTATACATACAGTATACTAAGATAATCTATTTTACCATGTTTAGACTTTCCCTTTGGAAACAACCTATCCTGGATGAAAGCAGCTTCTGAATTTATTGACTACTCCATGTTTCCTTATGTGTCTTTGTTAAGGGAGTTTCCAAATGTTCTGGTGTATTAGGTTCCTAAAGGCATCCAAATACTACAGCATGGTATTGACAGAGACATGACCCCTAAAACACGGAATAGATTTTGAGAGATGGTTAGCTTGAATAGAGAGATTACCCACATAGCTTGAGATAGATGCCACAACGACACCACTATACATGCATTTCTACTGCCCACTGCAGCTGTCTTACAACGGCAGATGTCTCTATAATTAACTTAGTATCCACTCTCTCCCTGAGTACAACCTTTCCATTGATCAGTAGGTAGGCCCCTTACAACACAATATTCATTTTAGGGGATGGCAACTTGATTGGAGAGATTATTATTTATTAGCTATTCTTAGTTATTAGTTAGCTTGGAGAAAATGCACAGGGTTCATAAGTGACCCCCTTCCATGACTACACCATTATTCATTAATTTCTCCTGCTCTGCAGCTGTCTTGACAATGGTAGACCTCCCAATATTTAGTGTCATATCCACTCTATCACTGGAAACAACCTTTCCATTTATCAGTAGTTCTTGATCCTGATATTTTTAGACACAATGTACTGCAGTGATATCTGCCACAGGACATGTTGGGTAGTTACAGGCTCACTTTAAGAAAAAGGTTAAGTGTTAAAGTGATTGTAAAGCTTTGAGTTTTTGTTTTTTTAAATAACAAACATGTCATACTTACCTCCACTGTGCAGTTCGTCTTGCACAGAGTGGCCCTGATCCTCCTCTTCTGGGGTACCCCAGAGGTGCTGGTAGCTCCTCCCTGCATCGTATAACCCCCTAGGAGAAGCACTCTCCCAGGGGGTTACCTTGCAGGCACACTGCCAAGTCCAGCATTTGCGTCCATAGACGCAGAATGCCGGACTCGACCCCACCCCCAGCACTGTGTCATTGGATTTGATTGACAACAGCAGGAGCCAATGTCTGCGCTTCTATCAATCTATCCACTTAATAGCCAAGAACCCCAGGCAGAGGGAGAGCGCATGTCCGCCGTGAGAAATTCCAGGCCTCAGGTAAGTTAAACGGAGGCCGGTCACTGCCAGGTGTTTTTTCACCTTAATGCATAGGATACATTAAGGTGAAAAAACATGAGGGTTTACAACCCCTTTAAAGTTAGAGGTTGAGTAAAGTGTTTGACACATACGGTTAAGGGTTAAGTGTTTGAGGGAGGATAAGTATTAAGGGTTCATGTTAAAGGTTAAATGGCAGAGTTTAGATCAGTGCACTCTTGTCATTGTTAAAAGATTCTGATATCTTTTCCCAGTATCTTTTTCCAGGAGCAATATCTGAAAGTTCTATCAAATTACATTAAGTCTAGACAGATAGCTTTATGAGTGGAGAAATCTATTGCTATCAATGTAGTTAAAGTGGCTTCTATCAGAAAGGCATGAAGCACCAATACCATTACTACTAACACTAGCAATTTAAATAAGGATTGTGTCACAGGGGATTAAAGTGATTATAAAGTCTCCTTTTTTTTGTAAAAATAACATGTTATGCTTACCTATTCTGTTGCAGTGGATTTGCACAGAGCAGCCCAGGATCCTCCCCCAGGGTCCCTCTTTGGCTCTCCTGGCCTCTCCCTCCTGACAAGTGCCCCCACAGCAAGCAGCTTGCTATGGGGGCACCCGAGCCGAGTCACAGATCTGTGTGTCCATTCTGGCACAGAGCTGCGGGACCACCCCATTAATTTCCTAATTTGCTGATTGACTTTGATTGACAGCAGTGGGAGCCAATGGCGCCACGCTGCTGTCTCAGTCAATGAGGAGAGGAGTACCGGGCAGCCAAGACAATTCTACAACATTGCTGGATTTAGATGGGGTTCGGGTAAGTATTAGACCCCTTTCACACTGGAGGCCTTTTTCAGGCACTTTAGCTCTAAAAATAGTGCAAGAAAAAGCACCTGAAAAATGCCTCATCTGCTATCCCAGTGTGAAAGCCCAAGTGCTTTCAAACTGGGGCGCTGCGCTGGTAGGACATCAAAAAAAGTACTGCAAGCAGCTTCTCCTAAAGCGCCCCTGCCCATTGAAATCAATGCCAAAATTTAATATACGCTGCGCTGGAATGGCTATGTACTGAATAATCTGTATCTTAATCTATAGTTATAAATCCACAAGAATATAATAATGTGCATAAAATAGTAAACATACAGCTGATGTAAAGTGCAATTTCAAAATATAGCAAAACAAATAATGTGCACAAAATCTGACTACCATTGTAATAGGATGCTAAAATTACAAGAGCAAGAAAGATGATATTATCTTCTGTGCAGGCCACTGACCTGAAATGCAAAGTTATTGATTTTGTAGGGAGTGATGACCCAGGAAAACGTCTGCTTTTACTATTTTTTTGTTCAACTGACCAGCAACAATTTAGCAGCAAGTGAAGTCAAAAAGCCTTATCTGCATACTTGTTCAGGATGAGTGACTTAAAGCGGGAGTTCCGCCGTTTTTTTTTAAAAGCCAGCAGCTACAAATACTGCAGCTGCTGACTTTTAAAATAAGGACACTTACCTGTCCAGCGCGCCCGCGATGTCGGCACCTGAAGCCGATCTCTCGATCGTCCTTCGGGTGCTGCCGCCGCCATCTTGGGTATGGGAATCAGGAAGTGGAGCCTTGCGGCTTCATTTCCCGGTTCCCTACTGCGCATGCGCGAGTCGCGCTGCGCAATAAGGATGGTCCCCGCTGTCTCTGGGATCCGTGTGTTTCCCAGCAGACAGCGGGGGACCTTCGGAAAGGGGCATAGATTCTGCGGAAAGGGGCGTATATTCTGCAGATATCTATGCCGGAAGTGGGTACAGATACCTGTACTGTACAGGTACCTGCACCCCCCTCCCCCCTGAAAGGTGCCAATTGTGGCACCGGAGGGGGGGAGGGTTCCAATGAGCGGAAGCTCCACTTTAGGGCGGAGCTCCGCTTTAAAAAGTACTAAAGACTAGGTACTAAATTACTAAGTACGTACTAAAGGCTAACATGAAGATAAAACAACTGGCATTTTCCAAAGATCACCATCAGAAACCCCTACATATCTATCATGATAAGTTTCCTTTATAGCTGCAGTTTCCAAACTGTGGCCCGTGGCCCTTTGCTTGCCTTTATCTGACCCTTGTAGCATTATTTCTTTCACTGATTTCAGGCACTATTCATCCCACTGACACCAGCGATGAGGCACAATTCCTTCCACTGACACCAACAATGGAGCATGATTCCTCCCACTAATACCAATTATAGGATGCTATTTCTCCTTCAGTAATATTTTTACTCCCACTGACACCAAGCCTGAGGCATTATTTACATTGATTCTGTGGCATTTTCTACTACCAATGGTCACAGCCCAACCCTAATATCTGAAGGACAGTAAACTGGCCTTTTGTTTACAAAGTTTAGAGACCTCTGCTTTAAAGTATTGAGGATGGGACTCAAAATATTGTTAACGCGGAATAACAATGTAGCAGGATTAACATCTGGCCGTATACTTCATAAAATCATCTTTTTCCTCAGTCTAGTCAATGGACAATGTGATAAATCAATCTGAATGACAAAAGTGTTCAAATGTCTTTTATTGCATTATTTGCTTGCAATGCAAAAAAGCTCTTACTTGACATCAACATAAGGTAAACCACATTTAAAAAAACATTTTAACTGCATGTACATTTGGCCCTGATATAATGTGTTAAAAGAAAAGAACAAGATGTTCATGTTTGCATTATCTAGGCTGTCTGTATTAAAATTGCCCTATAATTAAAAAGTAAAGATTTGCTGTTTTAAAGGTAACAACCAGAAAGGTAAAGTGGATCTAAACTCAAAGTGGATGACATTTGCTTTGCTAAAGGACTGTGCATCATATACTATAGTCATGTCTTTTTTTCATATAATACTGTTTTTAAATCCTTCTTATCCATTCTCTACATCTTGGTGCTGCTGATCTCCTCCTTGATTCCTAGGAAAGAAGATCCAGACAGACCAGGAGGGTCCACAGACAGCCTGCTAGGAATCTGACAAGGTCCAAGCATCGTGTCCTTCTGGGCCAGTTCGGTGCACTGAAAATCACACATACCCTTCATCTCAATCCTGCAAAGCAGATAATGAAGGAGTTTCAGAGGTGAAAAGCTGTAGATCAGGTTGTACTTATCCGATGGAGTCACCAGAGTATTTACTGCAAAGGTTAGAGAATCCATGAACCCAGAGACAAACTTGATCAGTTTGTTGTTGAACCTGGAAGCCAAGAAGTCCACATGCAGCATCCCCCACATGTGACAGAGGTCTTAAAATACCTTGGGTAAAAGAGAGCACTCTTTGAAATACAGACATTGACAACTAAGGAAATCTGCCTGCCGATCATCCATGACCAGAAATGTGCATGGCAGATGGTGCTAAAGCATGAAGTTCCACCCAAGCCACCAAACGGTAAGCTTCTCTTTGTGACACTTCTGATTTCTCCTTGATATATGCCACTGCTATGGTATTGTCTTTCCGAATCCAGGTTGTATGATATTGCAATCAAGAGATCTGCAAAAGCAAAGGATCAGTCATCTCCTGGACTGCAGAGTCTGCATGGAGCAAATAGTCTAGAGTTTGTCCTGAGAGAGGAAAACCTTGGACATGGCCATATCCAGGATCAGGCACAGATACTTCAGGAGATACAATGGTTCCATCACCAAATTTTGTAGAGTCAGGATCCCCCTGAATCTCTCAAGGGTCTGGACAGTCCAGTGAATGTTGGCTGACAGAGCCTGAGCTGACTGTTCTCTCAGGAGGAGATCATCTAGATATCCCATAATAAGGATGCTCTCAGAGCAAAGCAAGGAAAGGTCTAGAGCTAGCACCTCGGTAAAAACTCCAGATTTTAGACAAACCAAAGGGAAGGGCCAAAAACTAGTAATGTTACAAGTCCTCAGAAAAATGCAGAAAGCATTGGTGCACCAGGAAGATGGTGCCATGAAAGCCAGGAAGTCCCCAGGTTTCAGGGAAGGAATGACTGACCTGGCAGGATCCTTGCAGCACTTTTGTACCAAGAAGAAGGAGTTGTGACTTTTCAGATGTTCTCTCTTTTGAGAATGGTGAACAGGTTTGAATAAAAATCCTGGAATGGTTCTTTCTCTGTGTCAATGGCAATGACCCTCAGCAGGAGAAGGTCTTCAAGAGTAGCATGGCTGTCCATCAATCTCTACAGGGGCATTGGCAAGTTTGACAACATGAAGTGGGATGGAGGTAGAGATTGGAATTCCAGTTTGTAGACTCTGAATACCACTTCATGGGCGCAAACATTTGTAACATCCCTGATGGCCACAGAGGCCAGCAGACATCCTCCACATGGAAAACTGAGTTAGTGTCCTCAATCACAGGAGGGCTCGTTTGCAGCACTGGAAGACTAGAGGGTCCAGGCTTTACTGCAGAACTGAATTCCAAGCTTTCCCTCGGATTTAGGCCTGGGAGAAACAAAAGAACTCTTCTTAGGCTCAGAAGAAGAGGGTTTCCCATAAGGAGGTTTATGTTTATTTTTCTGAATCAAAAGAGTATTTTTTCCTTCCATCAATGCAATAAAGCAGGGCCACTCCATTTGCGCTTATGATAATATTGTTGAAATCTAGGGGTTCCCACAAGACACACTCACGATACACTCCTGGAGTAAGAAGGAATCATGCCGCCCAGGATCAGAGGATCAGAGTGCTGTAGCTGTTAAGCAGATGGTGGGAGAGAGTGAGCCAGTGGAAGAAAAAAGGGATAGTTTGCTTCTCTGAGAGCAGAGAGAAGACATATGTTCTCTAGCAACACTAGAGAATACTATACAACAACCAAAACTGAGGAATTCTGACAATAGGAGGGGTTATACTAGGTTGTACTAACAGCTCTTGTTTTCCAGTGTACAATTTCCTGAAGGCAGCTACAAAACCCTATTTTACACGTTTGCTGTAATGCATAGTTACACATTTGGTTAGGCTTAATAAACACATCAGTCCATCCAGTTCAACTTGTGTGTGTGGGGGGTGTGGGGGAGTATATTATGTCTCTACCACTTCCCATATCCCTGTATATTGTGTTTAGTATGACGCCCATTTAATATTTTTTTGAATTAGCGACATTAGCTGAAACCACAGATTGTGGAAGGCAGTTCCACATCCTTACCGCTCTAATGCCCTGCACAAACGTCAGATTTTTTTCCAACGGATTTTGGCCCAAACTTGTCTTGCATACACAATGTCACAAAAAGTTGTCAGAAAATCCGATCGTTCAGAAAGAGGTGAGGTAAACCACGTACGACAGGACTATAAAGAGGCCAGTAGCCAATAGCTTTTATCTCGTAATTTATTCTGAGCATGCGTGGCACTTTGTGCGTCAGAATTGTTTACACACGAATTTCAATTTTAGATCCAGATCTCAAACTTTGTGTGTTGGAAATTCTGACAGAAAAGATCCAATGGAACCCACACACAATTGGAATTTCTGACAACACAGTCCAATCGTACATTTTCCGTTGGGAAGTCCGATCGTGTGTACAAGGCATAACAGTAGAAAAAAAAACTTTAAGCCATTTAAGGTTGAACTGCTTCTCACTCAACTTCATCGAATTGCCACATGTCTTGAGTGACCTGAGACTGAATAGTTTCCTCCCTGTGTTAGAATCACTATTAAGATATATGTACAGTGTATCACTATCATATCTCCTTTTAAGTGTCTCTTCTCCAGGGAGAGTATGTTTAATGATCATAAATGTTACTCAAAATTGAGATCCTTCAGCCCTCTAATTAGCTTTGTTGCTCTACTCTGAACTCTCTCCAGTTCCAGCACATCCCTTCTGCGGACCAGAAACCAGAACTGGATAGCATAATGGTTTGATGGTATAACGTTCTTTGAGGACATTTGGTCCTGGTGCTAGGCTCACATTAAGTCGCTCCTGTCTTTTTAGAACACTGGCTTCTGTTAACCACAAGGGCACACTCCTTGCTGTGTTGCTAGCAATACGGTCTTGTTTATTATGCCCCTCCTTTTCCATAGTAAAAACTGAGAAGAAGAATTTATTTAATAGCTATGCGTCTCTCATTGTCTATTTTTGCTACCCTGATGGCACTCTTCCATTTCTTATTGCATTCTTTGTAGTGCTGGAATGTTGACGGTGTTCCCTCGGCTTTATATTTTCTAAAGGACAGTGTTACTAAACCCACAACAGTAAAATCTGTCTGTATATGCAGAATAGCATGCTTGTTATATCCACTGTGCAACTTAAGGGGTTAATCCTCTGCAATATGTAAAAAAGACTCTCTGATCATGTATGGACATATCTCCCCCCTCCTGCAGGGTCACATGATATTGACATTACACATGTGGGCATGTACACAGATCCTAAATGACAGCCCAGTCCCTCCCTCCTCCTCCATGCCCAGTAACTAAAAAATAACACAGTGGGTGGGATGTCACATCTTGATCCCATAACAGCACGAGGACACAGGCTTTAGTGGAAATCCCCTCCTACCTAAACACTCAGCACTCAGGCAGGCCCTGCAGTTTATATGTGATAGTGGTACACAGATCAGCCGAAAAGGTATATAGTTGCAGTGTTTTAATGTAAAAAGAAGATTTATAAGCTGTGGGCACTGTGGGGGGGGGGGGGGGGGGGCAGAATAACTATTTTTATATTACTGGGTTTAGTAACACTTTAATCTGCCTTTTTATACTTATATTTAGCCACCCAGATTTAGCCTTTGTTCTTTTATATTTGTTGCTCGATGGAATACACTGGCTAATGCTATTGCTTAAAATGTTCTTAAAGTAATTGTTGCCATTCTCTGGTAAAGCAGCCTAGTAACTCAGAAAGTTTGAATTCATCCTCAATGCGAAAAAGATGCACTAGTTAACAAGTCGAACTGTTAATTACTAATAGTTATTTAAAACAAGTTGCAAAATAAATGTAGGGAAAGTGGTATTAAATGTAAACATGTATACTAATGTTAATGAATCCACTGTAAATGATTTTATTGTGGTAAAACAAGCAGCCATGCCATATTTTAACTGTAGGTAATAAGTATTTCCTTGTCATAGCTAGTGGATTGCTGATTTTTTTTAAGTTAATTGAAGTTGATTTATGTGTATACTTTAAATTTTCAACCCAATAAAGTTATACATTTAATGTTTTGTTTTTAAACACAATTAGAAAATAATATATAAATATATACATATTTCAAATGCAACATAGACAACACATTCATTTAAGCCCATTTATGCACATTAGTAACACACCATGTGGCAGAAAGACTAGGACTACAAGAAGCCCCTTGGCAATACATTTTATGTTAAATCCCTAATGGCCTCTCAATATCTTTGCAGAATATGCACAAAAGTCCGGGGTCTGAAGCTATTGAAATGGATGGTTATTTATTTGCTAAACGAGAGCCCTATGTTTAATGTTCCTTAGATATAAGGTAGCCAAGTAAAGTCGCATTCCAACAGCTCCATACATCATTTATTTTATATACCCTAACTTCTCACAACGGGAAGCTTCTGCTGAAATGCTATACAAAAGGCAGAAAACTCTATTTTCAATCAAACAGAATTACTTACACATTCAGTGATACTACATTTGTAAAAAGAAACCATTTATTTGACAAACTTTAAGCATTTATAATCTGCTTGAACTTTGATGTCTAAGCCCTTGTACACACGGTCGGAGATTCCGACAACCAAATCCGTCTGAGTTATTCTGACGGATTAATTCCGGAAGAGGTCCGGAAGTGATGTTGCATACACACGGTCTGACTAAGTTGTCGGAAAATCCGATTGTACATAACGTGATGACGTTATTTCGTTAGGACAGGACTACATTCAGGCTAGTAGCCAATAGCTTTGGTCTAGGAATTTGATCTGAGCATGCGTGGCACTTTGTCCGTCGGTGTAGGCTACACATGATCGGAGTATGTCCGATTGGAGCATTTTGTCAAAAAATATTTCCATCAAGTTGGAAAAGTTGGTCCGACGGATATTCCGATGGAAACAGTCCGATGCAGACCACACACAGTCGGAATATCCGACAAAACGCTCCGATAGGAAACATTCCGACGGAATCTCCGACCGTGTGTACAAGGGCTTAGAGTAGTTTATATTATCCAGTATTTTTGCTGCCAATGTAAGAAATAAGAAGAAAGATGACAGAAAGACAGCACTTCACAAATATACCAACACAAATCAATATATAGGTACATAGTATCATTGATCTATTTCTGTAAAAAAAATTCACACATTTTATTAGCATAAGGTATATAAGAAGTTAGAGCCATCTTAAAATGGAAATAAATGTGGGTAAAAATGCACACCAATAGGAATAAACCAACCATTTTTTTTCTGCCTTATATCCATGCTCCTTCAAGCAGCCATAGTACATCACTGCCTTGTAACACAGATGCAGCCACACATATTTCAAAGTCCTATGATAAGTTGTGGCACAGAAACTTTCTCCTGAATAAGGCAGGCAATCACACTCAACACCTGTGAGCATGACCTGGTAACAATCTAATCATGGACCCTGCAGTATCCCAACAAACCCGATGTTACAAAATTGTCAACAGCTGGCTGAAATTGTTTAATTTTTTTAATTTTTTTGCCTATCGTGTTTTTATGCTGTTAACTGGCAGCTGCCTTCAGTTGCAAACACCAATATCATTGTGAGCAAGAAGAGCAAAGACAAATTAAAGCTTAAAGCAAACCATGTAGGCAAAAATACTAGGTATGATTCAATGCCCCCCTCATTGTCATGGTAAGGTAAAAAATTTATTGAACACCAGTCAATCTTTTTCACATTTATTGCTGAGCTCAGATCTATAAATAATGTTTGAATGTGCAGGATAGCCAAAAAGGGTACAAAAATAAGACAAGTATTCCAGTAATAGGCGCTTTAAGTGCACTCTCTTTGTAATTGCTATGAGAGCAGCCAGACAGATCTATGATACAATATAACAGAATATGGTGCAATACAATGACCTTTAGTGCTGTAAAGCTATCTGTATCTAGAGTCCACAAATAACTACTAGAAAAGTCTATGGAGTAATAAATACAAGTCCATCTGATGATGGAAACGCAGGTCAACACGTCAGGGTGAGCCTCTTGTTGGGAGCAGAAGTGGTCTCCAGTAAGCATCAAAAAAAGAGAGATACAAAGGCACCTCTACTCCCTTGAACACACGGTCGGAGATTCCGACGGAATGTTTCCTATCGGACCGTTTTGTCGGATATTCTGACTGTGTGTGGTCTGCATCGGACTGTTTCCGTCGGAATATCCGACGGACCAAGTTTTCCAACTTGCCGGTAAAATTTTCCAACAAAATGCTCCTATTGGACATACTCCGATCATGTGTAGCCTACTCCGACGGACAAAGTGCCACGCATGCTCAGATCAAATTCCTAGGCCAAAGCTATTGGCTACTAGCCTGAACGTAGTCCCGTTGTAACGAAATAACGTCATCACGTTATGTTCAATCGGATTTTCCGACAACTTAGTCCGACCGTGTGTATGCAACATCACTTCTGGACCTCTTCCGGAATTAATCCGTCTGAATTACTCCGACGGATTTGGTTGTCGGAATCTCCGACCGTGTGTACAAGGGCTAAGTGTGGACTGTAAGCAATTTAAAGGGGGTGTAATTCTACTCACCTTTTGTAGGATAAAAACAGGCACTTGTTAGTCCTTGTCTCGTAAGGTAAGGATCAGTGCTCATGAGGGTTGATCCTTACCTCACCAGACAAGGACTGACAATTGCCTGTTTTTATCCTATGAAATGTGAGAGGAATTTACACCCTTTTTTTATTGAATAAATTGCTTAAAGACCAAATTTAAAGGCACCTTTGTATTTCTCTTTTTAGACAGACCTATGACCCTGTAGGAGTAGTCAGATCCCAAATATAGACTGCAGAAGGGTACCTAAAGTGCTTGGCCTCCAGCAAATGCCATCACTAAGATAAGGCCCAATTAGAGAACTCTCTAGATAGTCATCCTCTCCAGGCAGAAATCCAGGAGTTTAAATACACAATGGAAAGGTACCAAAAAGATTTATCATTTCCCCAAAGTATTCCTCTGAGCAACAACCTCAGGGACTGGTTGTGGCAGGCAAATATTTATAATTCAGTAATGGTCCTTCTCACACTAATTACTAGAACCTCCTCAACAGTAACAGACAAAATCAAAAACATAGCTTAAAGCCTGTACCCTTACATATACCCAGTGTAGGAATTATCCTCAGGGGATACACAGAGATGAAACAAATCCTCCTATATAGGTTGCATTTGTCTTTCTGCAGTCTTCTCTTCGCTACATCTAAAGTGCTGAAATAATAAGCTTGCCTGGGAGTTCAGAAAAAAGGGGGCAGAGAGCTGAAATTACACTGCATAGAGCTCAGTGAGAAGTCTGAAAGATGGAGGGAAGAGACACATTCACATTCACAGATGTGTCAGGATATAGATGAATTCACACAGCACACAGGAGCAAATATAAGTCTGACAATCAGTTGGAGCTCCCTCCCCTGTCACCATTTTTCTCTTGATGTCAGAAGTGATTCATGCTGATAGCAGAGAAAAAAGCAGCTGACAGCAGAGAAACAAAGCAGCAGTCAGAAATGACACCTAGTGCTTTTAATTTAAAATACCCATTATAGAGGTATATGCTTTGTTCATATTTCATGTCTGAGATTTACAACTACTTTAAGAGAACCAGCAATCCAGAGTGCTTTAATATGCAAATCCTTGCTGCTGGAAATGAATCCATGTCCTTTGCAACACCAAACTGGTCATACAGTGTGATGACTGACTTATACAGAGTTACAGTAGGTTGGATGGTACAAAATCAAGAAATTATATTCAACATTCTCCCTGAACCCCACTTTTTGTTGACATAGCTCTGTAGGGAATTGCAACCTGCACCCTCCCAAACATTTATCAGGATATAAATATTATACTGCACATGTGACAAATTAAACTGATAAACAGAAAAGAAAGGTGCTAAAATTTTATATGCAACATGCTGTGAAAGGGAAATTGTGCTCCAACAAAAATAGTTGCCAGTGTGCCTAGAACGCCTTTCAGGATGTACATCACTGGGAAAATGATATCTAGGTCAGTGGTCATCAACCCTGTCCTCAGGACCCACTAACAGGCCAGGTTTTATGTATTATCTTGAGGAGATGCAGACTACAATACTGCAATCACTGAGCAGAAAATGATATCACCTGTGATGTATATTAGTTATCTTGCAAACCTGGCCTGTTAGTGGGCCCTGAGGACAGGGTTCATGACCACTGATCTAGGTAACAATAAACATACACCGTGGGAAGTGCAAGACTTATGTGCATAGAAAATTTTATTAGAAGGGCTGTTTTCATATAAAGCATTTTAAGTTAAATGAAGTTCTTTCTCTCAAATTATATTGCCCATTTTAGCAACCACATTCTACGTCTTAGCATTCTGCATATATTATAATAATGTTTTACCTTCATTTCCCATGACTTTGAGTGTATTAATATACAGGAAACAGCTCTTTGATTTTTTTAGCAGGTAAAATAATATTAGCATAGTGAGACACACCAAAGCTCCTCAGGAAGCTAAGATCTGCAGAAGTTTAAGTAAACCACCTGAGGCCTGCATCAGCATACAGGTTGGAAGAGTTTTCTATAGGGGCCCAAATGCCAATTAACAATGCTTTATCTACAAACATCAACCCGTTCATGGTAAGGCTTGCAGGAAGATGTGCCTTCCTCAAATATCTGCATCATTAATTATTCTGACAGTTGGGGGATTATAGAAAGGCTTTGCAGTTGTTTGTCTGTGCCGCCTGTATTATTAGCCCCTTGTGCAGACTTTCCAGAAAAAAAACTGGTTATAATTGAACCATTTTTAGTATGACAAAGCACACAGGGTCATAGTGTAAGTCATCACCATTCTTATTGTCACTGCAACCTATACTGCAAATATTTTCTAGAAAGGCAAATCCTCTCTTATTGGAGGCTCCTTATAAAAAATGTTTTTTGATAAATGTAATACAAAAATTCTCTTTAGTACCATATAAACATAGTATATAACATTTTTATACATAGACCCAAGAACAAAAAATGAGCATACAGCAGCTTAGCTGTGTTGGTTGAAATCATTTTCTTTCTTTAAGTATAGAAAAATAACTGTTGACCTTGACAGAATTCCAGTGTCCTTGTTACTTTTGTGTACAGTGAATTTTAAATGGAGATGAGGAGAGAAGGAGATGTTTGTAGTCCAAATTAGAAAATCATCCTAAGTTAGCAATGCTGCTCTTCCATAATACAGTACGGTGAATTAATAAACTCACCCGAGGACAGGAAGTGTGTTATTACCAGGTGAGAATTAAAGAAAAAGTCTGGTAAGCTGCAATATATTAAATTTTTCCGTTTTGGGGTTTAGATACATTGTGACTACAGGAGAAATCCAGTAACATCACTAAAAAAGCCTGTGGGGTGCAATTATGACTGAGCAAATCCCTTTGCAGAAGGGATCAATTGTGGATACCATGAATCAATAGCTCATTATTAATTTTTGAAAACAGAGTTGCAGGGGGTGCTGTACCTGATCACCCCTGACCTTACCCAGGGGGGATACAAAATTTTTACAAATTCATACAAAGTTGCATAATTGTTACAAAAATACCTATGACTCCATAGGTTCCTACAAACACACTGAAAACTCTGTTTTTATGTGCATAGCAAATGCTCATATAAGCTTGAGCAATGACATTCAACATTTTTGAGATTGCAAATAGCAATGGCACACCAGTTCCCTCACACTAGGATGTGACTCAATTTTACTTCTACTCTAATAATTTATACAAACTGGTTCTTTTCACTGGGGCATCATGATGTCAAAATGAAAAAACACTCCTTAAGACTGAAATGAGCATGCTGCCTTTTGGATTTACCATGGTGATATGTTATGGTAGGTTTTTTTGACAAAAGTTTACAATAACTGTAACTTGGGGTGCATGTTGAGGGCAAAGCTTGTGTATTTTTACCCTTTCTACCTTTCGTTCCAATTAAATCCTGTCACATAACAACACACTGTATGTGTACAAATCTGCTGTAGTATAACAAAGAATATCCAGAGAGCAAAAAAAAATCAATATATTTTAGCTTACCAGGCCTTAGATGTGCTGGCTGCATTTGGTTTCTTATTTCAGGCTAAGTAAATTTTCTGCAAGTACAGAAAAATATCTGTTGATCTTGGCAGAATTCCACTTTGTAACCTTATGTGCACTGAACTGATATCTTAAATATGTTATCAGCTTTCCCAATTATCCTCTATAAACCACAGAACACCTCCTATCTAATGTATATGAGGAGATAAAGAGGTGTTTGTAGCCCAAATAAGGAGGGTAATCCAGGGTGAAAATGGTGACCCTTCATAGATACAGTACAATGAATGAGCACTGTTACCCTAAGGCTGGAAGTTTGTTATTGGGAGGGTCACCAGGTGAAAACAAAAGAAATAAGCCTGAAAAAAGTAACTAGTGCAGTCCATATATAAATGGAATGGTAAGCTGGAATATATGATATTTTTGAATACCTATTAAACACTTGACCAAAAAAATATTAACTCGATGACCAAAAATGTCAGCTGCTGTGTGTAACACCTAATGTGTTTGCATAAAATGTCATCCTTAATCACAGCACCTAAACCATCAACCAAAATTATACCAAATACTAAATTATAAAATTATAATGTCCCGCATAGTGCAAAATCCATATAGTGCAGATTTAAAGAGAAAGTCCATTCATGACTAACATCCTTCAAGTGCTGCTTGCAGCTATCATTTATCTTGTGCAATACTGTCCAAAAAAAAGTGTTCCGTGCAAATTGTGAAAATCCAATTCTATTGATCATAAATTGCTCTTCAAAAAGTGGTCTCATTTTCAGCAATAAGGCATATGAGAACATATGAGAACTCACCAGACAGAATTGACCCCCTGCTAGAGTAGGTTAGTCTGGGGTTGATCATCCAAGGTAACACCACTCTTTCTTCTCACCACAGTCAGAGATTTAATAAAATCAGAGGAGATAAAGGGCTTGAATAGTGTAAAAAACCTTTTTTATTTAGGCGACAGACATATACAAATTTTAAAATCCATAAGCTATCATGCTCATATTTAACTATGCATTCCGCCCTGCACCCTGGTTATGCAGGGTTACAGTAAGGAAAGCTGGCCGCTGAAGACACCCGGATGTGGTGAGAGGCCTGAGTCATCAAAACTACAAACAGGGCTTGCGCATGTTAATGTGAAGCCAGTGTTGTATGATAAAAACTCTACATAACCGGGGTGCAGGGCGGAATGCACATGATAGCTTATGTTTTTTTTTATTTGTATATGTCAGTTGCTTAAATAAAAACTTTTTTTTTACACTATTCAAGCCCTTTTTCTCCTCTGATTTTACAAAATCCCTGACCATGGTGAGAGGAAGGAGCGCTGTTACCTTGGATGATTAACTCCTTGGAGGAAAGCGCTGATTGACCCACTCTAGAAGGAGGTCAATTCTGTCTGGTGAGTTCTCATATGTGTGGGTGGCTTATTGCTGAAAACAAGAGCACTTTTTGAAGAGAAATTTATGATTAATAGAATTTGGTTTGCACAATTTGCACTGAGCACTCTTTTGGACAGTATTGCACAAGATAAATGATCGCTGCAAGCAGCACTTGAAGGGTGTTATTCAGGAACGGACTTTCTCTTTAAAGCTGCACTATATGGATTATGCACTATATGAGACATTATAATTTTATAATTTATAATTTAGTAATTTAGTATTATTTGGTATAATTTGTGGTTGATGGCTTAAGCGTTGTGATTAAGGACAAAATATTACATTTTTGGTTTTGGGTTTAGATACAATTCAAGACCGGCCAGATACTCAAGAAAGTTATTTGGTACAAAAATCACTTATTTCTATAACCTAAAAAAACTCTGGGAATTTCCATTAACATGCAGGTTGGGATGCACAGAGCACACATTTTAATGTCTATGAAGAAGAACGAGGGGATGAAAAACTAGACATCTTCAGCACTAATGTCATAGGTGTAGAGCACTGCCCTAGGCTGGATACATTTACCGTATTTATTGGCGTATAACACACAAGTTTTTCCCCCTCAGGAGGAAATCGGGAGTGCGTGTTACACGCTGATCCCCCACCGTTCCTAACCTTCTCTGTCGCTCTCGGCAGCTTTCAGGTATTTTCGGCCGTTCTCGGGTATATTCGGCCGTTCTCGGCTATTTTCGTCCCTTCTCGGCTATTTTCGGCCACTTTCGGAAAGCCGCGCGGCCGAAAATACCCGAAAGCTGCCGAGAACGAGCTCCTCCGAGATACAGAGTGGATGTCCTGTGTATCTCGGCGGCGCCATTTTTAAAATGGCAAAGACACTGACAAGCCTGCAAACGACTGACAAGGCTGCAATCAACTGACAAGGCTGCAATGGAAGGCTGCAATGCAAGGCTGCAAATGACTGACAAGGCTGCAAATTACTGACAAGGCTGCAATGCAAGGCTGCAAATGAGGCTGCATTGATGGGTATTTAAATGTATGTTTTTTTCCTTAAACTTCCCTCCTAAAAGTTTTTTTCTTTTAAATTCCCTCCTAAACTTGGGGTGCGTGTTATATGCTGACGCGTGTTATACACCCATAAATCCGGTCGTTTTTGGCTCAGCTATATCCAGTTGAACAGAAATGTATTTTCTAGGTCTGGTCAAGTCTTCATAAACCTGTTGGTTGATTGTTCCTGCCAGCCTTTGGAAGAAGCTTTTAGAAATGGAGTAGGAGGGTTAGCCACTGGGTTATAAATATTTATCTGACCTCAGCTAATCCATGGGAGGTGGGCCCAGAAAATGGGTCTGGGAAGAAAATCAATGTTTGGGAGAGTCTATACAGAGCTCCCTCCCCCAAGGAGGCAGTGTATGTTACTGAAAAGCTGTGGCTGTTCGGCTTTAGCATATGCTCAGCTGAGGGCAGCAAGGAGCCTGGAGTAAATAGAACTTGTTGGAGGAAACTACCTGTGGCAGCTTGGTTAACCACTTGCCGACTGCCTCACGCAGCTATACTGTGGCAGAAGGGCTCGTACAGGCAAACTAATGTACCTGTACATGTCGCTTTAAGAGGAGGCCTGTGGGCATGCCCGCGGCAAGCTCCATGATTGGGGTCGCAGGTCCCATGGACTCGATAGCCACAGGGATACCCGCAATCGTCTCACAGAGAGGAAGAACGGGGAGATGCTAATGTAAACCAGCATCTCTCTGTTCTGCCTAGTGACAGTGTCACTGATCTCTGCTCCCTGTGATCAGGAGCAGAGATCAGTGATGTGTCACACGTAGCCACACCCCCCCACAGTTAGAAACACTCCCCAAGGCACACTTAACCCCTACACTGCCCCCTAGTGGTTAACCCCTTCACTGCCAGTGTCATTTACACAGGAATCAGTGCATTTGTATAGATTGCTGCATAAATGACAATGGTCCTAAAAATGTGTCAAAAATGTCCGATGTGTCCGCCATAATGCCACAGTCATGATAAAAATCGCTGATCACCACCATTACTAGTAAAAAAAAAATATTAATAAAAATGCCATAAAGCTATCCCCTATTTTGTAAATGCTATAACTTTTGCGCAAACCAATCAATAATCATTTATTGCGATTTTGTTACCAAAAATATGTAGAAGAATACATATTGGCCTAAACTGAGGGAAAAATAAAAAAAATTTATATATTTTTTGGGGGTATTTATTATAGCAAAATGTAAAAAATAATGTGTTTTTTTCAAAATTGATGCTTTTTTGTTTATAGTGCAAAAAAAAAAAAAAATGCAGGGGTGATCAAATACCACCAAAAGACAGATCTACTTGTGGGAAAAAAAGAACATCAATTTTGTTTGGGAGCCACGTCGCACGACTGCGCAATTGTCAGTTAAAGCGGCGCATTGCCGAATCGCAAAAAGTGCTCTTGTCAGGAACGGGGTAAATTCTTCTGGGGCTGAAGTGGTTAAAGAAGTGGGGTGCTGGCTTTTCAGCTGAAGCTTCAAGTTGGAAGTGCTTTTTGAGGGTAGAAATCAGAAGTTGCTGTGTACTGGGATTGCTCTTACAGAGCTTCAGATTGTTGGCTGTTTTTCTGTTACTACTGGAACCATGATCTTTAAAGTGGATGTAAACCCACTCTCATCCTTTCTAAACTACCGCAATATTGGTTATCTAGAAGGATATACATGCCCCCTACATGTATACTTATCTGTCAAATGTCTCCCCTCTGTCTGCTATGAGACCCAAAAAACTGCAGATTTTGTAGGTGGGTCTGTTTTCCAGGGCTCAGTGAGTGGAGTTGTGATGTCAGTAACTCCCCACCCACCTCTACACTCCCCTTATCAACATTCATTTTCTCCTGTGTATTTCTTACACTGAACTTCTGCTATGATCACTAACATCCAGTCAAAACACAGAAAAGTCCCCACTTGACTTCAGCATGCCAAATCATGCTGAGGTATGGAACAGCCAATCCTGGCAGAGCAGCAGAAGAAAGGAGTGGGAGGGAATTAAAAAATAATCCATGTCTCTTAGCCCTTGTACACACGATCGGAGTTTCCGACGGAATGTGTCCTATCGGACCGTTTTGTCAGATAATCTGACTGTGTGTGGTATGCATCGGACTGTTTCCGTCGGACCCAATTTTCCAACTTGTTGGAAATATTTTCCGACAAACTGGTCCGATCAGACATACTCCGGTCATGTGTAGAGAATTTTGATCGGACAAAGTGCCACGCATGCTCAGATCAAATTCCTACACCAAAGCTATTGGCTACTAGTGAACGTAGTCCCGTCGTAATGAAATAACGTCATCACGTTCTGAACAATCGGATTTTCCGACAACTTCGTCCGATCGTGTGTATGCAACAGTTTCGAACACAATCCGTCGGACAAAATCCGTCGGACAAAATCCAACGGATCCGACCATGTGTACAAGGGCTTAGAGTAGTGCACGAGATATGTAAATCACCTGTCATTCACAGCAAGGGGGAGGATTTGACAAAGTTTTTCTCTTTGTTAAGATTTATCTCACTGAACAATAAGGCCTCATGCACACGAGACGCAGTTAAACGCGCGTTCAGATGCAGTTGGACAGTTTTTTCAACTGCACCTGAACTCATTCAATGTTATCCTATGTGTCCATGCACACAGTCTCGTTTTTTTCCGTTTATATGCAGTTGCGTTTAATCTCGTTTTTCCAGAAGCAAAAAAATGCGTTCAGAAACAAAAATTTCTGCGTTTCAGACGCAAAACGCGGCTAAACGCGGCTAAACGCGGCACCCGCGTTTAGCGGCGTTTGCGTTTATATGCGTTTTTAAAGGTGACCTTTTTTTTTACATTAAAAATCTCAAAAATGATTGCAAATAATGAAAAACCATTAGAAAAATATTTTAAACAATTGCAATTGCAAGTGGACAATCCACAACTTGTGGCAAGTGACGTGGCAAGTGGACAATCCACAACTTGTGGCAAGTGACATGGCAGGTGGCAAGTGATGTGGCAAGTGGACAATCCACAACTTGTGGCAAGTGACGTGGCAGGTGAAGTGGCAAGTGACGTGGAAAGTGGACAATCCACAACTTGTGGCAGGTGACGTGGCAAGTGACCTGGCAGGTGACGCGGCAAGTGACTTGGCAGGTGACGTGGCAAGTGGAAAATCAACAACTTGTGGCAGGTGACTGGCATGTGACGTGGCAAGTGGACAATCCATAACTTGTGGCAGGTGACGTGGCAAGTGACGTGGCAAGTGGACAATCCACTTGTGGCAGGGGACGTGGCAAGTGACGTGGCAAGTGGACAATCCACTTGTGGCAGGTGATGTGGCAAGTGACGTGGCGAGTGGACAATCCACAACTTGTGGCAGGTGATGTGGCAAGTGATGTGGCAAGTGGACAATCCACTTGTGGCAGGTGACGTGGCAGGGGACGTGGCAAGGGACGTGGCAAGTGGACAATCCACAACTTGTGGCAGGTGATGTGGCTGGTGACGTGGCAAGTGGACAATCCACATCTTGTGGCAGGTGACGTGGCAGGTGACGTGGAAAGTGGTGTGGCAAGTGGACAATCCACAACTTGTGGCAGGTGATGTGGCTGGTGACGTGGTAAGTGGACAATCCACAACTTGTGGCAGATGGCATGGCAGGTGACGTGGAAAGTGGACAATCCACATCTTGTGGCAAGTGACGTGGCAGGTGATGTGGCAAGTGACGTGGCAAGTGGACAATCCACAACTTGTGGCAGGTGACGTGGCAGGTGATGTGGCAAGTGACGTGGCAGCTGACGTGGCAAGTGACATGGCAAGTGGACAATCCAAAACTTGTGGCAGGTGACGTGGCAGGTGTCGTGGCAAGTGATGTGGCAAGTGGACAATCCACAGCTTGTGGCAAGTGACGTGGCAAGTGGACAATCCACAACTTGTGGCAGGTGACGTGGCAGGTGATGTGGCAAGTGAACAATCCACAACTTGTGGCAGGTGACGTGGCAAGTGACGTGGCAGGTGATGTGGCAAGTGACGCGGCAAGTAGACAATCCACAACTTGTGGCAGGTGATGTGGCAAGTGACGTGGCAGGTGATGTGGCAAGTCACGTGGCAAGTGGACAATCCACAACTTGTGGCAGGTGATGTGGCTGGTGACGTGGCAAGTGGACAATCCACAGCTTGTGGCAGGTGGCATGGCAGATGACGTGGAAAGTGGACAATCCACATCTCGTGGCAAGTGACGTGGCAGCTGACGTGGCAAGTGACGTGGCAAGTGGACAATCCAAAACTTGTGGCAGGTGACGTGGCAAGTGACGTGGCAGGTGACGTGGCAAGTGATGTGGCAAGTGGACAATCCACAGCTTGTGGCAAGTGAACAATCCAAGGCTTGTGGCAGGTGGCATGGCAGATGACGTGGAAAGTGGACAATCCACATCTCGTGGCAAGTGACATGGCAGCTGACGTGGCAAGTGACGTGGCAAGTGGACAATCCAAAACTTGTGGCAGGTGACGTGGCAAGTGACGTGGCAGGTGACGTGGCAAGTGATGTGGCAAGTGGACAATCCACAGCTTGTGGCAAGTGACGTGGCAAGTGGACAATCCACAACTTGTGGCAGGTGACGTGGCAAGTGACGTGGCAGGTGACGTGGCAAGTGATGTGGCAAGTGGACAATCCACAGCTTGTGGCAAGTGACGTGGCAAGTGGACAATCCACAACTTGTGGCAGGTGACGTGGCAGGTGACGTGGCAAGTGAACAATCCACAACTTGTGGCAGGTGACGTGGCAAGTGACGTGGCAGGTGATGTGGCAAGTGACGCGGCAAGTAGACAATCCACAACTTGTGGCAGGTGATGTGGCAAGTGACGTGGCAGGTGATGTGGCAAGTCACGTGGCAAGTGGACAATCCACAACTTGTGGCAGGTGATGTGGCTGGTGACGTGGCAAGTGGACAATCCACAGCTTGTGGCAGGTGGCATGGCAGATGACGTGGAAAGTGGACAATCCACATCTCGTGGCAAGTGACGTGGCAGGTGATGTGGCAAGTGACGTGGCAAGTGGACAATCCACAACTTGTGGCAGGTGACGTGGCAGGTGATGTGGCAAGTGACGTGGCAGCTGACGTGGCAAGTGACATGGCAAGTGGACAATCCAAAACTTGTGGCAGGTGACGTGGCAGGTGTCGTGGCAAGTGATGTGGCAAGTGGACAATCCACAGCTTGTGGCAAGTGACGTGGCAAGTGGACAATCCACAACTTGTGGCAGGTGACGTGGCAGGTGACGTGGCAAGTGAACAATCCACAACTTGTGGCAGGTGACGTGGCAAGTGACGTGGCAGGTGATGTGGCAAGTGACGCGGCAAGTAGACAATCCACAACTTGTGGCAGGTGATGTGGCAAGTGACGTGGCAGGTGATGTGGCAAGTCACGTGGCAAGTGGACAATCCACAACTTGTGGCAGGTGATGTGGCTGGTGACGTGGCAAGTGGACAATCCACAGCTTGTGGCAGGTGGCATGGCAGATGACGTGGAAAGTGGACAATCCACATCTCGTGGCAAGTGACGTGGCAGCTGACGTGGCAAGTGACGTGGCAAGTGGACAATCCAAAACTTGTGGCAGGTGACGTGGCAAGTGACGTGGCAGGTGACGTGGCAAGTGATGTGGCAAGTGGACAATCCACAGCTTGTGGCAAGTGAACAATCCACAGCTTGTGGCAGGTGGCATGGCAGATGACGTGGAAAGTGGACAATCCACATCTCGTGGCAAGTGACGTGGCAGCTGACGTGGCAAGTGACGTGGCAAGTGGACAATCCAAAACTTGTGGCAGGTGACGTGGCAAGTGACGTGGCAGGTGACGTGGCAAGTGATGTGGCAAGTGGACAATCCACAGCTTGTGGCAAGTGACGTGGCAAGTGGACAATCCACAACTTGTGGCAGGTGACGTGGCAAGTGACGTGGCAGGTGACGTGGCAAGTGATGTGGCAAGTGGACAATCCACAGCTTGTGGCAAGTGACGTGGCAAGTGGACAATCCACAACTTGTGGCAGGTGACGTGGCAGGTGACGTTGTAAGTGAACAATCCACAACTTGTGGCAGGTGACGTGGCAAGTGACGTGGCAGGTGATGTGGCAAGTGACGCGGCAAGTAGATAATCCACAACTTGTGGCAGGTGATGTGGCAAGTGACGTGGCAGGTGATGTGGCAAGTCACGTGGCAAGTGGACAATCCACAACTTGTGGCAGGTGATGTGGCTGGTGACGTGGCAAGTGGACAATCCACATCTTGTGGCAGGTGGCATGGCAGATGACGTGGAAAGTGGACAATCCACATCTCGTGGCAAGTGACGTGGCAGGTGATGTGGCAAGTGACGTGGCAAGTGGACAATCCACAATTTGTGGCAGGTGACGTGGCAGGTGATGTGGCAAGTGGACAATCCCCAACTTGTGGCAAGTGACGTGGCAAGTGGACAATCCACAACTTGTGGCAGGTGCCGTGGCAAGTGACACGGCAAATGCAAGTGTACAACTGCTCTCTATGCTGCTGCTGCTCACTCTGATCAAAATAGCAGAAATAGTTAAAAAAAATGCTTTGAGAGCTTGGGGAGGGTCTACATGATGTTATCTTTATAAACGCGTTTAAACGCAAACGCGTCTAAACGCGTCTAAACGCGTCTAAACACGGCATGCAAACGCGGCAAAACACGCGTTTCTAAACGCGCGTTTCAGCTTTTTTTTAACAGAGGTTTCATCTGCGTCTCGTGTGCATGAGGCCTAAAAGAGGATTGCTCAGAGCTGGATTAACTCTTTGTGGCAAGACTGGGCTCAAATGATAGGAAATCTTATACTCTACATTATGACATCAAAAAAATAAAAAATACAATTTCGGGTTTACATCCACTTTAAGGAAGATGTCCTCATATAACTGTGAGTGTTAAAGGGTATCCTGCACCCTCATCCCTGCCTTTTTTCAACTACTATAAATCTTAAAAAATACACTGCTAGTCTAATCCTAAGATTTGCTGATATGTTCTAGAGCTGGCATTTTGTGCTGGCAATTTCTGAACAGGTAAGGGAGACCTGGATTATTTCCAGAGTCCCCGAGAGAGGTTAGCGCTACATAGGAAATAGCAAGATTGAGGCTCCAGTTTACACAGCATCTACCATTTATTAGTGTTCTACCTGTCTGTAAAAAAATAAATAAAAAATAAATAAAAAGTTCAAGATTAAAAATTAGACCTTCTTACTACCCAGTACTCAAAAGTACTGGACATGGTTTTAAACACCAATAATTTTGTGAATTTATTCATTATGCATGATTCCATTACACATACAATATCCAAAATCCATTATATACACGTGTCTAAAACCATTAGTGTATTCAAAACAAATTAACTGACAGATTGATTTAAAATCCAACAATATTGTATAACATTATGCAAAAATAAATATACATAATACTGAAGACTAAATTTAAAAGGTTTACCTATTTATATCAGTATGATAACAAAATAAAAGTGTAAGTATAAAATTCTCATATAACACTGTTCACATAAGCAAAACGGTGAAAAATATATATTTCCGTGCCTTACCTCCAAAGACATGTGCATAGTTGTAATGGCTACTTTAATGTCTCCATCAGACAATTCTTTGAATTCTTTGAGTATGATCTCTTCAAGACTAGCACCTGTTCACAATGCATTTCATTAGTAAATCAGAATATCAGTTTACAATATCAAGGGTTATACAGTTAATTTATAATTACAAGAAATTAGCAAATCTGGTTTATAAACCCTGGTTCTCCTGACATATTATCTGTGTTTCTATTCCTCTTCATAACTTTTAGGTGAAATTATTAGTGAGTTTTCTTTTAAATATTATTAAAAACCTGTGGTTCTATTTGTTCTTTGTTTCTGATAAGCAGATTTGTGAAACCTTCTATAGAATGCTTGAAAATAGTGAAACATGTCCTTTAAATATTCTAATGCCCCATACACACGAACAGAAATTCTGTCAGAAAAAACTTGGATGGTTTTTCCGACGGAATTCGGCTCAAGCTTGCCTTGCATACACACGGTCACACAAAAGTTCTCTGATCTTTTGACCGTCAATCCGTGTCGATTTGTTTCCGAGCATGCGTGATTTTTTTGCACGTCCAAATTGCATACAGACTAATGCAATTTGTAATAGGAACTTTTTCCATCCGAAAAATAGAGAAACTGCTCACAATCTTTTGCTGGCTAGAATTCTGCCAGCAAAAGTCCAATGGAGCATACACACGGTTGGAATTTCTGACCAAAAGCTCACATCCGACTTTTGCTGGCAGAATTTCTGATCGTGTGTATGGGGCATTACTCTTAATATGCTAATTTATGACTTGCGAATAATAGATCTGAGAAGGGGTAATAACTGTATTACATTTGATGATGTACTGTACTTCGCACTGCCAACTCAAAACTCAGTAATTTTAGCTGCTGTAAAAAGATGAGGTAAGAAGTGGAGGGGGGTTAATATTGGATATGGGTAATACTGGGTCATACACTTTAATGTTTCATGTAATCATTCTCCAGCAGGCTTTCATGAAACCCCAGGGTTTCTCCAGAGGTTGCTAAGGGTCCCCCTGTGGTTGACTGGCTTCCCATTTGATGGTGCCAAATTTCTGGGGCCATTACCAATTGGCAAAGCCAGTAGTATGACACCAAGACTCTAATGCCGCGTACACACGATCAAACAATCCGGTGGAAAAGTCCGGCAAACTCAAGTCCGCCAAACAATCCCCCCGTGTGTAGCCTCCGGCATACTTTTTTGACCCGACAGTACGGCGGACTTAGAATTTCGGTTTTTCCAAAATTCTGTCAGTCGGACTCGCATTTCGGCGGACAATCCAGCCGTGTGTATGCCAGTCCGCCGTACTTTAGAAATGAGCGGACTTTTCCCGCCCGGAGAAAAGTCCGCTCATTTCGAGCGGGTCTCCAGGGAGGCGGGGCCCGCGAAGGAGACGTCGCTGGCCCCGCCGCCTGGTATAGACTTAAAGGGGAACCCCAACACCGGTCTTCTGTCGCTGCTGTCGTTGCCGCCTTCTGTTCTGATCTGGTCTGATGTGGACCTGGGGGGGACCCCTTTAAGTCCATACCAGGTGGCGGGGCCAGCGACGTCTCCTTCGCGGGCCCTGTCTACCTGCAGACGCGCTCGAAATGAGCGGACTTTCCTCTGCGTGTGTGGGCGAGTCCGTTCATTTCAAAAGTACGGTGGATACGGCGGACTTAGTACGCCGTATTAGTCCGCTGAAAAAGTGCCATGTGTGGGCAAGTAGCCCGTTCGGAAAGTCCGGTGGACAGTCCGGCGGGAAGTCCGCCAGACTAAGTCCACTGGATAGTCCGCTACGTGTGTACGCGGCATAAGAGTCACAAAGTTTTGATAAAGCGCTGAAGCATTAAACATGTAGTTATGGCTTCCCCTGAGCCTATGATGTTCCACTGCTGATTACTGATGAGTTCCCGTTGTTTCCAGCTTCCCTTTGTTTCTGTGGTAACACTGACATCACCCAGTGCGTCTGGCTCCTAGTCTGCCTGCTCTGCTTTTTTGGCTTCCTTCCCCCTTGCGGTTGTCGCTGTCTAGCCTACACAGCTCAGCTCAGTTACACAGCATCCTCATAGGAGCATCACCCCACGTCCCACAGCGCCCATCTGAGGATCCTCCTTACTGTGCCTGTACGTGTGTTTGTAGGCTGAGCGCTTTCATCTGGCAGCTATGAGATTTGAGACACCATCCTCCCCCCTGTCATACTGGGATTTTCATAACATCTATTTAGAGTTGTGACAGCCCTCTCCACGGTCCACCCCGAAGCCGATTGGTTGATGTTAACCCCCTCTCATCTGGACTCAGCAGTGGTATCATTTATTATTTATACCAGTAAAGCTATATGCTTTTATGACTGTTCTGCAACCATCTACAAGTATCTATACTACTATTGACTGTTGCTGCAACTTTTTATATTTGATTCTTATTGCAATAAATTCATCATGTTACTTATCTAAAGACTAATACGTTTTCATGCGATTTTCATCATGCGCTGCTTTTTGTTTTCTGTATCCTGATATCCATTTTTCCAGTGGTTGGTAGCTGCACTGGAGCTTAGTTTACTATATATTTTTCAGGTTGTACATGCCAATGCACATGACTAATAGTTTGTAGCGCTAGTAGGAACTGTATATATCTTTGCACTTTGTGCCAAAGAGCTTTTCTGGCCTAGAATTTTCATACTGAGAATCTACCATACTCATAAGAAACACCAGGACTTATAGTCAAAACTTTCTTAATGAAGAACAATTTTAGTAGCCCGTATCAACCAATAAGAAGCTTAACTTCTTCCCCCAGATTGCACTAGAGGTAAGAAGGGAAGCATGTGATTGGTTAAAACAGGTTAGAACAATTGGTTAGAACAATTTTAGTAGCCCATATCAACCAATAAGAAGCTTAACTTCTTCCCCCAGATTGCACTAGAGGTAAGAAGGGAAGCATGTGATTGGTTAAAACAGGCAATAGATCAAGATACTTCACTAAGATTCTTTCAATTATAAGGTCCTTTATTTGCAAACACAGACATGGAAATATTGGGGGGGATTAAAAAAAAAACATTTACCTGACTTTTTTGGTGGTATGGCCATTTAAAAAGTTCTGTGCCAGTTTCAAATAAACCCTGCTTTGCCAAAACTAGCCATAGATTCAGGTAGATCTAAGGCTGCACCAATTTAAAAACAGATTACCTCCAGTTTGTAAATAATGAAACAAGGTAATTGGCATACAGAGATGGAGTGCCTTTTCCTGTATGCTGTGTAGCAGGGCAGCATATTTACCTTCTCCACTCCCTCTGCACCCCACCCGTCACTGGTTTTTAAGGGTGTTGTCAGCTTCACAGTCAACAGGCTTCCAGTAACCAGTGATGCTGAGTGTGGGCAAAGAATGATGGTGGAGCTGAGGGACTCTCCTCATGACTGACAGCAGACAGTGGTCAGATCCTATAGCCAAAAGCAGGCCAACCTAAAGGGAAATGAGGGTCTCTGAATCCCCATCAGTATCTGTCCACTTAGGTACAAAGCTCAGCGGCTGCTGCATTGTCACTCTGACAACTGCAATGGTGGGGAGGGAACTCAGCTGCCACTAGTGGTGTACCACAAGGCTCTGTACTAGGTCATGTTCTATTTAATCTATATGTAAGTGATATAACTAAAGGTTTGTTGGACAAGGTATGTCTTTTTTGCTGATGATACAAAGGTGTGTAAAAGGGTTGATATACCTGAAGGTGTCTGTAACATGGAACATGAATTGACATAAATTGGACAAAGCAGTGGAAACTGGAGTTTTCTAAATGTAAAATAATGCACCTAGGGAAATGAATCCTTTGAAAAAGTACAATATTGGGGGTAGAGTGTTGGCCAGCACTACAGAGGAAAAAGATTTGGGGGTACTTATTTCAGATGATTGCAAAATGAGCAAACAGTGTGACTAGGCAGTGGGAAAAGCAAATAGAATTATAGGATGCATTATTGGTGGGATCACCAGCAGGGGAAAGAGGTCCTGTTTCCCCTATATACTGTAGATCTTTAGTGAGACCTCATTTAGAATACTGTATCCAGTTCATGAGAATAGACCTCACTTACTGTCAGGGCTGGGTTCAGCCCTTCCTTCTCTGAGCTGGCCGCTCAGCTATCGGCTAATTGCCAGCTCCCATCTCTCTCCACAGTCACTCATCTGTTGATGATCCTGCTCATCAGTCCTGCCTACTTAAGCCGTCCAGTCCAAAGGAGCTCTGCCTTCGCCTTGGTCACATCACAAGAAACTATCTCTGGCGTTCTTGTTTTAAGACTGGCTTTGCTGACATCCCTTCTGGCTCCAGATCCTGCTTGCTGTTCCACTACTTTGGGCCCTGACTTCTGGCTTGGCTGACTATCCGTTACGGTTACTGAACTTTAGCTATGTTTTGACTACATTTGTTCTTTTGACTTTTATTAGTAAACAAGTGTACTTCTGTCTCGGTTTGATTTCATGGTTTCTGACAGTAGGCGAAGGCCATGAATTCAGAAGATGCAGTCAATCCACTTGTTGGTAATATTTTTTCCAGATTGGATGAGCAAGATCACCACATGGATCAGTTTGCCATAGCCTTACAAATGCTCCTGTCCTGAGTCGCACGGCTCACCTGGAATCTCCCACTGTAGCTGCTCCGGTACACCCTGAGTTGCAGGCCGTGCCTACTGCTGCACCAGTCTCTGTGCAGGCATCCACGTCAAGTATTACCTCTATTATACAGTACCTGGTGCACTGGAAAGAGTACGGCCCAGAGGAACGCTCTTGGGTCTCATCCTTGGACATACATGCCCCTGTCCTCCATCGTGATTTCCATAGACATTTTGCCCTCAAGCCTGGTGGTCATCCGAGGGGGAGGGGTTATTGAGGAGGGGGTACTGTCAGGGCTGGGCTCAGCCCTTCTTTCTCTGAGCTGGCCGCTCAGCTGTCAGCTAATTGCCAGGTCCCATCTCTCTCCAGTCACTCAGCTGTTGCTGATCCTGCTTGTCAGTCCTGCCTACTTAAGCCATCCAGAGGAGCCCTGCCTTCGCCTTGGTCACATCACAAGAAACTATCTCCTGTGTTCCTGCTTTGCTGACATCCCTTCTGGCTCCAGAACCTTCTTGCTGTTCCACTACTTTGATCCCTGACTTCTGGCTTGGCTCGGTGTTCAGCTTTGCTGACATCCCTTCTGGCTTCAGATCCTTCTTGCTGTTCCACTACTTTGATCCCTGACTTCTGGCTTGGCTGACTATCCATTACGGTTTTTTCTTTTTACTTTTATTATTAAACAAGTGTGATTTAAGTGTACTTCTATCTCGGTCTGATTTCATGGTTTCTGACACTTACAAAAACATATTGATCAGATAGAATGAGCGCAGAGACGGGTAAAAATGGTGAAAGATCTGGGGGATAAAACATATCGAGAGCAACTTCAGGAACCTAATATATACAGTCTGGAGGAAAAAAGGGAAAATGGAGACATGACTGAAACCTTTAAATACATCAAGGAGATGCAAATCGTATTTTACCTTTTAAAACTAAAAAATGGTTCACTACTTACTGTTTGGGTGATAAGCGCTTAAGCCTGATACGAAATTTTAGTCATTGTGAGTCATAGAGTGAATTTCTTAAGGGAGTGGAATCACTGATCACTTTGGTGAGGTGGATGGAATAAGAAGAGACATTACTTCAAAGGATACTTTTGGACACTCTCATGAACTTTATCTTAATTTTGTTTGTTCTGTGACACATTTATTTGGTTCACTTATCACAGGGTGATACAATTGTTGTTCTCACACATGTTGTTCATACCATTTAATTGTTGTCATGTTTCTTGGAATTAGTTATAATTTATAGTTAAGCGCCACTATTTTTCCTTTTTTCTGATTTTAGTTTTAAAAGGTAAAATAGGATTTGCACTTTACATTTTTTCAAGTGGCAGCTCTAGTTGAGGGAGTAGGCTTTGTCTAGGCACAGCGGTGGGTATTTAGGTAAAGGATGGAAATTTTTGGAATACCTGCAGTTTTTGTGACATCAAGGAGATGAATAAGGTTCAGTAGGGTAGTTTTTCAATCCGAAACCAAAATCTAGAACACAGGGACATGACCTTAAACTAACTGGAGGAAAGTTCTAAGCTAATCTTAGAAAGTATTATTTTACTGAAAAGGGTAGTTGATGCTTGCAATAAACTTGCAGCAGAGGCAGTATGCCAGGCAACAGTAAATGGCTTAAAACATGCTAGGGAAAAACATAGATCTATACTCAAAAAATATATGAAAAATGTATTTAAAAAAAAATCAGGCAGAATAAGTAGACTACTCAGTCTTTTTTCTGCTGTCACTTTTCTATGACTCTATTTGCATTTGAATTTAAATTTGCTTTCTACCGTGCAATGGTGGGTTCTGAAGCAGGGTGAAACTTGTGAGATCCCACAGAAAGAGCAAGCAGGGAATCGGTTTGTCTAATATAAGCAGCAGATTTTAAGTACAATCTAATGGATCTGACAATGTCCAGGCTATGTAGAAAGACTTCCTTTGGATGTCTGGGAACAGGGCACAACAATCTCATTGAGATGGAATGCTGAAGCCATCTTTGGAAGAAAAGATGGTCTTGGGAGCAATACAATCTTGTTGTTGTGAAGTATAAGGGAAGGCTCCTTACAGGAAAGGGCCACCCATTCAGAAGCACATCTGACAGATGTTAAAACAACAAAAAAGGCTACTTTGCTTGCAATAATCTCCAAAGGGATATCCTGATGGGTTCAAAGGGTGGTTTTTGCAAGCAGAGGTCCCAAGAAAGCACTGGTTGCAGGAAATATCTTGAATAAAGGTTTTTATAGGAAAATGCAAAGGATATGCAAAAGAAAAGTATGCATGTGGCAAAAACCTGTCCTTTGAGGGTGCTGAGAGCTAGATATTAGTCAAGACCTGTTTGTATGACAACTAGAACGCAAGGGACAGAGTAATTTTAAGACTGAATTGACTATTCTCACACCAAGTGAATTAAGAGTACCAGGCATGCTAATAGATCTTTCTGGAAGTAGCTTTTATTGCCTTTACAAGGTAGGAATAACATGCTTAGAAACCCATCTATCCCTTAGAACCTGTGTTTCAGCAGCCATGTCATTCAAAACATGCCAGGTTCTTCTGGGCCAATTTGGTGCTAGGAAAATCACTGTCTCCCTCTCTTACTGTATTTTGTGGAGCAGGTGAGGTAGGTTGAATGCTTAGTGGAGGGAAGGCAAAGATTAGCCTGAACTGAGACTAGAGGATAGGTAGAGCATCTAAGGTCAGAGCTAGAGGTTCCCTGACCCTAGATACAAACAGAGGAAATTTGTTTTTTCTTTGCTACATGGAGGCTAGGAAGACCACATGTCAAGCATGAGCTCCTAAGGAAAGAATGTTCTTTTCTGGAAGAAAGGCTTTTGCCTGGGATGTATCCAGAATCAGACCCAAGTGGTTGCTAGGTGTAGAAAGGGCTGGAGAGCAGACTTGATCACCAAGCCTGAAGTAGCTTGATTGTGTTTTGTACATTTGCTAAGAGTTGAGAAGAATCCTTCAAGAGCAGGCTGTCTAGATAGCCTGTTACTTGGATTCTCTGAAAAGGACAAGCAAGGATGCTAACATATTTGTGAATAACCCGAAGACAGGCCCAAAGGCAGAGACAAAATTTGTAAATGGTCATCTGCCGCTGGAAAGCTTAGAAATCATAGATGTGGATATATTGGTACATACAGGTAAGCATCTTGGATGTCCATAGATGCTATGTGTTGTGTCAGACAGGCAACTGACATTGCAAATTCCATATGAAACTTTGGAATGTGAGGAGTTTGTTGAGGGATTTTAAGTCCAGAATAGGATGGATTCCTCTGTTGAGTTTTGGAAATGTGAACAGGTTTGCCCTGTGCTAGTCCCTTTAACTTTCCCTGTGTTGGTACTGGTACAATGACTCCCTGTGACAAAGGGTGGCTATGGCCTTCTGCAATTCTTACTGTCCTTGAGCAATTTTTGGTTGATTTGAAAGAAGAAAGCAGTGAGATGGTAGAGTTTTGAGCTCTGTCATGTACCTTTTTAAAACTCTTGATTGAGCTGATAGGTCTGGGACATTTGAGACCCAGAAATGCTCGTGGGAGCCGCAAGTCACCACATGACCTCATTAGAAATGGCACAATCTGCTCTTTGGCTTTATTGTAAATATCTCCTAAACCGTGGAGGTTTAGCAGATATTTCCAGAACCTCCAGGTAAGCCTTAACATAGGCTTACCTGTAGGTAAAAGTGGTTGTACAGGGTGTACAACTACTTTAAAGAGTGCTTTTAAGAGTGCTTTTAAGAGTGTCTCAATTTTTCTGTCAGCAGAATCTTTAAAAGAAGGAAAATCTTCAATAGGTACAGTGAAATGTTTGTTTAGGACAGAGATAACAGGGTCTACCCCAGGAATAGCCCACTTTTATGTAAACTATTTCTCCACTGGATAGAATTCAGCAAAAACATTTGACAGAGTCAAAATCCTCTCAGAAATTACCCAATTGTCATAGACTGCACATTCTATCTGTTGATAACAAGGGAATCAGATGGGCTTGGCATTATAGAAGTCAATCAACCTACACTATGTCAAGAACAGAGGCAATGAGCTTTTTAATATTAGCAAACATATTCTGTGCACCTCCCTCTTCAATATAGTGGTAATGTAGGGGGTAGAAATCTTCTGCATCCTCCAACACTGACTCAAGTCCTTTTAATTTCTCTCTGAGTCAGCATCCTCTAGGATCAGTATATCAGAGTATGAATAGGAGAAGCAGTGGGCTTTTTTGAGCTCTGGACAAGGATGGCTGTAATAAGGCCATAATCTGTCTGAGTAATTGTGAAATACAGTAGATGCACAAAATGTTGCTTTTGTCAAGTAGACAGCTCACTTGTTGCATGCCTGAAATAGATTTAGAATCGGATGCTGAAACCGATGTTAAAACTGGGTCCTGCTCTGGTGCAAGGGACTGTCTTCAGCAGACCAAATGTTAACCTGTTGTTTAAAACTAGTTCCCTTTCCCCTGTTTTCCACCACCACTACAAATGGGAATATTTCTCTGTGGGGTACTCATGTGTAGAATATGGAAGACAGGATAACTACGTGCGGAAGGAGTACACAATAACACAGGTATAGACCATCCTGAAAAGAATTCATGAGGCAAATGGGAGGGAGGAAGTGCTTGAGTACCTTTATAAAGGCTCTAGGTGGAAGTGGCATTAAAGTGTGCAACCAGTGGTGTGATGTAACACCTGGTCCTCAATGAGCTTGAGTTCTAAGTGGTTGAAATTTAATGCAAAGTTTGAAAGGTCTACACAGTGAAGTGAAAACATGCAAAGCCGCATTTTACACGATAACAGTCAGAGATACACGGTGACCCTGCCCTACTTGTTCATAACCCTGGACTGTATATTAAGTCCAGCCTTCACCCATCACAGTTGGCATACCCCCCAAAGGGGTCTTCAGGGACTGGGATTCATAGCCATAGATCACAGACCTGGATCTGTATAGCAATCTGCACCTAACTCAACTAAGTGCCAAGGTGAGGGCCCGATTCAGGATCCAGTGCCCAAAGCAACATTACAGACCACCCCCACAGCATGAGGTCTGAGTATGGCTCTCAAGGTTTCACCGAGGTTGCACCAATCTGGATGTGCTGCTTTTGCATAGGCATTAGACAGTAAGGGTTGACTGAAGAAGAGGAAGATACATTATAAAAAGAAAAAATAATAAACTAGTGAAGCTGGTTTCTCCAGGAAGGAGAAGACGTTCATCACTTACAAGGACTAGCAAAAAACTGTGGACTCACGTAATGTGGTAGTGTTATAGGTGAGGTGTCCCAGAGAGGTAAGTCCTCATAACTGTAAGGAAATGTAGAGTTACTCTTTAGATATTGTAAGGGAAGGTAGAGTTACTCCTTAGGTCTGTTTTAGAAGATAATGTTTTAGAAAATGTTTTCATCTCTTGCTAAGCTTGTGCTAAAATTACCAGACGTGCTAAGGCGAAGTGTGAAGCAGGATGCGTCTGCGGTTAGTTGCTGGACATTAAGAACATATATTGTGTGTTGAGAACATTGGCCTCAAGCCAAGGTGATAAGGTCAAACATTGTGACGTTGAGTCTGTCTCTAGGCAGAATTACCATGAATACCTTAGGTTAATATTAATTGTATATTGTATTACCATAATGCTTGAATGTGATTGGTTGTTCATGGGGCCTTCCCCCTATACGAGCCCTTTTTTATTTATTGCATATTATTCTGTGAAGCCGGAATACATTTTTGTATTTTTGATCATCCACACACTGTGTATGGTGTCTTGACTACCTGACCGGTCAGAGAGTTTTTCCATTGACCACTAGAGTCCAGCTCGAGCAAAACTAGAGGGGCGCACCTTACAATAACCTTGCCAGTGTCCAATCATGTGAGCCTATATGGGTATAACCCCTGTCAGGCTTTTCTTTTTTCCCTGGGGCTTTATTAGGAAGATTTCCCCCTACTTCTTGTCATGCTGACATACCTATCATCAGACAAGAGGTGAAGAGAAAGTTTCAGCAGCAGTACGGTAGGGGACAGATGTGACCCCATCAGATTTTTATTTCTCTCTGTATCCTTGTTGCAGATTTTCCCTCACTTCCTGTCTGTTGAAGCCATTGTCAGCAGGCCAGGAAGTGAGGGGCAATCTCTGTAACAGAGCATGGGATAGCAGTAAAAAACTGACAAGTGTTCTTAATATTTCCTACTCCAACTAGAAAAATATTTAGCTTAACATACACTTTAATGAAAAAAAAGTATTCCTTCAGTATATAACCCCCACTTAGCCATCGACCCAGAACAAGTATCCAGCATGAGTTACAAAATGGTTGTTTCTATCAGAGCCTAATATACTGGCATTTTTTATTGTGATAGAGTTCCTTTTAATTAATAAAATGTTTCTTTAAAAATAAAAGCAATATCTGGTAATTATGTATTTGAAGTAAAGAATAATCAAATGGATACAAGTATATGCTGGCGTGGTAATTTTTTTATTTAATAGAAAGCAAAAACATTTAATTGCTAATTATTTTTGTGTGGGTATTTTTTTTTGTTTGCATTATTAAGTCAATCAAGCAATGCTATTTAATTGTTATCTTCAATATGAAAGGCACAGTTAGTATATAAATTGTAGAAAATGATGAAAGTGCTTAAAGCTAAATATTGTAAAAAAATAAGTGAAAAAATTTAAAACCATGCATGTCAAGCAACTAATTATACATTTGCACTGTATACAATAAATAGAATTGAAAAGTTGGATGTAATTCATAAAATACAGACTGTGGTATTACCGGAAATAATGTAACCAGGGTTATATTCCCTAATTGCTCACTATGTCTATTTCTCAAGGTGTCTGTTAAAGCAGTGGTCATCATTCCTGTCCTCAGGGCCCACTAACCGGCCAGGTTTGCAAGATAACTTAAATACATCACAGGTGATATAATTTGCTGCTCAGTGATTGCAGTATTCTAGTCTGCATGTCCCCAAGGTAATATATAAAACCTGACTGTTAGTGGGCCCTGAGGACAGGAGTTGATGACCACTGTGTTAAAGTGTATCTAAATCCAAGAACCAAAATGAAGAAACAAGTATGTTTGAACATTTTAAGACACATTATTGCATTTTTAGACATACGTGACATTTGTGACATTTGGACAATTTTTTTTCACTTTCAGCCATTTGTTGATTACAAAAATAGCCAAGCCTACACTTTCACAGTTTTTACAATAGATTGAAACTTTTAGATGTAGATTGCTTTGATCCATTTGTTCATCTTTACAACCTAAAACATGATGAACCTTGTCAAGGCTGGGCAGGAAAGGTGGCTGCCCTGGGCACGATGGTCTCATGTGAGGTGGAGGGTGCACCACAAGGAGATTGGGAGGGAGGGCATTTGTGTTGGAGGGAGGAAATTGGGGGGAAGCAGGGGTAAGAATGGTTCTAGGAGGGGAAATTTGGGGAGACATGCTAGGAGTGGTGATTTGGGGGGACTTGTGCTAGGAGGGGACATTTTTTTTGGGGAGGAGGGATTTGTGCTATTAGGCATGATTGGGGGGGTATTTGTGCTACAAAATTAACTCTGGGGTGAGAGATTTGTGCTAGGATGGGGAATTGGGGGAGGGGAATTTGGCAATTTGTGCTGGGGGGATTTGGAGTGGGGTTGGAGTGGGGGTGGGGAGAGGAATTGTGTTCAGAGATAACATTTGGGAGTAGAAGATTAGCGATAAGAGAGGGACAATTTTAGGGGGGGGATTTGTACTGGGGCATATGGGGGGAAAATATTTGTGCTGGAAAGGGTCATTTCAGCAGGGAGGCAGATTTGTACTGGAAGGAGGGGGAATTTATGTTTAGGGGTAAGCATGCAGATTAGTGCTTGATTTTTCCTTTTGGCTGACAAATAACGCTCATACATCTTGAGGGGGGGGGGGCACAATTTTGTATGTTCACCCTGGCCTCTAAATGACCTTTTCCTGGCACTGAACCTTGATAGAAGTTGTAAAGATGATCTAAAAATAGTCAAGTAAACTCTAGCAAAATTTACATCCTGTTACAACTTAGCTTTGGAAGCTAGGAAGGCAGCATGCAATGGTAGTGTACATTTAAAAGAAAAAACAGTAGTTTATTTGTAAATATGTACCTTGCGTATGCAGCCTTGTCTCCTGTAGGCTACTAATAAGTTCTTCTCGAGATAGTAATTCAGGAAACCTCTGCTCCAAGATGCCTATGAGCTCCTCCTGTTCTGTGGGTAGTATTTCATGCTCAGCAGACAAGCAGCAAAACAGAATGCTTCCTATGGATACAATACTGCAGGTGTAATTGCAGCTAACAATATATGTTTAGTCATTTTGAAAAAAAGTTTGGTGGCTGGATGGAAACTATCTATACAAAGGACCTGTTTAGCAAATGTAATTAGAAAATATGAAAATTTTCTGGCTGATAAGTGCATGGCAATCTTTTGTTATGGATGTAACCATCGAGACCATGTTCTTATTAACTCAAACGTCATGTTTGTCAATATTGGCAAAACCATACAATTCTTATCAAACAAAATCATGCACAGAAACAGCAAGCGTCGACCTTTAAACCCAGTATATGGACCTCACATGACCTCACTGGTTGATCACATCTTTATATATATGCAAAATATATGCGTGGTCCCACGCTTATGGCAATAGATGTAGTTGAAAATGAACTGCTGCCCCTACTGGTAAAACCACTTAAGTGGAATGTAAATGCAAGTGTAAATGAGAAAAAAGTAGGTGTGGCGCTGTTCTGGGGTGCAATATTTGCATACCATTGTGTGACAATCTGTGTGTCCCTATATTATACTCCCAACACAATTAATGGATTAATAAGCATCAAAATGAATAAACGTGCTTAAAGTGCCACGTGCCTAGTGCATACACTGGTGTATATTAGTGCTAGTAATACACATATATAAAAATAAGTAGATATTCTGTGATCATATATAGTCCATTCTTCAACCCAAATGATCAAAAATAAAGTGTTCTTCAAAACCATGCCTTGGTGATCCTTACATATAAATCAAATTCATGTAAAAAAATAAATAACTTTTCTGTGATCATAAACAATCCATTAATCATTCCAAATGAAAAATAAATCTAAAAGAAAGTGACAGGTGCTCTTCAAATCCGTGCCTCCATGATCCTTATAGACCCCCTATAGGTATTGCACTCACCTGAACCACTCACCCCAGACAGGGGTATCTTGCTTTCACAGTATCTGCCACTGTGCAGCAATCTTCAGGTCTGTATCTGCAGTATCTGTTATATTTTTCCGTGCTTACGGTGTCAGGTGTGCTTTTCTCCTTTAAATCTCACTCCGCATCACCCACATATAGGAAAGAAACACCTCCATAGTGTGATTACGTTTAAAATTACATTTATTCTCACAAATAGAATGAAACCGTACTCACATGGCTTCAATGCATATACAGCCTTTAAAACAGGAAACTGGGACGGTTCGTGTTCCACGGCCCGAAACCGGAAGTGACACAAAGATGCTAGATGGTCTGCCCAATTTTAATTTTGATGCTTATTATTCCATTAATTGTATTGGGAGTATAATATAGGGACACACAGATTGTTACACAGTGGTATGAAAATTTGTACCCCAGAACAGCGCCACACCTACATTTTTTCCCATTTACATCTTTATATATATATTTCAATGTTAAAGGCTAAATTCACCTTTGGGAAAAAAAAGAATGTTGCACTTATTTTCTTTCCCATGGAGCCTGCAAAGCATGGCATCCACAATCGGTGGATCATGGGTGTAATATCAGGCTTCTGCAGACAAATCATATGGCTTTCCAATTGCCTTTCCATATGGGATGTCAGTTTAAAAGTTGCAGGGCTCATGAATGAACTACGAGTGCGTTCATCTGTGCCCTTGCAGTTCACTGAGATGTACATGACTTGTAGCTTTCTCATTCACTGATTACTGTGAATGAATGACACAGCTTTGTGAACAAGGCCTTGCACAGCTGCCCTGATTTTGAAATGTGACATCAGGTATAAGGAGAGGACCCCCCACCTGCTATCACAGGGAGAGGGACACTCAGGGGGTGGGAGAGTGGCCTTGGATAATGTGTAACATGCTCCAAAGGTGATTTTATCTTTTAAAGCGGGAGCCCCGCAAAATACTGCAGCTGCTGACTTTTAAAATAAGGACACTCACCTGTCCCAGGGTCCAGCGATGTCGGCACTCGAGACTGAACCATCCCTCGGTCCTCGGATGCTGCTGCCGCCATCTTCGGTGAGGGAATCAGGAAATGAAGCCTTGCAGCTTCACTTCCTGGTTCCCTACTGCCCATGCGTGAGTCGCGCTGCGCAATCAGAATGGTCCCTGCTGTCTCTGGGACCCGTGTGTGTCCCAGCAGACAGCGCGGTGGGAGGGGAAGAGGCATAGACTCACATGGGAGTCTATGCCCAGAAGTGGGTGCAAATACCTGTCTTGGGTGGGTATCTGTACCCCCTCCCCCCAAAAGTTGCCAAATGTGACGCGGGAGGGGGGGAGGGTTTCGAAAAAAAAATTGTGTGAACCTCCGCTTTAATTGGCAAAGGAAATTAATTGTGATTTTACTTAAATAAGGTGAATCAATTTAATAGTTGGTGCAAGATAAGAAAGTCATGAAAATTAGGCTTCAGGCTGTCTGAACTATATCTTATTAAATTGTCCTCAAGGTACAATGTGTCACTAACATTAATATATACCCTAAAAAGGAACTCCCAACATTTTACTTGACCCTCACATGTAATTTCATAAACTAAGAGAAACTATAATAATTTGGGGTGAACTTTAATTTCATTGTTTTCTTTTTAACCAACTTTAAGCTCCTTCTAGGGGACCCCCACCATTCCTTGAGGAGCATGTGTGTATATTATTTATTCAATACTTACCTTTTCCAGATACCTTTAGTCTGGTCTGAGGCACTTCCTGGCACATGGCTTTGTTGCCAATCTTGCTTTTAGGCTTTGCATCCTCATGGTGTGGAGTGTTGAGGGGATGCCCCCTCCCATGAGACCTCTCTGAAGATACTGGCTGCTAAGATATTGTACACACCTCAAGGAAGCAGACTGTAGAAGTCCCCCACACAGAGGTGGTGAAAGACCTTTGAGTAGAAGAGCAACACCGGAACCTCCCCAAAGCTATCCTGCTCTGATCTACAAGTCTAAGATACCACTAGATCATGTGAAGTAAAGGAGCCAGCCTAAAGATTCAGTGTCCAGCCGAAGTAGCTCAATGAGAATGGGGCCCAGAAATCTACAAATATAAGCAGGAAGACCTGAGACTGGTTCTTAGAGTAAACTAACAGGCATTCTGTGTCTCCTTTACCCTTCTTCCCTACTCTTTATGCACACGTGCAATAAAGTTTCAAAAAACAAAGCAAAAGTTCCCACCATTTTAATCAACCTGAGGGCAAGAACTTCACCATGAAAGAAATATGTCTAGGACATTTATCATCAAGTAAGTGAGTGTGGGACATCTGTAATGTCTGCATGCTTCACCTTCACAGTAGCACTATGTTTTGGCACCCAACGTGGGGCTAGAAGGGCATTGCACATTGCAACAGCTTGTCTGAATTGGACTTTCCATCCGATATTGGGTTTCACTTGTTAAATTGTTGCTTTAATGTGATGGAGAGACATTTCCAAAAGTGTTTATACCCTTTTTGTGCGTTTACTTGTGTTCGTCTCTTTGATCAGTAAATGAAGAGGTTATTGCATTGAGACCTTTTGCCCCTGTTTTTGGCTAGAAGAGCTTTTGGAGTGAACCTCATCCATGGCTTTTGTCCCATATAGCCTGTGGAAGAGGTTCTACTGAGAGAGGAGAATGTAAGCACTGCACTACATGGAGAGTGTGAAAGCAGCTGAACTCTCTGTCTTAATTACGGTTCCTCACACCCAGCTTTGTGGCTGCAGCAGATACAGGAAACTCTCATTTGCGTATCTCCTGTAAGTGATTTGTGGTCTAGTACCAGTGTTACCTGGCCACCAAAGCTTGCTTGACACCAGAATATAGATGAGTTTGTGCAGGAACCTAGCTCTCTGCAATGTAATGGGCTTTGAGATTGTGGGCCTATCTTGAAGATATCTGCCACCATCTGTCCTTGGTCCATGTGTGGGAACTGGAAGCTACTTAATCTGTTGCCCAGTGATCATCCTCTAAATGTTTATGGGGACACTGGTTTCACCAGTAAGAATGCAGAGGTACCAGCCCCCACTGTGGAGCAACAACCTCCCTGCCCAATGAAAATACACTCTTTTTTGAAGGAAGAGGTCGCTTACCAAAGTTTCCTGATGAACCCAGCAGTTCCCCTTGTGTACTTTCTATAACTTTGCAAAGTAATATTAGTTTAACTTTGTGAATGCGGTAAAAATTTACTTGGCAAAGAATACAAAATCATGTGCAAGAGAAATGTAAAACAAATGATTTTTGCTTCCACATGATTGAATGATAGAAGTCAGCACACTTTCATCTTATTTAATAAGCTAAGTGAAAATTCACTTTTCAAAGTGAGCATGTTTTACTCCTTTAGTAAATCAGCCAAAAGTGTCTACTGATATGCCACTGTGCACACTTATTATCCAAGTCAAAAGTACATTTTATTCTACAGTTGTTTTACTTTATAGATATTATGTGATTTATACCCAGCAGCCTACTTTAGTCGGATATGTCAAAAAAGCAAAACATTAAGAAAAGACAATATTCACATTTATGACTCTGTTTTGATCCCCACTGCTTGCTGTTGCCGTGACTACATCGGGCATTTCGAGTAAAAGGAAGGAATGTAATGGACTTTTGATTATAGCAGTTTCAGATAATGGAAGGATAATGAAAGTTACATATTTCACCATCAAAATATAATTATATAAACATTTTTTTGACCAGCAAAACCTTAAGTATGAAATCACAGGACACTGATCCATATTCATTGTCCACTGTAGGGCATGCGTGTCATTATCACCAACACCATACAGCCGCAGGACACAAAGTTAAACAACCATCAAAGCTGTTCAAACCACCCAACTGATGTGCAGATAGCATCACTTAATATTCCTGTGCCCTAATCAGTAAATGCAGCCGTGCTATTTTATGTGTTCATTTTTTAATATTTAATATAATGCTACTCTTAACAAACTCTTTACTCCCTGCTTTTTTTATGATGCCTCCTGTGGACTCTTGAGGGATTGTTAACCAAAGACCAGATCACACTCTTTTAGCATGAGCAGAAATAGAAACACATTATTAAACTTTTCAGTGTGTAATGTCGGAATAAGAGATAAGGTTCAGGTTCACAGGAGATCCAGTTTGTTTCAAAATCTATGGACCCTGTGAAAAAATTTGGAAATTCACCAGATCAAATTCTTTGCAACTATAATGCACTGTCTGGTCTTTGAACTACTTGATCAACTGGCTTAAAAGGTCCAAATATGGGGGTTTTGCTATGGATCAGCCTTTCACTATGAAAAGGTGGGTTCCCAGCAGCCATTTTGTCATTATTATTGTGGATTGCAGTGTGGTGGGATTTTTGTGTACTCACTTCAGAGACAGTCCTTTTTTTAGGATTACATTTTTTGAGTGTCAGCAACAAATGCAGCTGCAGTCTTCTATTTTGATTTATTTGGGTTTTTTTTAGTTTAGTTTATTTCACAGTTACAGTATACATATTTTTATTTCCTGCTAAATTTAAAAAATTTGGTTGGGATTTTTTTTTTATTATTTTAGTATCCACAGCATAAACTTGTTGCTGACATAAGCAATTCTGCCCTTTGTTTGCAGCACCTTACTGCATGCTTCTGCCATATTTATCAGCGTAAGGCACGCACACGCGTATAACATGCACTTTCATTTGAAGAGGGAAGTTTCAGGAAAAAAAACGTACATTTTAAATAAAGAACTTTAAAGCAAAATAAGGGTCAGTGCCCATCATTGCAGTCTGATCAGTGCCCATCTGCAGCCTTGCCTTTGCCCATCAATACAGCCTGCTTGGTGCCCATCTGCAGCCTCACCATTGCCCATTAATGCAGCCTGCTCAGTGCCCATCTGCAGCCTCACCAGTGCCCATTAATGCAGCCTGCTCAGTGCCCATCTGCAGCCTCACCATTGTCCATTAATGCAGCCTGCTCAGTGCCCATCTTTGCAGTCTGCTTAGTGCCCATCTGCAGCCTTGCATTTGCCCATCAATGCAGCCCCACTAGTGCTGGATTACATAGAGCCAGGATCTTCTGTGTCCTCTGCGCTTGCAGTCACTTACAGTCCCGCCTCCTGGCCTGGCTCCTATGATAGACAGAACACCAGTCCAATGGACATGTGACAGGAGCCTTGCCAGGAGGGGGGGACTGTGAGTTACTGCGAGCACCGAGTATACAGGAGATCCCAGTTCTGTGTAATCTGGTGGCGCTCACCCCCTCCTTCCACTCCAAGGTAGCCAGGTATCGACGTATTCATGCACCCATGATTTGCCCCTATTTTGAGGAGGGAAAAGTGTGTGTTATATGCCGATAATTATGGTAGTTTGCACCAAAGTATCACATATTTATTCATATTGCCATAGCTGGTGTAATAATTTATAATAATTATTGTTAAGTAATAAATAATTAATAATACATAATATAAAAAAAATGTAATAATGAAAAATAGGTTATCCTTATGTAGCGCCACCCCCGAAGGAGCCGCTTGGTGAATTTGAATTTTCTGATCTCCGGCTCAACTCCAAGATTGACCTCAGCCCCTCTGACACACCTGGTTAAATAAAATTACTGCAAACACATTTAAGGACACGTGTGGTAAATACCATTATCCTGGCTGTGGATTATCACATAAAAATAGACACACACCTGGTAGTGATAAACAAGTTCAACATATTAGCACGGTTTAAAGCATATGGAAACTTACAACACTGTTAAACCTTGCTACAAATAATTAATACATTAGAAAAGACAACTTTCAATATTTAACTGCAGCTATAGAAAGGGCAGTAATCTACAGTATATGTTCTTAGCACAGGTGCTGAGAAGGAGGAGAGAAGACTTGTCAACTTCTCAGCTCCTTCTGGGCCGCAAACACCTTTAAGAGGCCAACACACACTGAAAATAAAAGGGTTACACAAGTACAGTAAGCACAGTTCTGTAATGTTGCAGGTCCTGAGGTGAAGAATGCTAGTGTTTTCTGCTAGCAAACGGTAGGGCGCTTGCGTTAAGAGAAGGTTTAAACAAGCTTGCATGGAGCAGTAATCCTCTAGCATGTTCTGTTAGGTAGAGATTTAAAAGGGCAAACTACTAGAGATGGCAGTTCCAAACAAGCATCCCGTGACACTAAAAAGGGAAATTGGTATCTGTCATGCAGTGTCAGTATGGTGTCAAGAAGGATGTTGGGTTTACATCCGCTCACCAGTCCTTGGTGCGATGACACAACAATAGTCCCAGGTGCTGGTTCAGGCTCTTGATGCTCCTAGGGATGTTGTAAGGCACTGGATCTCTTACTGATGGCCAATCAAGATGACTGGTAGCGAAACTCGCCTGAAAGGCGTGAGTCATATCTACTGAGCTGAGTGGTGCTGGGCTGCTGAGTAGGGTCCCTGGACTAAATAGTAGTGGACCACGACCATCTCTGCTCCTGGCTCCCCTCAGGAGTCCTCACTCCTTCGTCTCCAGGCAACTCTCTCCTGGCAGTCTCCAGAAAATCTTGGCTTTCTCACTCTCTGATTCTGCTAGAGTCTGTCTCTCTCAGTCTCCTCAGTCTCAGCAGTTTTCCTCAAACCTGTCCCCTCATCACACTCTCTCTCTCTCCCTCTCTCTTCTCAGACCGCTCTCCTTATTCTCCTTACAGACTCTTTTTACCAGGCTTCAGGATATCCCTCCTCCTCTGTTGGGGCACACAGTCCCTGGTATCAGCATGTGTCTCTCTTCTCACTCTGGCACCTCAGTTCCTTCCCCTCCCACACTCCTCCTCTCCTCGCTTTTACATGTCACTGTGTCCCAGCAAATGACTTAGAGCATTGGTATCTCCCTCTCTTTTAAGCAATCTCTCTCCTCTGGCTCCTGTCAGCACTCTCTCTCTCTCTTTTACCTCAGTACTTCTCGTTCTTCTCTCCCCTCAGCACTTCCTGAGCCTCCCCTTTTCCCCAGGGTTCACTCTCTCACTCTTAGTTTTCTGGCAGGACCAGTCAGCATCTCTCTGTCTCCATCTTGTGGCCAAAAGGAGAAATTGCATTACAACATGCCTGCTACATACTCCACCCACCAAAGAACCTTTGGTCCCCAAAGGAAGGACAGTGTCTATCAACAATAATGTCCACAACCTGTTACATGCTTTCGAAATAAAATGGGAGGCAAAAACAGGTTAGTACATGTACTGTAACAAAACAAACAATTTGCCTGCATGTATGAATCTGGCAGAGGATCCTCCCACCATTTGTCATAAGAGGGAAGGTTTTTCTGCCCACAAGCCACTGATATTGGGATGGCCCACCTAGATGTGCCAGGGGGTGAGCTGGAGTCACCCCACACTAAATCTGTAGTGGGGGGGGGGGTGGTCGGCAGGCTGTGCATTCTCTGAGATGTGAGGATCGCTTCTTCAGAACCTTTCCCTAAAATATCGTATGTCAGTCTTTTTGGTGGGCGAATTGTTTGCTCTCCTCTTTGCTCTTTGGGCTCAGGCGTTTTGGGTATAGTAGCCTCTTCCTCTGATGCTGCAGAAGGTTGAGGAGCTTCTATGACCGCTACAGTTGGGTAACTCAGAAAGTCTCTTTGGCTTGCCAAGGGTTGTCTCTGTGGGATGAACTCCACAGCCTTAGGCCTAGGGGTTCCCACATCTGCTTCTCTGGGAGAAAGGGGAGTGGCAGTCTCTGCTAGCGTAGACTGCCACAGTCAATCCATGCACATTTCTTCATCTTCACTGTCTTCTGCATGTTTGGTTGCAAGGATTGAGACCTGCTTACTGGAGGTGATTCCTGAGAGATGGTTTGAGTAGGCTGTTGATTTGGTTGATGAGGTATACGAACTGCTTCTGATAAAGGTAGCAGATGATTCCGGGACCAGGTCTTTAGTGGGCTTGTGCTTCCTTCTGGGTGAATCTGGTATACTGGCAATCCTGGCAACTGCTTGCTCCACAGATCAGCCATTTTGTGTTTCCCAGGGATGCCCAAGTTCCTTAGAAACACTCTGTCACCAGGCTGTAAATCATATACTCTCACCTTTAGGTCAAAGTTTTGCTTCTTTCACTGGCCACGGGTGTCTGAGACAGCCTTGGCTTTCTCATATGCTGTCTTCAGACTCTTCCTCAGGAGGACCACATATACTCTGTGTGAGACCATTGAGGTATGATCTCAAGATGTGCCAAATGCACCAAAGTCCAACCAGCAGTTGAGCTTCCCTAGCAAACATCAGCCTATATGGTGACTAGCCCGTGGCCTCGTTATCAGTGCTATTATAGACATTAGAGATGAACCAAAATTTCGGCCTCTGAATCATATCGGCTGAAAATGGCCTTTTCGGCATTTTTCCAAAAGACAATTCTTGTCGGTAATGGCGCCAAAAATCGCGCATGAGCAGTAGCGGTGGGAGGACCTTCGAGTGACGTCACCCATTCTGTAGGTTGCTTGCATGTTCCTCGTGGTTAAGATGCCGCACTCGTAAGCACGTTCCCTGCTGAGGCACTGACACCTTCCCCGCGCATGAGCAGTAGCGGTGAGAGAACCTTCGAGTGACGTCACCCATTCTGTATGTGGCTTGCACGTTCCTCGTGGTTAAGATGCCGCACTCGTAAGCACGTTCCCTGCTGAGGCACTGACACCTTCCCCGCGGACGCTCCTCGTGCTTGTGAGAAGCTGCTGTGACCCGAGAGGCGCTGCTGGGACACTAGAGAAGCTGCTGGGACATGAGAGACGCTGCTGGGACCCGAGAGACGGCTTCATAGAGGGCTGCACATAGCATACTCAAGTACAAGAGTGGGAACTGTCCCTCCTGGATGGCTACCCTTACTACTATTCGCCAGTGAGCAATGCATTGCCTTTTGCCTTACTTAAACTGACAGAAACAATCCAACTAGTATTATTTAATTTACTGTACTACTGAAATTGAAATGAATGATCTTTCTGTCTATAGCAGTCAAACAACATGTATTACTTACTACTTGGCCTTTGTTAAACAAGCCACTCTTGCCATGCAGTATAGTATTTAAAAAATGTCTGTCTGTCGGCAGTGCAGTACATCTGACTTGTAGAAAAAATTATATTTGATATAATTGAACTGATCTGAAATGGAATGCATGCTATTTATTTTTGGAACTATTCTGTAGTATACTATAAATGTCACTTTGTCTTTTCAGTATAGTTAGTTATACAGTACACACTGATATGAGAGCAAGCACATGATTTTTTAAACATGACAGTACCCAATAAATATAATATATATTTAATAATGATATATTATATTTTATTGCATTGGGGCTGGAACACAGTGTGGTCTACTGTATGACTATGTATGTAACCGGCAGCTACATACATACATTTTTATCGCTCATGCAGTCGCTGACACCTTAGGGAGAGAGAACTGAATTACTAGTTCTGATTTAAGTTGAAAATTAATAAAGTCTTCTTCTTAGGCTTAGTCTTAGCCATTTTATTTTTATATTATTTATTTATTATTTTTTTATGCTTTTTTTTTTTTTGTTTTATTTTGTTGGGTCAATGTGCACTGACTGCAGTCTGCACTGCAGGATATGCTGTAGTTACTTTAAATTATTATAATTTTGTATTTTATTTGATTTTATCTTCTGTGTACACTGTCCAATTTATTTGGGTTGCTTTTTATTAAAGTACTTATTTACATTACTGGATTGTACTATTCTTTTATTCATAAACTTAATGATTCAGTTGAATATGAATAATATAATGAATATAACACATTTTTATATAAATAATTTTTTTGTTTAATATATAAAAAGCCATTTTCAGTATCGGTGCTGTTTCGGTTTTCGGCCTAGTGTATTTTTTATTTTCGATATCAGTTTCGGCACCAAAAAACCCATTCGGTGCACCCCTAATAGGCGTGTACAATAGCTGCAATGTGCCTGCTCCAATGCTGTTACTTTTCAGTCGTAAGAGTCCCAACCATATCCAGGAGGGAGCGATTAAAGCATTCTGGCTGGGGATCAGCTTGAGGGTGGTATGGAGTGGTACTGCTGAACACCTAACAGGTCTAACAGTCTTTTAATGGGTCTACTCTCAAAGTCTCTCCCCTGGTCAGAGTGAATACGCTGAGGTAGGCCGTAGTGGACAAAGAACTTCTCTACCAAAATTTTGGACACAGTAGATGCTTGCTGATCCTTAGTTGAGAATGCCTGGGCATACTGGGTGAAGTGGTTGATCACCAACAGAGCATTTCCCTGTTCACTCGAGTCAGGCTTCAAACACAGAAAATCAATACACACCAATTCCAGTGGTCCTTGACTTTGAAGATGGCCCATTGGGGCTTATCTGTGGGGTAAAGTCTTCCTCTGTATACATCCTATGCAGGAGTGACAATATCCCTCAACTTCAGCCCGCATACATGGCCAATAGAACCGGTCTCGGACCAGTTTGAATGGCCTCTCAGGCCCTAAGTGGCCATGATTGTCCCTAAGTCCCTATCTGAAAGCTTAGGTAGGCCGTTATCCCTGATCTGGGACAAATCACAGTAGTATTTGGGGATACCTGCCACTGAGACTCCAGTGGCTTCTGCCCCAGTTGTTCCTCTGGTCTGATGTTCCGCTCTCTGACACAAGGCTTGTATACCTTCTGGAGTCAGTTGAGTCCACTCTTCAGAGGAAATCCCCAAGTCATAGGGTCTCCTCTACAGGGCATCAGCGTATCTGTTCCCAATTCCTAGGTGGTATTTTAGGCTGAAATGGAACCTGATAAGATGGCCAACCACCTGTGCCCGGTGGCATCTGGTTTTGATGTGGTGAGTATGTACATGAGTGGGTTGCTGCCAGTTTTGACCACGAAGTCTGCACCATACAAGTAGTCTTTCAACGTGTCCACCACTGCGCACTTCAGAGCCAAGAATTCTAACTTGTGAGTAGTTTCGTTTTTCTCAGCAGGTGCAAGACCTCGACTTACATAAGCAACAGGCCGCAGGTATCAATCTCAGCCCATCTCGACTGGCATCAACATGCAGCTCATATGGCTTGGCTGGATTGGCATAGGCCAGAACAGGTGCAGTTGTTAGAATCCACTTCAGCCTCCGAAAGGCTTGCTCACACGGGTAAGTCCACTGTTCAGTCCACTGTTCTTGGATTGACTCCGAGGCTTTCTGGGCCCTCCATGTTGTTTGATCAGCTTCGCTAGGTCTGGGTCATCATTCTCATCCTAATTTTTCAGTAACTCATAAAGAGGGGGGCTATTCTAGCAAATCCCTCAACAAATCCTCCTGTAGTATGAGCAAAATCCCAGGAATGACCTAAGCTCAATTACATTGGTAGGCGTTGGCCAAGAGGTGACAGCTTCCAGCTTCTGAGGGTCAGTAGCTATTCCTTCAGCGGAGAAAACATGGCCGAGGTAATTAATTGAAGGCTGGTAAAATTGACATTTTTCCAGGGACAGCTTCAATCCCTCGTCATGGAGTCTCCTCAGAACCTTCTCCGGACGCTCTTCATGTTCTTTGAGAGTTTTGCCGAAGACAATGATATCGTCTAGACACACCAACACTTTGATTAGGTTCATGTCCCCTACTGTCTTCTTCATCAGTCTATGGAACATTGCTGGGGCACCGGACAGACCTTGATGCATCCTATCTAGCACAGCTAGGCCTCAGATAATACACTCTAATGTTTATTTCAAGATAAAACCCATTTGTCTCTTTCAATTCGCTGCTTATTCAACTGTTCACAAACTGTCCTAAAGTTAGCCAATTTCTACCATGTTTTTAAATTTTAAGATAATGTAATGTTGTAAAAAAATAAGCAAACTATACTATTAAATAGTTTTTAGCACTGACCAATTCGTATGTAGTTGAAGGTCTTAGCTTAATCGGGTGTTGCAGCCAAAACTACCTAAAAAGCCCCTTTTCAAATCTGAATGAAATTAACCACTTCAAGACAGGACTGTTTCACACCCTTCCTGCCCAGGTCATTTTTCAGTTTTCAGTTTTATATCATTTTTGTGAGAAAGAAAGTGTTTTCTTTTGGTGGTAATTAATCACCATTTTTTTAATTATTATTATTTGCTATATACAAGTGGGTATAGAAACAAAATTACATTTTGTTGCTTTCCAGCCTAAAATGAAGGCAGACACCGTTTTTGTTTTATCCAGCTGTATTTACTTAGTGCAACTTATAACATCCATGTAAAAGATATAACACCAACACGTCAGAAAAAATTCAAAAACAGAATCACTGAGTTGGAAAAAGGATCACCCCCTCCTAAAAATGACTTGTGAAATCAATGAGTTGTAGCTAATCACCTTCTCAATGGCACACAAAGCCATTTGACTTGCAACTGTGATCAGCTGTGGTAATTTTAATTAGCTCAGCATGAAAAGAGATTTCCTGGACCATTTCAGTTTCTGCAACTGTGCAACTTCAGTGCAACTGAAGCAAACAGTCAACTATGGCTGGCAAGACACTGTCAAAAGATATCCAGGATAAAGTTGGACATGCACAAGTCAGGAGATGGATACAAAAAAAATGTCAAAAGCTTTAATAATGCCTAGAAGCACTGTGGGCTCCATTCACAAAGCAGTATCTTACAGCATTTGAGTATGTGATACGATACTGCACAGCGTTTTTTCAAAAGTTTTTTTGGCATTCACTTAAAAACGCTACTAAAAGACCAGCTTAGTTATTTTATGAAGTCATGCGGTATTTTAGTAGTGAAAACATGCGGTAATATAACATCAGAACCATATCGGGCCACATGCCCTTAATGAGGGGGATGCTTTGAGGCAAGAGCTCTACCTGCCCCCCAAAGCACCCCCAGATCCCGCCATATTCGCTATGTGAATGACTAAGGTGTAAAAAAGGACAGGAGGCAGTTTTTGACAAGTCCTTTATTAAAAAAAAATTTTAAAGTCCCCCGTTATAGCTCTATCGTCAGTCATGATGCCACTGCCGACCCAAGAAAAAAATAAAGTTCCACTCCTGACGAAGGCTCCGGCTGTCTGACAGTTCTTAAATAACTAAGCCCCCTTGTGAGGTCACTGATGCAGCATGCTCCCAAACGGTGATGTCACAAGGGACAGTGCCACATGGTCATTTAAGTACTGTCAGATGGGGGAGCTGTCAGACTACGGGAGTCTTTGTCGGGAGCAGAGCTTTTTTTTTTCTCGGGTTGGGGTGGCGGGCATCGTGATTGATGATACAGTTGTGCTCATAAGTTTACATACCCTGGCAGAATTTATGATTTCTTGGCCATTGTTCTGAGAATATGAATGATAACACAAAAATGTTTCTTTCACTCATGGTTAGTGTTTGGCTGAAGCCATTTATTATCAGTCAACTGTGTTTACTCTTTTTAAATCATGTCAACAGAAACTACCCAAATGACCCTGATCAAAAGTTTAAATACCCCAGTTCTTAATACCGTGTATTGCCCCCTTTAACATCAATGACAGCTTGAAGTCTTCTATGGTATTTGTGAACGAGGCTCTTTATCGTTTCAGATAGTACAGATGCCCATTCCTCTTGGCAAAAAAATGTTGGGCTGTTTTGCATGAACTGTACATTTGAGATCTCCCCAGAGTGTCTCAATGATATTGACGTCTGGAGACTGAGATGGCCACTCCAGAACCTTCACTTTATTCTGCTGAAGCCAATGACATGTCGACTTGGCCTTGTGTTTTGGATCATTGTCATATTAGAATGTCCAATTACATCCCATGCACAGCTTCCTGGCTGATGAATGCAAATGTTCCTCCAGTATTTTTTGATAATATACTGCATTCATCTTGCCAACAATTTTGACCAAATTTCCGGTGCCTTTGTAGCTCACACATACCCAAAACATCAGAGATCCACCTCCTTACCTTTCATCATAGGCTTTGTTGACTCGTCTCTAAATGTAGCGTTTATGGTTGCAACTAAAATCAAAATTTTGGTCTCATCACTCTAAATTACTTTGTGCCAGAAGGTTTAAGGCTTGTCTGTGTGCTGTTTGGCGTATTGTAAGCTGGATACTTTGTGGCATTTGCGTAGTAATGGCTTTCTTCTGGCGATTCGGCCATGCAGCCCATCTTGCTTCAAGTGCCTCCTTATTGTGCATCTTGAAACAGCCACACCACATTTTCAGAGAGTCCTGTATTTCACCTGAAGTTATTTGTGGGTTTTTCTTTGCATCTCAAACAATTTTCCTGGCAGTTGTGGCTGAAATTTTAGTTGATCTACCTGACCATGGTTTGGTTTCAACAGAACCCCTTATTTTCCACTTCTTGATTAGAGTTTGAACACTGCTGATTGGCATTCTCAATTCCTTGGATATCTTTTTATATCCCTTTCCTGTTTTATACAGTTCAACTACCTTTTCCCACAGATCCTTTGACAATTCTTTTGTTTTTAACTCAGAATCCAGAAATGTCAGTGCAGCACTGGATGAAGGATGCAAGGGTCTGCCAGCAGTCCAGAAACACACTGACCTTTTATACACACACACACACACACTTATTACAAGCAAACAGATAACAGGTGAGGATGGTTACCTTTAATAGCCATTCAAACCCCTTTGTGTCAACTTGAGTGCATGTTATCAGGAAAAAATCACCAGGGTCATTTGGGTAGTTTCTGTTGTCATTACGATTTAAAAACAGTAAACCCAGTTGATTGATAATAAATGGCTTCACCCAAACACTAACCATGAGTGAAAGAAAAGTGTTTGTGTTATCATTCATATTCTCTGAAAAATGGCCAAGAAATCATAAATTCTGCCAGGCTTTGTAAACTTATTTTTTTTTGCTTTTTAATCAAGGACTTGTCAAAAACTACATACAGCAAGAGGCCTGCAGCTCTGAAGCAGTTGCAGGAATTTATGACAAAGAGAGGTCATTGTGTGCATGTGACAACAATATCAAAAATTCTCCACAAATGTGTCTTGTGTGGGAGAGTTGCAAGAAAAAAGCCACTCCTCAAGAAAGACCACATGCAGTCAAGACTGGGCTTTGCCAAAGTGCACCTTGAAGATTCTGAGGCCACATGCAAAAAGGTGTTATAGTCAGATGAGACTTAAATTCAATTATTTGGCTTCAATGCCAAATGGTATGTCTGGCAGAAATCCAATACAGCTCACCATCCAAATAACACCATTTCGACAGTAAAACACGAAGGTGGTAATATACTGTTATGGGAGTGTTTCTCTGCAGCAGGGACTGGAGCAGGATAAAAAAGGAAAAATGGATGGAGAAAATACCATCAAATTCTTGAGGGATATCTGCTGCCCTCTGCCAGAAAATTGTCAATGGGAAGAAGAATTTCCTTCCAACATGACAATGACCCAAAGCACACACCAAAAATTACCACGCAGTGGTTGAATGAGAAAAAGGGGAATGTCCTTCCATGGCCTAGTCAGAGCCCAGACTTAAACCCCATTGGAAATCTGTGGAATGACTGCAGTGCACAAACGGTCCACATCAAATTTAACTGAACTTGAGCAGTGCTGCAAAGAAGAGTGGGGAAATACTGCAAAGTCTAGATGTGCAAAGTTAGTAGAGACATATCCCAACAGACTAAAGGCTGTAGTTAAAGCAAAAGGTGGTTCAATAAAGTACTGACACAAGAGGATGATAATTTTTCCAAATCAGTGATTCTGTTTTTAATTTTTTTTTAATTTTTTTTTATTATTATGACATTTTGGTGTTATATCTTTCACTTGGATTTTATCATTTGCACTATCAACTGATGAACTGTGTGTTTTTATTTCAGGCTGTAAAAAACAAAAGGTCATTATTTAAAAGGGAGGTGATTCTTTTCTATACCCACTGTAAGGTAAAAAATACATTTAAAAAAAAAGAAAAACAGTTTCTCATAAAGTTAGGCCAAAATGTATTCTGCTATATTTTTTGGTAAAAATAACCCAAATCCAGTATACATTATTTAGTGTATACTGTCTACAAACTATGATGTACATATCATTTGAAAATTGAACAATCTTTGTGTGCTGACTACCTATCTCATTTCTTGAGGCCCCAAAACGCCAGTACAAATACCCCCCCCCCCCCCAAATGACCCTTTTTTTTAAAGTAGATAGTCCAAGGTACTTAGTTAGAGGGATGGTAAGTTTTTTGAAGTTGCATTTTTTTGCAACGATTTTTTGGAAAATAAAGAAATTGAACAAAATGTATTTTTTCACATAGCATAGGCACACTTACAAATACACCCCAAAACAAATTTCACATTACACCTCTCAAGTATGATGTATTGGCCCAAAATCCAAGGAGAACCATTGTGTTTTCAATAAATTATGCGTCTAATTTCCTGAAACACACACAAAATTACTACATTTAAAAAATGTTTAAATGACAATTGCACGGTCATGCTACGCTGTAGCCAAACAGAATTTTTAGCATTTTGTTCCCACAAATAAAGCTTTCTTTTGGTGGTATTTGATCACCTCTGTGTTTTTTATTTTTTGCTAAACAAATAAAAAAAGACCTAAAATTTTTTTTTTTTTTAAAGTGTCTTTTGTTTCTGTCATAAAATTGTGTACGTTTTGATGGACACTGATAGGGCAGCACTGAAAGGCACCGATGAGGTGGCACCAATAAGGCAGCACTGATGAGCACTGGTAGGTGGCACTGATATGCAGCACTGATATGCAACAATGATAGGCATTGATAGGCGGCACTGATGGGCACTCATGGGTGGCACTGGTGGGCACTGATGGGCACCGATAGGCGACACTGATGGGCGCTGGAAGGCTGCACTGATGGGTACTTATGGGTGACACTGATAGGCGGCACTGCTGGGCACTGATAGGCAGCACTGATGAGCACTGATACATGGCACTGATGGGTACTGATATGCGGCACTGATAGATGGCATTTTTAGGCATCACTAATGGCATTGGCACTGGCAGGCATTGGGGATGGGCACTGATTGGCAGCTGACTGGGCACTGATTGGCATTTCCCTGGTGGTCTAGGGTGGCATACCTGATGTTCCAGTTTGGTGGCCATTCCTGGTTGTCCCGGTGGCATCTTGGTGGTCCTGGGTGGGCATCCGAGGGGGGGCTGCACTGATAAACAATCAGCACAGACCCCCCCATCAGGAGGGAAGCCGATCGGCTCTCCTCTATTCACATCTGTCAGACGCGAGTTTGGAAAAGCCGATCAATGGCTCTTCCTGTTTACATTGTGATCAGCCATGATTGCACATGGCTGATCACGTGGTAAAGAGTCTCCGTCAGAGGCTCTTTACCAAGATCGGTGTAGCGGTGTGTCAGACTGACACACTGCACCACTGATCGCTGCGATGCGCACCCCCTCAAGCGAGCAAGAGCGCTCGTTTTGGGAGGCCGTTATATGACGTCCACCCAGAACAAGAGCCGTGGCGCCCAGCCATAATTTGATGGCTGGCGGGCGGGAAGCAGTTAAAGATGTAATTTTTGCCACAAGTTTTTAGAAAATGAAGAAAGAATAAAATTTAAATATATTTGTTTACACAGATACACAGAGTTGTCAATTAATAATATATTTCTAACATAGGTATACTTAGAATTCCCCCCAAAAAAACAATCTGCTACTCCTCTTGTATATAGGGTTACCACATGTTTTAGCCTTTTCATAGCCTAACTACATAGAGAGGCCCAAGGAATTCTAGAGGCTTAAATTACGCTTCTAATTTCCTGACTACCCATCACATTTTTGGAGGCCCTGGAGTACCAGGAAAGTGGAAACTCCCACAAAATGACCACATTTTGGAAAAAAAACACTCCAGGGTATTTTCTAAGAGGCATAATGAGTCTTTTGAAGACTTAATTTTTTTTGCCTAAAATTTTCATAAAGTACAAAATGAAAATGAAATTGTACTGTATACATCTATACAAAGGTGTCAGTTAATAGGATATTTCTAACACACAGCACTGACATACTTAAATGCATCTTCAAAGAATTAAATTTAAAGGGTTTCTTCCATATTGGCCAAAAGTCACATTAAATGGACCCTCTCCCTGCTTCAGGGTATTTAAAAAAAAAAATTGTATGTTAAATGTCCCCTATGGTGGTGCCTAGCTTACCTAATAGCCTTGAAAATGGCCAGAATTTGCAATCAAGATACAGCCCCATAGACTTCAATGGGATTGGCAGTTGCATTCAACATTTTTGAGTTTCAAACAGGATTCAATGACACCCTTCAAATTTGATCTGGACAGATTTGCACATCCCTATTCAAAATAAATCACTCACCTCTAAGAAGGTGAGCTAGCTGGCAAGTAACCAGTTCAGGTGCGTCCTGCAGAATCTCTCTTGCAACAAAGGCAGAAGATGAGTCATGGATCTCTTGATCACCATCCAATCTCTTTCCTGGATTGATGATTTTCACAATTGATGATGCCAAATTTTCATCTTCACTATGAATGACAAGAAAAATATCCTAAAGCAAAAGCATTAGCTATTTTAGAATGTTAGACATATATTTTGTAAATAGATAGATACTATGCTCTGAATAACAATCATGTAAAAAAATGTTAGCAACTGTGTTGCATCCCTTTAACCTATCCATACTCAACCTCATCATAGTACTTATTCCTAACCCTTTTCTAACTTTATGTGTTAACTCATTCAAATTAACCCTTAACAATTACCTTAAACCCTAGCACTCAAATTAGGCCCTTAATTTATCTTGAAATTCACTTAAAAGAGAAGCACGGGTTTGCTTTTTCTGCTTACATCTATGTGAGCTGCTGATATCTAAAAATGTTTCCAACCCTCTCAGAAGTCTCTCCATTCTGTTAAAATGTAGCTAAATATCTGTGGGAGGGGCTACAGACTTTCATTCAGTGTAATACCGACAATGGTCTGGCTCTGGAGTCTGGATCCACCCGCTTTCCTGTCATCTTGCTTGAATGATGTCGGCTCTCTGCTCTCTCCTGAGACTTCACAGTTTGCTCCCTCCTCCCTTCTCTCTCCTCCCTCCTCCTCTGCAGCCTGTTCAGATTGTCAGAGGAATCCAGCACAGATATCAGCACTTCAGTGACTAAGGTAGGAGAAGTCACTGATAGTGCTGTGTATGTAAATGTCCTCTACATATTACTATCTACCAGAGTGAAAACAATATATTTTTAAAGCAGAATACACATATAGATGTGACAGCACACAGGCATTCCATGCATTGCTGGTATAGTAAAATGAAATAAGATCAGAGCTAACATTGTGAATGAATCCTTTTATTGACTATCTGGATTTTTATATGAGACAATAAAACCTTCCATTCAAATCTACTTATATTCTCATACTAAAGCACAGAGCTCCTCAGATATGGACGGAGCTTTGCTCGCCTAAAATTGGTGTATTACCTAGTACCCCTAGAGTAATAATGTTTCCTTCATTGTAAAATAGAGTATTGCAGGATTACAGACCCCTTACATTTGTAATGCTATCTGGGGCTGTATTACACAGCGTATTCATGCAGCTGCACAAGTACAAGTACAATATACAAATATAACGTGTTGAGGTGTCCTGGAATGTTGAAATCAATTCTAGGCTGATAGCTGCAGTGTCATCACATGCCGTACAGTGTCATCACATGCTGTACAGGGCCATCACATGCCATACAGAGTCATCACATGCCGTACAGTGTCATCACATTCCATACAGTGTCATCACATGCCATACAGAGTCATCACATGCCATACAGTGTCACCACACGCGGTACAGATTCATCACATGCCATACAGTGTCATCACATGCCATACAGAGTCATCACATGCCGTACAGAGCCATCACATGCCGTACAGAGTCATCACATTCTGTACAGAGTCATCACATGCTGTACAGGGCCATCACATGCCGTACAGAGCCATCACATGCCATACAGAGTCATCACATGCTGTACAGGGTCATCACATGCCATACAGAGCCATCACATGCTGTACAGAGTCATCAATTGCTGTACAGTGCCATACAGAGCCATCACATGCCATACAGAGTCATCACATGCTGTGCAGGGTCATCACATGCCATACAGAGCCATCACATGCCGTACAGAGTCCTCAATTGCTGTACAGTGCCATACAGAGCCATCACATACCGTACAGAGCCTTCACATGCCATACAGTGTCATCACATGCTGTACAGAGCCATCACATGCCGTACAATGCCATACAAAGCCATCATATTCCGTACAGAGCCATCACATGCCATACAGAGCCATCACATGTTGTACAGAGCCATCACATGCCATACAGAGCCATCGCTGCACATGCACGGTTTATTGGATGCATTATCTGGTGGGAGCCATTATTCGATAGGAAACCTACAGTTGGCTACCAGTGGGGAGAAGGAGGTGAAGTGAGAGACGCTTGGCAGATGGAAATGGGGCGACATAGAGAGAGGACACAGAGCTGCTAATCATCTGTTGCCACAGCCCTGCTATTGAGAGGAGGCCTGAGCCGAGGGCCTGTACTGCGAGGAGGTGAGTCACCTTCTCCGTGTATGTCTACAGGCCAATATCTACCTACACAGGAGGGCACACCCATGTACACAGGCCAATACCTACTTACACAGGGGGGCACAGCCATGTACACAGACCGATACCTATCTACACAGGAGGGCACACCCATGTACACAGGCCGATCCCTACCTACACAGAGCGGCACACCCATGTACGCATGTCAATACCTACCTACACAGGGTGGCAGACCCATGTATGCATGCCAATACCTACCTACACGGGGCGGCACACCCATGTACACAGGCCTATACCTACCTACACAGGGAGGCACACCCATGTAAGCAGGCCGATACCTACCTACACAGCAGGGCACACAGAACAATGCCCCCCATCGGATAATGCATCTGATGAACTGTGCATGCGCAGCAATGGCTCTGTAGGGCATGTGATGACTCAGTATGGCATGTGATGATTCGGTACGGCATGTGGTGGCTCTGTACGGCATGTGATGGCTCTATACAACATCTACTGACACAGTACAGCATGTGATGACTATGTATGGCATGTGGTGGCACTGTACAACATGTAATGACTCTGCACGGCATGTGATAGCTCTGTATGGCATGTGATGACTCTATACAACATGTAATGACTCTGTATGGCATGTGATGGTTCTGTATGGTTCTGTTCGGCATATGGTGGCACTGAATGGCATGTGGTGACACTGTACGGCATGTGATGGCTCTGTACAACATGTAATGACACTGTACGTCATGTGATGACTCTGTACAATATGAAATGACTCTGTACAGCATGTGGTGGCACTGTACAGCATGTGGTGGCACTGTATGGCATGTGGTGACACTGTACGGCATGTGATGACTCTGTACAACATGTAATGTCACTGTACGGCATGTGATGGCTCTGTACAACATGTAATGATACTGTACGGCAAGTGATGACTCTGTACGGCAAGCGATGACTCTGTACAGCAAGTGATGGCTTTGTACGGTATGTGATGGCTCTGTATGGCTCTGTACAGCATGACATGGCACTGTATGGTATGTGGTGACACTATACGGCATTTGATGGCTCTGTACAACATGTAATGGCACTGTATTGCATGTGATGGCTCTGTACAACCTGTAATGACACTGTATGGCATATGAATGCTTTACCGGCATATGGTGGCACTGTATGGCATGTGATGACTCTGTATGGCATGTGGTGGCAATGTATGGCATGTGGTGACACTGTACGGCATGTGGTAACACTCTATGGCATGTGATGGCTCTGTACAACATGTAATTACACTGTATGGCGTGTGATGGCCGTGTACAGCATGTAATGACACTGTACAGCATGTGATGACACTGTATGGCATGTGATGACTCTGTATGGCATGTGGTGGCACTGTACGTCATGTGATGACTTAATACAACATGTAATGACTCTGTACGGCATGTGATGACTCTGTACTGCATGTGATGACTTTGTACGGCGTGTGATGGTATGGCAATGGTATTCTGCTCAGATTTTCTGATGTGGGAGCTGCAGCAAGCATAGCAGGCAACTATACAGTGTACACACACATGCAGGCTATTTGTATATACAGTGTACATATCAAGGCTTTGTCTGTGCAAACAGTGAGCAGTTAGTTCTAGGCTGTATCTCTGTAGTTTGTGCATATTCCAGGCTGTTTTTGTGTGTGTGTGTGTGTGTGTGTGTGTGTGTGAATGCAGCTAAAATTGGGGAAGAAGCCCTCTCCAACACCCTCCAGATCCTGTCAAGCAACTTCTGTTTCCTGTATGAGGTCAAATTACTATGGAAACAGAGCCATGTGACCAACATGCTCGTTCCCAACCACGACTCTCAGGGGAGGGTGGGCAGAGGCAGGGGGTGTGTTGGTGTGTTGCTGAAGTTGTATACACCCCCTGAGAACATTTCAAACAGGCAGCTGGAGGAAAGTTTAAGTGCACATGCTGGAGAAAACTAAAGGCGGTAGGAAAAAAAGATGATTTGTGATGAATGTAATAGGTGCTATTTATTTAACCCATCCTATACTTCTCCTTTAACTAATTTCCAACTTCAACCAAAATGTTTTATTTTATATTGAGATTCATGAAATTTTTTATTTTTTTTAAAATTTAGAACCATGTCTGTGTACCTGTTGGGGAGATTTATTTCTCACTGTCTGCCAGAACAGGAAGTGATGTGATTTTGCTTTTTTTGGAACACCGATCCAAACAAAGGTTAAAGCTTCTCACAATGTTCCTACTGCTGTTATTGCCTGTACTAGAATTAGGAGCACAGGCATTACCACGGGGGAAAATCTCCCTGATAGGGTCACCAACAGAAATAAAAACGTAACAGAAATTTTTACTTCTTGCTTATTGTATCCAAAACCAAAGAAATGTCTGTAGCTAGGTTTTAACCTAACATTAAGGTAAACCTGCAATATTTAAAATAACGACTAACTTTCAATCTTAAACTGAAAGTTTACGTTGCTAAGTGAAAATATGCTTACTTTAGTAAATCAACTCTTCTGAATCCTCTGCCACTGGAAACAAGTTGACGGTGCAAAGGAAAAATAGGATTTTTGTACTCACCGTAGAATCATTTTCTCTGAAGTTCATTGACAGACACGGCACCTTTAATCTTAAACTTAGGGTTATATCGCCACCTTCAGGAGAGGACTAGTCAGAACATGTAAAAACAGCAAAACTGCACAGTACCGCCCAGGGGGCGGTCCTACTGGCTGTAACCCCTCACTGCTTCTAGCAGCTCAGTTCGTCAAAAAGCAGTACAAACATAAATAGGAGGGGTGGGTGCTGTGACTGTCAATGAACTTCAGAGACACAGCACCTTTAATCTTGACCTTAGGGATGTCCCCAAGCAGTGTCAAAAAAAGAGGGGTGGGAACAGCAAGAAAATAAACTCCACCCATAACAACCAGAACTCCTCAACAGAGGAGTTGCAACCTTAAACAGCCGCCTGCAAATCCTTGCGGCCGAAGCAAGCATCCGAAGATGAGCTCACATCAACCTTGTAAAGTTTAGTGAAAGTGTTAACGGATGACCAGGTTGCCACCTTACACACCTGGGAAACGGACGTTTGATGTCAGAAAGCCCAGGAGGCACCGATTGCCCTGGTCGAATGTCCAGTGACAGGAAAGGGGGGCGCCCGCCCCCTTATGGCTTAAGCCTGAACCACGATCTGTCTGATCCACTGTAAAATGGTGGCCAACGAGACAGCCAGGCCCTTCTTCAGACTAGCCACTGATACAAACAGCGAGTCCGACCTCTGCAAAGGAGCTGTAGCAGACAGATACACCTGCAGCGCCCGGACCATGTCCAAAGAATGCAAAGCAACCTCTTTGGAATGGGATGGCCGAGGACATAAGGACGGAAGCACAATGTCCTCATTTAGATGAAAGGCCGAAAACAACCTTTGGAAGAAATGAAGGCTGCGGAAGCAGGACCGCTTTATCCTTGTGGAGAATCAAGTAGGGAGACTTGCATGACAAGGCCACCAACTCAGAAATCCTCCTGGCAGATGCCAATAGCCACTAGAAAGACTACTTTCTGAGAGAGTGTCAATAAGGGAATCTCCCTAATGGTTACAAACGGCGGTTTCTGAAGCACCGAGAGCACCAGGTTCAAATCCCACAGAGGCAGCGGTGGTCAAACCAGAGGGGACACATGTCAAACCCCCTGAACAAATGTTCTCACCAATGATTGAGTCGCCAAAGGTCGATGAAAAAAGACAGCCAAAACGCTAAGCCAAAGGGGAGAACTAGAAATTGGTAGTGCTCATTCCCGACCGCAAATCGTAGAATCCTCTGATGCCTAACTCATATGGGGACATGCAAGTGTGCATCCTTGATGTCCAAGGAGGCCAAAAAATCCCCCTGATTCGAGTGCAGTGACCACGGAGTGAACTGATTCCATCCTGAACCTTTGTACTTTAACAAATTCGTTGAGGGCATTGAGATCCAGGACCGGACAGACGCCTTCCTTCTTTGGGACTACAAACTGCCCTGATGAAACCAGTTCGCAGACCCACTGGTTGGAAAGGAGAGAGGTCCACCGGGCTGCAAACTCCCGAAGGTGACCCCCCACCCGAGCGTTGGGCAGGGACAAACCTTCATGTGGCAACAGATTTGCTTGTAGGCTTGTTTGGCTTGCGAAACCAGGGATGCTTTTGTCCCTCATCGGGCACCTTGTCGGACTGGGAACACTTACCTGCCGACCCGGGTGGACAAAAAATCCACTTCTGGGTGGAAAAAGAGGGCCCCTGCCTATGGCGTGGCTCCTTACCTTTTCTGGACTGTGGGAACAAAGTACTCTTTCCCCCAGTAACATTCTTAATAATGTCATCCAGCGAGGCTCCAAATAGCCTCTCCGCATGGAAGGGCAAATCTGGCAGTGCTTTCTTAGATGCCTGGTCCACAGACCAGCATTTTAGCCAAATCAGGCGACGTAGCACCACAGCTGATACTGAGGCTCTAGAAAGCAAGGGGGTCATATTTAAGGCTGCATCACAGACATACTTCAGGCCCTGCACCAACTGGTCTGCCAGTTCCATGCAGGAGGGGAAACCTGTTGTTTCTCCAACACACGTTGCAACAACTTAGCCCATTCAGTAAGTGTCTGTGACACCAGGGCCATAGCTAACACTGGCCGCAATGCTGACCCCACCACAGTAAACATGGACCGGGCAACCGCCTCGGCCCTTCTGTCAGCAGGGTCATCCTCACTGTCCGAACGTTCCTGGTCCTCATTCTCGAAAAGTCAGAACAGGGGCCGCCTGCCACAGCGGGATCCGAGTCTGAATCAGAGCTTTCCCCAGAAGACGGTGGGGGGAGGGGGCATTTTTTACCCCCCTTGCGCCCGCATTCCACTTCCACTCTGGCAACAAAGGACTCCAGGACCGCCAACAGAGCGTCCATAGGTACTGCAGGTGCAAGGGAACCAGTTGCAATAACAGGGATGTCTGGGGAAGAAGCGCTAGCTTCTGATGCCATGCTGACCCACTCTCGCCTGTCACCACTAAGAACCTAAGGCAAGAAACACAAAACACCCACCCTCCTAGCTGCCACAGACTGAGAGGCCCCCCACAGGGCTCACCACCCTGGCCCAGGTACTGCGATGTGATGCCGCCATCCTCTCTCCTGTGTCAGCCACAAGGTGTTTTGTGTCAGTTTCACGCTGTTCCAGAATGAACCAGCTGCCCAGCGCTAGGGTAAAACAAAACTGAGCTACTAGAAAACTTCCAGAAAATGGCCACGGTTAAGAAACTGGCTGCTGCTACAAGAAAATAGCCGCAGCCACCGGAAAATGGCCGCAGTTCGTGTGGCGGCCAGTCCCCCACATGGCATACACAGATACCCCAAAAAAGGCCTAAAACCAGGGAAAAAGATGAGCGGACCACCAACCGCCCAGCACAGTCACTGCCAGGACCCAGAGCCCCCCCCCTCCAGAGGACCCCCGGCCAGGTACGTGCACCGCACCCCCTATGCCCAGTCACACAGCGGCCCATCAGCATGGGAAGGAGAGAAAGGGACAGGGAGAGAAGAAAGGGAGAGGGAGAGACCCCCTACCTCACAGGGAATGCCTAGCTGCTCCATACTGCCAAGACAGGTGTAACCATACTTACCCCTCCTGCAGGGACTGCTGGACGCATTCCATGGACAGGCCCATCACCCGAGCAGTACGGGGCGGCTGTCGGCCACGGCACACTGTGACACGGACAGCAGTAGCCCAGTCATATGTGTGCCCCAGAGTATATAGCTCCCTGGCCGCCCCTGTATAAGACAGAGCATGTCGTGGCCGACACAGCACGTGGCTAAGGTCTGCACACGCTCGATGGTCAGGCTGGGGAGACTGTCAGGATCTATATTATCCAGCCTGTCACCCAGCCCGGCTGTTGATTACAGATCACAGGAAAAATTCCTAGGACCAATGGTCCCCACAGGGAGCCAGATCTTTCTCCTACACTAGGCAGAAAAAAACTGAGCTGCTGGAAGCAGAGTGAAGGGTTATAGCCAGTAGGACTGCCCCCTGGGCGGTACTGTGCAGTTTTGCTGTTTTTACATGTTCTGCCTAGTCCTCTCCTGAAGGTTGCGATATAACCCTAAGGTCAAGATTAAAGGTGCTGTGTCCATAAATGAACGAAAGAGAAAAGTGGTTGTTGGAGTGGACCAACTGAGGTCTCTGGGGAGTCTGAGGGGTCTCTTTAACCAAACCATAATATATAGACCTCAGCACTGAAAAATAATCTGTCTTTTTACCCATTAAGTTAAAAGTAACTAGTTACTTCTTAAGAACAACTCTCTCTAAAGCTGGCCAAGATTCGAACCATGTATGGGCAGGCTGAATGTCCTCAAGTAAATTTATCGATCCACTTGGGTACAACCAGCATGTCAGATTTTAGGATATGATTATTGCCAGCAAATATAGTCGCTGATGATAATCACTGCGTTCTCCCAGAAAGGATGGCTTGCCATGCCCTATAGCCCTGTGGGAGGGATTCCCCCATCAACACAGTTAGCAAATGAGTGATTTTCTTCACTGAAACCTGTGGTTGCAGGAAAGAAAATGGCATCATCTATGGCCTGCTTTACTCACCTCCGGTGCTCTCACCTGTTGCCCCATTGTTCCATCAGTTTTAGGTAAACACCAGGTGCTTATAGCTTTAAGGCAGTAAGTGACCTCCTGCCGGGATGCAGTGCTCCACCAGAATGGCCAATTGCCATCTAATAACACTGTCACTTGATGAGAAGGAGAGAGCAGTTTACCCTGTGTAAGCTCTAACATCATCTGGCATGGTGCTTACACAAAGTTGGAACTCTCAGGATCGAATGGCAAACAGAACCATAGGGAAGTGATCAGAAGATATCAATGGGTGGGTTGTTGCCACTTTGCACTTAGTGAGCAGAGTCACCAGGTTTATTTAACCTAACCTTAACCCTTGACCCAATCGTCTTCCTAATTAACCTGTCAATAATTTTAATGCTGTAAAACCTATCCTTAACAACAGTATCCTGTTCTGAACCTGTAACAAGGCTTACAGTATGGACATCTAAAGAAAAATTATTCCCTCATTCCTTTAGAACTCACAGAAAATGGTCTTGCCTTGTGTTATGCTCAGTTCACAGGCAGGTACTGTCAAACCTCAGGTGACCTCTGATCCCCTAAATCTTTAGCTAAAATGTCAGGCAAAGATAAGGTAAGAAGCACTAAATGAGTTGGCAAAAATACATCTAATAACTAATTCTGTACAATTCTTTAAAACAGACAGAATATTCTTGCATACATTTGCAGGTGTATCACTACTAGTAGCATGTCCATTACTTTCTTAAAAAACAACTGATTTGTGGATACGTGAAAACCTCATATTGGCATCTAAAGCAATTTTTAGATACACTGAAGCTTACTGAAAAAGGAGATAATGATGCAAAGACTTGAATACAGCTGATATTTACTCAAATTAGATTTCTTTTTCCTGGTTGCATATATAATACCTGGTGAAGGCACTGAAGTTAACAAGTGTCATTGATAACTTTTCCTCCTCATTCAGCCTATGCAGGTTTATTTCATCTTTGAAGGTGAGGTATGATTCAGGGATATCCAACTCCTCCAATATAAATCGTGTCTCGCTGTAGAAGCTGAATTCAACTCTCGTAACATTTAGAACAGGCAGACAAAGAACACTTGGTGAAGTAATCTATAGGAATAGATTTAAATATCAATGTCTCCATTAAGAACTGGAATATTGAGTAAAACATGGTAGTATCAAATGAATAGTCTAAGGTAGTTTTAAAATATGTCATTAAGAAAATTAAAAAAAAACAAATTCCAACAAACAGTAAGTTATAACCTTTGTTCAAATGTATCAAAAACTTGAACATATAATGGATGATTAACTAAAAGAGTAGAAAATGTTCAGTTAGCTTACTGAATAAGAAGCTATTTTTGTTCTTGGCTACCCAATCACGTGCAAGTGTAATAAAAAAAAGGGTTTTTTTGTTAGCGTATGATTGGAATTGAACTATTCCATTATTAAAGTGATTGTAAGGATTCATGTTTTTTTTTAACAAAAACATCATACTTACCTCCACTGTGCAGCTTGTTTTGCAGAAAGTGGCTATGCTTGGAGATAGGATGCATGGTCTAGTAAGTATGTTTGTTATTATCCACTATCTCAAGTGCAGACCAACCAAAGCAAAATACCCTGTTTCTGATCATATCAGTTCATACCACAAATTGGTGTGAGCTGAAAAAAAGTACTGCATGCAAGGAGACTACTATCATTAAACAATAAATGAGCAATACTAAAAAGGGGGAAAAATGTTGGGACTTTAGATGAGGCAAATTTGAGTAGGGCCATTGTGCCCCCATCCCTATGTACAATATAACAGAAGAAGGGGAAGTTGGACTTTAACCTCCCTGGCGGTACGATTATTTCGGATTTTAGGTGCTAAAAGCGGTACAATTATTTTGCATGAAAATTTGGCGTTTTATATTGTAGGCCTGCAATTCTTAGGAATAACTCTCTTAAATCTGTCCAAACCAGAGTCTAGCAGACATCCCGGGTATGATAAAGTTTGAAAAATGAAATCATAAATTATAATATAATAAATAATTATAAATAATTGTACCAAATAATAATATAACAATAATAAAAATTATTCAATAATGTAATCACATCAAAAACACTGAAATTTGCTCAGTTGCAGAATTGTCACTGTCATTACTTTTCAGTATTTGATGACGAATCTCCCCACAAATCGCTATCGCTCAATTCTGCGAGTGATTCTAATTTATTATCGCTGTTTTCTAGCTGCTCTAAAATCATTTTTGATGTACAGTGACAGTTTTGGTTGCTATGGACAATCTCCAGTTTCCAGGCATAAAGAACAGTTTTTATTATATAAAAGTGCATGCAGGACACTGGGCAGACCACTAGGGACAACGGGGATGTGAAATGTTTACATACAGCAATGTAATCTGTAAGATTACATTATACTGTATGTTTACTGTTTATTTCACTTTTTGAATTTGGCGCCGATCTCCGTGCCCGTGCGTCGCAACGCTCGCAGGGCACGGAGATCGCCGATGTGATAGATCGAGCGAGACACGGCTCGCTCGTACAGCGGGGAGACGACGCTGGATCCGAGGGAGAAGGTGAGTATTCCTCCTCCTGGATCCAGCGATGCAGTCCCGAGTCTGACTCGGGGATACCGCTCTTGGTATAAAAAATCCACCCCGAGTCAGACTCGGGAAAACCGTCAGGGGGGTTAAATGAGGTGTGGACCATACAGTAGATATATAATGACAATATTAGGTAGAGCCTTAACACAGTACAGTATGGAGAGTGGTATTGTTGAGAGCAGATTTTTATTGATAATTTCATCAACAAATTATAAAACAAATAAATAATTATAATGTTGTAAAATATACCTAATGATTAAAGTATTCCATCTATTTATTAAAACCTGTTCATATTTGTTCAACTAAATCACACCACACTAGAACATATGGGTGTATGATAGGGAGCTGATTTGTAATATATCTCAATAAGCAATATCATGTAAATTCATATAAAAATAATGTATAATATATAAAATCAAACATAGAAAAATGCATGGTTAAATAAGAAATAACGCGTTTCGTGGAGTATATTCCACTTCCTCAGGAGCAGATGCCAATTTGCATATCTAAAACATTATAAAAATAATAATAGTCTAACAATTGACCCAAGTAAATAAAGGGAAGAGTGTAAAAGGAAAAAGTCAACAAGTAATAGGACATAATGCCCTAGTTTACTCACAAATAAACTCACTAATCGACAAGTGGTATTGGATTGGAAGCTCATTTGGCAACAGGAGCTGAGGGAATACTGCCCATGAAAGCCACGGCGCAAAAGAGGATGTTCAAGCCAATGGGGATCTCCATTGAGTAGTAGGAGGTGACAGTTTAGCAGTCCCAGAAATGTACTATGGAATATATTGTGCATAATAATTTGTAAGTGGATATAATTATACAATTATACAATTATATAACATGCATTGTAAGACATAGACCCAAGAAAAGGAAAGAAACATCCATAAAATGTAGGTGTGCTTATATGTCTCAGTGACAATGTACAATAAATTAAGGACATCCAAGAGACACAGTGAACACCCAAGAGTGTTATAAAGGATATGTACAAAGAAGACAAAGAAAGTAAAACCCATGAGAGCTGAGGAAATCACCAACATGATAAATTGTAAAGAAAAGACACTAGACGCAATAAATCCAGTAAAATACCTCATGGTGCGACTATTGTCTGGAGTACCCATGTCTTATCCCAACAAAAGATAGGAAAGAGGAGAAGTGTAGTCCTCAATAGGATGGTATAAATGCCATCAGCGTTAACCCAGGTACCTCCCAACGTCAAACTAGGGGAGAGTCCCACCTGAGCAGCTGTAGTCGCTCAGGTGTAGGTGCCAAAAGACTCCCTCGTGTAGGGAACGCTGGTGAGAATGCCATGCGCCGGCATCATGACGCTACGTGGGTTGACGTCACATGTCTGGCACAGCAGGCGTGACATGGATGCGCCTAGGGAAAGGCCAGCCCAGACCCCCGTGTCCATGGAGGGTTGGGGGAGGTTCCTGAAGCGCATCAAAGCGCCTGAGAGCAGAGAACAAACCCATCGAGCCCTGTACATGCAACCACATGGAAACAACAAAAAAACTTCTAAATAATTAAACAGAAAAATGTATTGCAAGTACCAGAAATTATACCATACAGTACATACAACATTGATGTAAGTTGCAGATCACCTCAAAGGGGTCTGCTACCTGACCTAAACTGTAGTCTGGAATATCAACTGTGGTTGCGAATCTCCATCCCAGGATTAATACTAAAAAGGGGGAAAAATTAAGATCCGCACTGTTTCGGAGATCCTCTCTTTTGTGCCGTGGCGTTCACAGGCAGTATTCCTTCAGCTCCCACACGAGTTTCCAGTCCAATATCACCTGTCAATTAGCGAGCTAATTTGTGGGTAAACTAGGACATTATGTCCCAATATTTGTGGATTTTTTCTTTTTCCACTCTTCCCTTTCTCTACTTGAGTCAATTGTAAGACTATATTATTTTTATATCATTTTTAGATATGCCAATTTGCATCTGCTTCTGAGGAAGTGAAATATACTCCACAAAATACATTGAGCCTTCTGGAGGCAAATTTATTATCTAACCATGCGTTTCTATGTTTGATTTTATATATTATACATGCATTTTTTTAATTATGAAGAATTGACATTATATTGTTTAATGAGATATATTACAAATCGGCTCCCTACCATACACCCACAAGTTCTAGTGTGAAGTGATTTAGTTGGACCGATATGAACAGGTTTTATTAAATGGATGGAATACTGTAATCATTAAGTATATATTTTTTTTCCAATAAAATATTTTATTGATTAAAAAAGGAATAAAGATACAAATTCATACATTGTGAATGAAAATTTACATAAAAAACAAAAAAATAAAAAAAATAAAATAAAAATAGTAATATCAATGAAAAAATTAAAACCATGGGAAAATATAATAAAGCAGGAATATCTTAACCACCGACAGAAAAGAACATGAAATACAGTACTATTAGACAAATAATTGTGAATATTCAGTAGAGGATTTAAAGTGTAGCCAACAAGACCAAATATTTTGAAATTTGTCAGGAGAATCCTTAGATTGATGAATAAGGTCTTCCATGGCAGCAATAGAATCAACACGTTTAAACCATTCTGAAATTGAAGGAGTAGCAGTAGACTTCCAATATTTCGGAATACACATTTTAGCGGCATTTAATAAATGTAAGGTTAAGGATTTTTGATAAGTGGATTTTGGAACAGAAGAATGGTGTAAAAGCATTTGAGCAGGAGAAAAATCTAATGGGTATGATGTAATTAAAGATATTAAACGGTGAACTTCTTTCCAAAATGGTTGAAGTAAGGGGCAAGACCATAATAAATGTAATAGTGAACCATTGATATCAGTACATCTCCAATAGTTAGGAGGAAAAGAAGAAGATATCGTATGTAACCAAACAGGAGTATGATACCATCTGGAGAAAATCTTGAAGTTATTTTCTTGAGCAGAAACATTTGTAGAGCCTTTGTGAATATAAGAATAAACATTTTCCCATTCTGTATCTGATAATTCAATATTAAGATCATTTTCCCAATGTTTGCATGCGAGATTGGATTTAGGTGAATGAGTGGGAAAAAAAAGCAAATACATATTAGAAATCAAATGTTTTTGAGGTTCCAATTTAGTGCAAAAATGTTCAAAGGGAGTACGTTTTCTAGAATAAGTAGTACGAGTGCGAGGATCATTAAAAAAATGTCTAATTTGTAGATACGACCAATATGGAAAAGAATGATCTGGAAAAAGCAAATTAAGATCTTGGTAAGAAATAAATGAATTGTCACGGAAAAATTTGTCAGCTCTGATAATATCATTAGATTGAAATCCTTTGAGAAAAGACATTGTCATTCCCGGAGGGAAATCCGGATTTCTGCAGACAGGCGTAAGAGGACCGGAAATGGAAGATATATTACAGGTGTCACATAATTTACGAAAAATTTGTAAGGTGTTAGGAATGAAAGGATGTTTTTTACATTCCAATGGTATATGAGACGCAGAAGTCCATGGCAAATTACGAAGATGTATATTAGAGAAAGCATGTTCAATAACAACCCAAGCCTTAGTAGCAAAATGAACATTCCAATCAATAATCCTTGTTAAATGGCAAGCCCAATAATATTTAGTGAAATTCGGAAGACCGACGCCACCTTTAAGTTTGGGTAAATTAAGTCTCTCAAGGCTAATTCTAGGTTTAGACTTGCCCCAGATAAATTCAGAACAAGCACGATGAATGGAATTTAAAAAAGCTTTGGGAAGTTTGATAGGTATTTTTGAATATTTTGTAAAATAGGTAGGTCGTTTTTGGAATATAAGTCAGAGAGGGATGAGGGTAATTGAATGCCTAAATAAGTAATGGAATTGGAGTCCCATTTAAATGGAAAATTAGATTGACACATAGATATCGTTTTAGAATCTAAGGATAAATTTAATGCTTCTGAAAAATGTATCTGAAGATTCGATAATTTCGTAAACAACTCAAAATCTTTGAGAATATTTGGCAAGGTAATGTGAGGTTCGGTAAGAAATAAAAGAATATCATCAGCAAATGCTGCAATTTTATAAGTATGTTGAGCAATAGTGACACCTGTAATATCGGGGTTAGACCTAATGCGTTGTAGAAAAGGTTCCAGAGTAAGAACAAATATTATAGGAGACAAAGGGCAACCCTGACGAGTACCATTAGAGATGGGGAAGGCTTTCGACAGGTGATCATTAATCCTAACCTGGGCAGTGGGAGTGGAGTATAAAGCAAGAATAAAGTTCAACATACGATGTGGGATACCAAGTATTTTAAGACTTTCTGTCATAAAGTCCCAGGCCACCCTATCGAAAGCCTTCTCCGCATTCAGGGAGAGAAAAAAAACATTAGTATTTGTAGAGGTTAGCCATCTATGTACATTTAGTGCTTTAACTGTATTATCCCTTGCTTCTCTGCCTGGTATGAATCCCACTTGATCTAAATGAATGAGTTCAGGAAGCAAGGGTAGAAGTCTATTGGCTAGTATTTTAGCATAAATTTTAAGATCAACATTCAAAAGAGAAATCGGTCTACAATTAGTAATTAAAGTAAGATCTTTATGAGGTTTAGGGATCACAGAAATGTGTTCATTAAGAAGATCCCTAGGTGGGGAATGATCAGATGCAAAAGAGTTGAACGCAGATAAAAAGTATGGTTGAAGTGTGTTACAAAATTTTTTATAATATCCAGTAGTAAGTCCATCAGGACCAGGACTCTTTCTTGGTTTAAATTGTTTAAGAGCTAAGTCAAATTCTTCAAGAGATATATTTTTGTATAAAGCTTCAATTTCGCACTCAGATAATTTATTAGGAGTATACATTTCAAGAAAGTCTGAAATCATTTTTTTGCGTGTAGAGTCAATAATAGGAGTTTCAGCAGATTTCAAGTTATAAAGGCGAGTGTAATATTTAACAAATTCAGTAGCAATGTCTGTATTGGTTACTAATTTGCGTCCCATATGAGTGGTAATAGAATGAATTAAAGTGGAGGATTTTTTACTACGAAGAGCATTAGCTAGTAATTTCCCAGATTTATTACTAAATTCATAAAATATTTTATTCAAAAGAATATAGTTTCTTTTGGTTCGTTTGTGTAATTCAAGTAATAAATCTTCCCTAGCCTGGGTTAACTCGGTCAAGGAAGAAAGTGCTTGTGTAGCTTTATGGGTTTTTTCAAGTTGGTGAATACGAGACGTCAATTTATTAATAAGAGCTATACGACGTATAGAAACGGCTATTAATGAGCCTCTAATGAAACATTTGTGAGCTTCCCACAGTGTCATAGCAGACACATTTGAAGAAGCATTGTCTTCAAAAAAATTAGATAATTGTTTGTTAATATAATTGGTGATGTTTTTATCAGTAAGAAGAGAGGGATCTAGACGCCAAATATTAGATTTCATTGGCATATCAGGAAAGGTAATAGAAATAGAGATCGGATGATGATCCGATAAGAACATAGGATCAATGGTGGCAGAAGTCACTAGTGGTAAATCTTGTTGTGATATAAAAATATAATCTATCCTAGAATAACGATTATGTGGAGCTGAATAGAAAGTATAATCCTTAACAGTAGGATAAAGGGTGCGCCAGGAATCATGGAGTGTTAATTTTTGGAGTAGTATTTTAATGGCACGCAAGGCTACATAAGGCATTGAAGAGGTTCCAGTAGAGGTGTCAAGTAAGGGATTAAGAGGTGCATTAAAGTCTCCACCTAAGAGGAGTATACCTTTCTGAAAATCAGCAAGTAATTTAAGAGTAGATTTGTAGAATAGTACTTTGTTAGAATTAGGTGCATATCTGTTTGCAAAAGTAATAGGTTTACCATACAATGTGCCTTTCAAAAAAATATAACGACCATTAACATCAAGACATTTATCATCGATTTGGAAAGAGTAGTGTTTAGCAAACAAAATAGAAACCCCTTTAGATTTGGAAAATCTATTAGTTGCATGGAAGAAAGTTGGAAAACGCGTATCATGTAGTTTAGGAACAGCATTTGTTTTAAAATTAGTTTCTTGCAAAAAAATAATATCGGCTTTATTTTATGCATAGAATGAAGTAATTGTGAACGTTTTTCTGGTAAATTAAGTCCTTTTACATTTAAAGAAATGAGTTTAAGAGAAGGTAACGCGGTTTTAGAAGAGGAAAAAGACATAATAAATTAAAATAGTAGATATTTATAATAATGAAAAGGAGGTGGATATGTGTCAGCGGTAAAGAGTATCACCAATAATAAATTATCACCATGAAATTAAAAGGAAATAATATACAAAATAAATAAATAAATAAAATAAAGAAAGAAATACAACAACACTAAAAAAAATGGGGGACCAAACACAAAAAAAAAAAAAATTATAAACCGTTAATTAGTAAAAAATAATTTACTAATTCGAAGATGTTATACACTAACAAAACAGTGTAAACGGAAATCAGCAGTGGTATGACCAAAAGAGAAAAAATTAATAAAAAAAAATCGGTAATCAAAACCACTTCTGGGTACGAAACTAGAGACTGAGTAAATAAGTCTCAAAAATCAATATATAGTAACCCGTTATACAGAGGATAAAAATATAGAAGGAGGAATTAAAGTAATCATTCCTCTGTTAATTCTTTAAATTTTTTATTTATTATTATTGTTTTTGTCTTTTGTTTTTTTCCCTGTCTATTCTCTACTTTTCCTTCCCCTCATTTCCTTTAACAAATTAATGACAATAGTGTATGCTATAGTAGGATAGGATAAAATAATAACCGCAAATAAAAAAGGAAATTAAGGGAATCAACCTATAATAAAACAATATAAAAAAAAATTTAATTCATATTAAATTGAAGAAATAACCGGGATTAAAAAAAAAGAAAAAAAAAAGTGAGGAATGTCATCATTGTTGCAAGTAAGATGGAACAATATTTATCATTACAGCAGTAGATTTTAAGGAAAGATCCATCATTTCAATCATAAATTAAGTAAACCAAATATATATATATAGGAAAATCATGACTCCCTTATCTTCATTAAAAGGAGGTAATAAAGCAGTCAAATATTGCAATTGCTTTATGTAAGTTATAGTAATACAATTTAAGAATTATCTAGAATAAATTAAAATAAGACAAATAATAAATTAATATTATCTGCTATTACAGCAGAACATATAGGGTAAGATTTGTTTATAAATAAGTTAGTAGCAATTAGATGTAAACATCCTCAAATAAAAATCAAAAAGTTACAAAGTAGAACATATAAATAAGTAGAGGACAGTAAAATATATCGATTCAATGTAGCAAAGTAATAAACAGAAGATAAAAGAAGTCACGAGATTCCTCACAGTCATAACAGTGGTAACACAAACTAGAGTGGAGAATGAGTGCACGAAATTGTATTATTGATCCCGACGAGCTCTTCTGGATCTAGGTGCAATCTGAGGGCTGGAATCCGGATGTATATCAGTAGGTGTATGTGAGCAAGATTCAGAAGGAGACCTTCTTCTCCCGAAGCGAACATCCTGAGTCTCCACAGGTTCATTACCAGATGACGGTAGAATCGGCATTTGAAATTCAGCATACCAGTCAGGTACATCAATAAGCGGAATATTAAGTGCGTCACAAAAATGAGGAAGATCTTCAGGTACCTTAAGTAGTGCAGTGCGGCCTTGTGATGACGCAGATAAACAAAAGGGGAACTTCCAATGATAAGAAATACCATTTTTACGTAGGACATCTAATAAAGGTTTAAGTTCTCTGTGGCGTCGGAGGGTAATAGTAGAAAGATCTTGAAACAATTTAAGATTGTTACCAATATAAGAAAGCAACGATTTATTCCTTGCTCTCCGTAAGATATCTTCCTTGAGGAGATAATCATTAATGTAACAGATTACATCCCTCGGCGGATCAGTCTTTGCCTTTGGGTCGAAGAGCACGATGAATCCTTTCCATAGCAATAGGCATTGAGAGCTCCCTTTCCAGAATTTTGTTGAAAATACTAATTACTACATCTTGTAATTGATCCTGCGTCACAGTTTCAGGGAGTCCTCTCAACCTTAAATTATGACGCCTTCCACGATTGTCAAGGTCTTCTAAATGTCTGTTATAATCACGTAGATGTAAAGAATGAGCATTAAGTAGTGTTTGAGATTTTGCAATGCTGATGGAATGAGAAGCATTGATTTTCTCAACATCTTGGACCCTACCCACAATAGACTGAATATCAATACGTAATTCAGATATGGCAGCCGTCATCTTTGCAGATAAAGAGTCTTTTATGTCTGCCGCAATGGAACGTAGATCATTTAGACTTGGTGGCTGATTAGGTGAGAGAAAAGTAGTATTATCACTATCAGCAGGAGGCAATTGTGGAATAGGTGAATCCTCACGTATTTGCAAATGTCCCGGCCTTAAATTTCTATTTCGGGAAGAAGCCATATTGTCCGATTGAGATCAGGGCAAAAAAGCAAAAAAATCAATCAAATATGGAAATAAATTGTTGGTCTATCGGAAACTCGAGATGGAGAAGGTATTAGGGGATGTTCCCATAGATTTCCTTTAGTAAAATGAAAAAGATTACCTCCGATAAGATTGAAAAATTGTCTCTGTATGTGGGAGCGGGAGACTTAAGCGACCATCTTCCTCAGCTGTCAAGCCACGCCCCATTAAGTATATTTAACAACATTGTAATTGTGTATTATTTGCTTTAGAATTTGTAGATGAGGCTATCAATAAAAACCTGCTCTCAACAATACCACTCTCCATACTGTACTGTGTTATGATTCAACCTGTGTATGTAAATCTAATACATTCATTATATATCTACTGTATGGTTCGCAGCTCATTTAAAGTCCCACTTTTTTTGTTATAATAAATGAGCAATTGTGAGCTGTAACCCCCATGACAACCAAAATTAAATCAACTTTCTTTAGTCTGAAAAGTGTTTCTACATGAATTATGGACAATTAACATTCCTTGAGCTATGTTATTTTTTGCCAAGTTAATATAGTTTATATTTTTTTAGTTTCACTGGACAAGTTTTTTCAAAAGTTTTGCTTCCACAAAAATATTTGGTGATTATGATAGACCCCTTCAAACTGAGCAAAAATATAATTTCAGAATGACTATCACATAGGAACTTTGATAAATATGAAATCATCTTTAGAGCCACTCCACAGCATTGCATGCAATTTAGCTTCCCAGCCATAGCACTCCTGTTTCTGCCCAGCCGCGTCCTGACCATTTCAGAAGAGTGTCAAGCAAGCCAAGGACACCAAGACGCTGATGCACACCACACCACTGGCCTGTCCGTTCTCCAGAGCTTCCTTCTCACCATCCAGCAGCTTCCTGGCCGGCCTCTGCACAACACCAGCTGCTTGCCTGACGATCTCTGCTACAGATGTTAAGACTTCCACAGATGACAAGCCGATATTTCCACCATCAAATGTGAGTGCTATATTCATTCATCACTACCAAATAGCTACCAAATAGCTGTTTCCAATACTCCACACTCAGATAGAGGTGCCCCCTGCTTTTTTTCTGTTTTCACACACTAGGATTACTTAGGACCTATATATGGGAACTGCCTCTTTCCTCCAAATGTTGAAATTTTTAACTGTTTACTCCCCTTTTCATCCCTCACATCCACCCTACTGCATTACTGGTCTGGCTACAGCAGCGCCATAGTTTTTTTCTACTGCCGGTCAGCCTGCTTGCTGCCAGTGATTCCGCACCTGCTGCTGTGTCTTTGACTCAGCCAGCTCATCAGTAGCAGAGCAGAGCCACACATTTTTTGATGTTCCATGTTTTGGTATGACACATACGAAATCATGGAACGGTTGTTGAAACACATCCAGTACACCAAGTATGATTGGAATCTACACAGATATTCCAGTTGTACTTGGTGTACTGGATGCGCTTCAACAACAGTTCCATGTTTTCGTATGTTTCATTCATGTGTGCAGCATAGCCAACAGGCAATGCAAACTGCAAAAATAGAAGATTCCTTTAAAACGATATGTGATATGTGAACTACAGGTTATTTTTGTGAGAAGCAGCCAGAAAAAGACACACCAAAAAGTGTTCACAAAACAAAATCTTTGTTGTCCAGTGTATATAAATGTATATCTCATATAAATCATTATTTGTAATAAACATTTAAGACAAGGTACATCCATTATACTCTTATGGTAAATCATGCTTCTGATAACAAAATCTAGGAATGGTTTTGTTCTGTTTACAGCTTTGACACTCAAACAATAGGAACCATCTATACGGCCCCTTTCACATGGACGGATAGAATGGTGCTTTTAGCTGCAGATTTTCTAGTTTTCTACCGCAGCTAAAAGAACACAATGCTTTCCTATGGCCCCATTCACACACAGCGTTTAGCTGCGATTTCATTACATGCGGTTTGGTGTGAATAGAAAAAATAACTTGAATGCATCCAGGTGCGATGTAGCACAGCTATATGAACATAACCGCAGGTAATTGCAGCCTTTTGTGTCAACTGCGGATAGCAGCGTGAGAAGGGATTCAAGGGACCAAAAAAATAAATTAAAAAAAGGGTTGCTATGGGAATGACTATATTAGATAACTGCAGCTGAACGCAACTGCACAGAAACGCATGTAAATGCAGGTAATCACACTGTACAAATGCAGCTAATCTCTGTGCCTGGAGTCTTGAATTTCACAGAAAAAAATAAACATGCTAAACTGCGGCAGAACAGCCGTCCGTGTGAAAGGGCCTACTAGTAAAAAGGGAGGGGGTGTGTCCCACTTCCTACTAATTCCACTGTGTAAATGAGTAATCTGACCCTGCAGTTCAGGTCACCACACAACACAGCTTTTCACAGCATAGTAATAAATCAGTCTTATGGAACCTGGAATACTAAAATATACCAATTCCTTCCAGTGATTTTCAGAAATACACTTACAGAGACATGCAAAAGCAAAAAAGAACATTGCTGGACATTATTATTATAATTATACAGGATTTTTATAGCATAAACTGTTGGGTCTTTGAAAAGTAGTAATTTTAAAGGTATATGATAAATGGAGTAGACGCTTCATAAAAATGTCTTCTATGTGGAAATACTAAAAAGTAAAAAGTGATTCCTATTGCGCACAACCTTATTCTAAAGAATAAAATAGAAAAAAATATATATAGAATATAGAAAGCTGCACACATATATAAGTGTTCTCTGCACTCAAAGTAATATACAAGGGGGGTGTTTTATGTAGCGCTAACCAAACTATTCAAAATCATACATTAATTATAAAAAAAATATATAATGAACATATTATGTAAACAATGTGCAAAAAAGTGTAAACACTGTGCAAATATGTGCAAAACAGTAAAGTGCATAAAATATCAATATGATGTATTGGAAATAAAAATAGTAGTACAGTGCATTAAACAATATGCAATCAATAAGTCCATGCAATAGTGAAATGCTGTGCAAATCCTATAGTTTATCTTTACTGGCTGGATAGAGTGCACAGTTTGTCTGAGTGGATTGTTTACATATTGCTGCACTTTGCACTGGATGGACTTATACCCATTGGAGTTTTTTGGAAGATTTGATTTGATATAAGACACGTCTATAGGATTTGCACAGCATTTCACTATTGTATGGACTTATTGATTGCATATTGTTTAATGCACTGTACTACTATTTTTATTTTCAATACGTCATATTGATATTTTATGCACTTTACTGTTTTGCACATATTTGCACAGTGTTTACACTTTTTTGCACATTGTTTACATAATATATTCATTATATATTTATTTATAATTAATGTATGATTCTATGTGGAAATAGCTTTTCTTGAATGAGCATAGGATGTAAGGTGGCTTGGACCATCATGGCACGTAACCAATCCACAGAGTGTAGTTACCATCATAGCGTAGTTCTGAGGTACAATTACCAACATGTAATGTTGTCTTGACAATAAAAAAATTAAAATGGCAGCCAGTCAATTTAATACTAGCAAGGAATGTGTATAAAGAACAACATACAAAAATCCCTAGTACTCAACTATACCCAATAGCAAGGGGAACTCTTATGCCGCGTACACATGAGCGGACTTTTCAACATCCAAAGTCCGACGGACTGAGTCCGTCAGACTACTCGATCGTGTGTGGGCTGCAACGGACTTTTGATTCTCCAAAGTCTGACGGACTTTAGAAAATGGAACATGCTTAAAATTTTTCCGACGGAACTCCGTCGGACCCAGTTCCGATGTAGAAGTCCGCTCGTCTGTATGCTGTTCCGACAGACCTAAAACGACGCATGCTCTGAAGCAAGTACGAGACGGAAGTGCTCGGTCTTGTAAAACTCCAGTTCATATTGGAAGTAGCACATTCGTCATGCTGCAAATTCTGTGCTCGTTTAAATGTAGCGCATCTTCTTTATAATGCTAGAAGAACGAAGTCTTTATTTATAATGCTAGAAGAACGAAGTTGCTTTGCTGCTCATATTCACTCACAGAGTTCTCACAAAACACATTTCTGTCTTATTTCTCCTCATCTCATGAATGATCTTGTTTTTATTTTAAAGCCCCATCTCATTAATATTTTTTTTTTTTGTTTTGTTTTGCACCCTTCCCTGCAGACTTCCCTGTAGCCTTCCTGGGAGGCTGTGTCTCCGGTGGTGTACTTGTGGCAGGAGGAGGAGGAGGAGGAGGAACAGGAGGAACTTGCTCCACAATATCGCTGGTGGCAGTTAATTCGCCACTCAGCCCCTTCTGCAAGGCCAAGAAAATTAGTCTCTCACACTGGAGGCGTTGGCCCATCTCCAATTGCTGTAGACGGCTGGCGATGTAGCAGCCATAGGCCTCTTCAGCTTCAGGGGGGCTCTTTAACACATTAGTAGCCTCTCGAATTAGGCGCAGGGATTCCTCCTGTGTTACTGTCATTTTCTTTGGCCTTTTTGCTGGAAGACGGAGGGGAGGCACCTGTGATTTTGTCAGTCTTCTACTGGGCCCGGCCACCTCCTGGCTGACAGTGGGCCCAGCCTCCTCCTGGCTGACAGTGGGCCCAGCCTCCTCCTGCCTGCCACTTTCCACACCTTCCTCCTGGCTGAGCTCATCCTGTGTATAAAAAAGGGACATTGTTTTAGTTTTTTGTTCATCAATCATAAACATTTTTCAGCTCCTGACTTCAAAATTCTGTTAATACATATAAAAGAGTATCATTATGACACCACTATTTCTTGTTTCTGCTGGTGACAAACATTTGTGGCTACTACTGTAAATTGATATGTCCAAATTTTTAGGTTTTTTTTAACATCAATAATAGCGTTTAAATTATAACATCTAGTTAACATCATTAATATTATGAATATCACTATTTTTTGTAACAAAATACCTGGCTCCAGCTGGGTGCATCCGCTTCTTCCAGGATGGAAGGCTCCACTTGCTCATCAGCCTCTGCTGAGGTGGAGGGAATGCTGCAGGGAAGGGTGGAGGGAAGAGTTGAAAGCGACTCCCTGGCTTTACACTGGTCGCCAATAAACCGTAGTTTGTCAAAGTACCACAGCCTGGGTACATACACACCACCTGGTGCTGCTCCTGATGTTTTGGATTTCTCGATTTTCTTATTCTCCTTTCGGTACATATTTCGCAATAATTGAATTTTCTTTTCCACAAAGTCCACGTCTGCCTCTGGGATCCAAGGCTGCACAAATGTCACAAATTTCTCCAGTGTTGCCCTCCTTACTGGTTTATTATAATAATCAATGTGCTTGGAATGCCACAGATTTGTCAGCTCTTTGTATTTGTCTATAAATAGACTTAAAAATTCAGGATCCTTAAATTTCTGATTCATTTTTCTGAAAGACAATACACAAGCCAAAAACAATAATGTTAGCTCAGACTCTCCTAATCTTAGCCCAATATAGACCCCAGGATCTGCCACTTATTTGGGGAATTTGTTTAAACTTACCTTCGTTTTGCTTGCTCCCAACTTCCGTTCCTATTTTCGCAAAAGAACATACGACATGTGCATTTTGTCGTTATATACAGTGCGCACGCGTAGAACTACGCCTGCGTTGCCCGCCCATGACGTTCTTTTAGTCAAGTTCTTGTTTTCCCGCCCCTTTCTGCGCACATAACGTACGTACGAAATGTGCATTTTGTCGTTATATACAGTGCGTACGCGTAGAACTACGCCTGCGTTGCCCGCCCATGACGTTCTTTTAGTCAAGTTCTTGTTTTCCCGCCCTTTTCTGCGCACATAACGTACGTACGACATGTGCATTTTGTCGTTATATACAGTGCGTACGCGTAGAACTACGCCTGCGTTGCCCGCCCATGACGTTCTTTTAGTCAAGTTCTTGTTTTCCCGCCCCTTTCTGCGCACATAACGTACGAAAGAACATACGACATGTGCATTTTGTCGCTATATACAGTGCGCACGCGTAGAACTACGCCTGTGTTGCCCGCCCATGACGTTCTTTTAGTCAAGTTCTTGTTTTCCCGGCCCTTTCTGCGCACATAACGTACGAAAGAACATACGACATGTGCATTTTGTCTTTATGTACAGTGCGCATGCGTAGAACTACGCCTGCGTTGCCCGCCCATGACGTTCTTTTAGTCAAGTTCTTGTTTTCCCGCCCCTTTCTGCGCACATAACGTACGAAAGAACATACGACATGTGCATTTTGTCGTTATATACAGTGCGCACGCGTAGAACTACACCTGCGTTGCCCGCCCATGACGTTCTTTTAGTCAAGTTCTTGTTTTCCCGCCCTTTTCTGCGCACATAACGTACGTACGACATGTGCATTTTGGCGTAAGATCCAGTGCGTACGCGTAGAACTACACCTGCGTTGCCCGCCCATGACGTTCTTTTTCAAGAATATTTCCCGCCCCCTTTTCTCTACGGTGCGCAGTAGGAGAAACATGGCGGAAACACAACAGGTGCTTGATATTAACGACTCCAGTAGTCACGAATCCCCGGAGCCACAAACGTCCCAATCCGGAAAGAGGAGATTTAAGGCCTCAAATATGGCATTTGTTTCATTTTTCTGAAAGACAATACACAAGCCAAAAACAATAATGTTAGCTCAGACTCTCCTAATCTTAGCCCAATATAGACCCCAGGATCTGCCACTTATTTGGGGAATTTGTTTAAACTTACCTTCGTTTTGCTTGCTCCCAACTTCCGTTCCTATTTTCGCAAAAGAACATACGACATGTCCATTTTGTCGTTATATACAGTGCGCACGCGTAGAACTACGCCTGCGTTGCCCGCCCATGACGTTCTTTTAGTCAAGTTCTTGTTTTCCCGCCCCTTTCTGCGCACATAACGTACGTACGACATGTGCATTTTGTCGTTATATACAGTGCGTACGCGTAGAACTACGCCTGCGTTGCCCGCCCATGACGTTCTTTTAGTCAAGTTCTTGTTTTCCCGCCCTTTTCTGCGCACATAACGTACGTACGACATGTGCATTTTGTCGTTATATACAGTGCGTACGCGTAGAACTACGCCTGCGTTGCCCGCCCATGACGTTCTTTTAGTCAAGTTCTTGTTTTCCCGCCCCTTTCTGCGCACATAACGTACGAAAGAACATACGACATGTGCATTTTGTCGCTATATACAGTGCGCACGCGTAGAACTACGCCTGTGTTGCCCGCCCATGACGTTCTTTTAGTCAAGTTCTTGTTTTCCCGGCCCTTTCTGCGCACATAACGTACGAAAGAACATACGACATGTGCATTTTGTCTTTATGTACAGTGCGCACGCGTAGAACTACGCCTGCGTTGCCCGCCCATGACGTTCTTTTAGTCAAGTTCTTGTTTTCCCGCCCCTTTCTGCGCACATAACGTACGAAAGAACATACGACATGTGCATTTTGTCGTTATATACAGTGCGCACGCGTAGAACTACACCTGCGTTGCCCGCCCATGACGTTCTTTTAGTCAAGTTCTTGTTTTCCCGCCCTTTTCTGCGCACATAACGTACGTACGACATGTGCATTTTGGCGTAAGATCCAGTGCGTACGCGTAGAACTACACCTGCGTTGCCCGCCCATGACGTTCTTTTTCAAGAATATTTCCCGCCCCCTTTTCTCTACGGTGCGCAGTAGGAGAAACATGGCGGAAACACAACAGGTGCTTGATATTAACGACTCCAGTAGTCACGAATCCCCAGAGCCACAAACGTCCCAATCCGGAAAGAGGAGATTTAAGGCCTCAAATATGGCATTTGAAGAGATGGTGGAGATGGTGGCAATCTTGCGAAGTAAGGATTATGATGGCAAGCATGGACCATACACCCATCCGAACTTGCGCAAGGCCAGAATCATGGTCAAAGTAGTTAAGACCCTGCACAATCGTTTTGGGGTACGACGGTCAAAAGACCAATTGAGGAAACGGTGGTCCGACCTTAAATTGAGGGAGCCGGATCAATACAGAAGGATCAAGAAAGTTCTTAAAAAAAGTAAGTACTTGTCGTGTGTTCCTATTTTATGATTATTGCATACTGATCCATATGCTTTACCTTTGTACAATGTAAAAAATTGCTGCTTTCATGTTGGATACAGTAATAATCGTATCGTTATTAACAAACCCTCGTAAGTTGTTCGTGGCAAACCTCGTTTATGATACAGGGTTTAATCCGCATTTTTTTGCTGTGTAATTTTTAGGACCCAAAAAAAGATTAGGACATTGTGGTTGAGATGTGTTTCAAAATAAAATGACTAGAAAAGAACATTCAGTGTAATTGAAGGAGAGGACACTTGGCAGCTGGGTAAAAACACATCTGCACTCATGAGCAAAGGTGTGGGACACCAGAGAACATTTATTAGGGTAAACCACACGGGGTTCCTTGGTATACTTGGGGGGGGGGTGGGCAGGTGTGAAACTTGGGCAAACAAGCAAATTATTGTATTTTTTGGCAAAGTGAATTGATTTATCATGTCTTCACATTTTGCATCTCTTCATAAACCGACAATTGTACAAGACTTCTAATCAAGGTTTCATCTTCCTAGTTCTGGCCTTAAATATCTGTGTGCTAAAGTATACCTTTTTGTTTGTTAATTTCTCATAGGGGAGAAAAGACTCACAAAGCAGGATCCCAGGGACCGCCACCCTTGCCAGCATGAATGTGAGGTTAGCCCCATCCCCCCCGTGGATGTGCATGTGGAGGAAGGAGAGGTGGAGGAAGGAGAGGAGATGGGCACCCCACCAGGTGAGTGTCTGACACCACAGCTTCAGGTAATCGATGTATACCTGCATATTTCAAAACACATGTTTTTACATCTATTTTAGGTGATGTTCTGGTTGTGGAAAGGGACACATTTCCAAGCACCAGTGCCCCCCCCCCCCCCCCCGAGGATGTCGAGGAAGGAGAGGTTGAGGAAGGAGAGGTGGAGGAAGTAGGGGAGATGGGCACCCCACCAGGTGAGTGTCTGACACCCCAGCTTGTTGAAATCCATGTATGACTGCATATTTTTTGACCCAATTTTTACCATCTATTGTAGGTGATGTTCTGGTTGTGGAAAGGGCCCCGTTTTCCAGTGACAGCGCACAAAGGCTGATTGGCCAGATAATGGGCTGGAATGGGGAAATAGATGCCATGCGAACTAGCCTGGATCTCATGAAGAATCAGATTGACAATATGCAGCAGGAAATGAAGAACATGATCGATATTTTGGGGAGAATATAATCCGTTTCTCCATAATATCGATCATGTTCTTCATTTCCCTTGTTTTACTTAAAAGATTGTTACTTCCAAAATTATCAATATTGTGGCTGATTGTTGTTACATTTTTCATATTTTTTTAAGAAAAAGAAAACCAAAAAAAAAAAAGTTTTTAAAAAAATTCTAAAAAAAAGGAAAAGAAAAAATGTTTGGCAAAGAAAGTTAAATTAACCTAAAAAAATATATATAAATAAATATTCAATGGCACATGTGAATGTGGCCAAATTAAAATTTTGAACAATCAACAATGTGTGGCGTATTCTTTCAATGCTCAATACCAGTTTGGGAAAAGTGATTTTGTGTATCCAGTGACAATGGGCCTTATTTAATTAATGAAAATACACTTGGCACTACAAGTGCACTAGGATAACATAGGAGACAGCACAAACCAAAAGCAAGCAAGAAAACAAAATTCAGATTTGATGTTCTTTTATTATTTTAATGGTTTTAAAAATTAAATATTCTGTGGCATTGCAATGGCCCCCCTACCGTTAAAATAAGTGACATATCTTTGCCGAACTTCACGGGCACTTTGGGGGGCCAAGCCAGTACGGCCAGTATCCAGGCCTGTCAGAGATTCCGGACCAAGTCCAGCCTCAGGCATTATTGTTGATAAATAATTTGTCGAGTTTTTATTTAAAAAATTGTGCAAAATGCAGCACGTAAGTACTACATGGTTCAGTTTGTATTCGGCTAGGTTAATAGGAGTCAGAAAAACACGGAACCGGCTGGCCATTATTCCAAACGCATTTTCCACAACTCTTCTCGCTCTGGCCAGCCGGTAGTTGAAAACCCTCCTCTCCGGGGTGAGGGTTCTTTGGGGGAATGGCCTCATGACGTGGTCGTCCAGAGCAAAAGCCTCATCAGCTATGAACACGAAGGGGAGTTCTTCTACATTCTCGGAATCAGGTGGCAATCCCAGTCCACCTGTCTGTAGACGGCGGTAGAACTCCGTCTGGGCGAAGACTCCTCCATCCGACATCCGGCCATTCTTCCCCACGTCCACATACAGAAATTCATACTGTGCCGACACCACCGCCATTAACACAATACTGTGAAACCCCTTGTAGTTATAATAGTATGACCCCGAATGGGGTGGTGGCACAATGTGGACGTGCTTCCCATCTTTTGCACCACCGCAGTTCGGAAAGTCCCAACGGGTGGCAAAATGGGATGCCACAGTCTGCCATTCCTGTGGCGATGAAGGAAACTGGGGAGGCAAAGCAGAAAAAACAAAAATAAGTACTTTTGCACATTAAACATTGTACATTACAACACAAACTTTCTTTCCCGCTTCTGCCTAGTCACAGGACACCGATCGTCTGCTCCCTGTCATTGGGAGCAGTGATCAGGGTCATGTCACTGCTAGCCCATCCCCCAGACAGTTAATAAACACTCACCCAGAACACACTGTAAACCATTCCTCGGCTCCCTTGTGCTTAATAACACCTTCACTGCATGTGACATTTTTACAGTAATCAATACAATTTTTTACAGCATTGATCACTGTATTAATGACAATGGTCCCAAAAATGTATGGAAATTGGCCAATGTGTCCGCCATAATGTGGCAGTCACAAGAAAAAAAAAAAACGGTTAGCACCGCCATTACTATTTTCAAAAATGGCAAGATTTTACAAATGCCAGCAAAATAGACCATATTTACGAAACGATAGAACTTTTGCACAAAACAATCAATAAACGCTTATTGCGATTCATTTTAACGCATTTGTTTACTAAGAATACGTATCGGCATAAAATGATGTCCAAAAAAATCAGGGTGATATATTTTTGTGCTTATATTTCTTAGAGCGAAAAGTGAAAAATAATGCATATTTTGAAAAATGCATTTTGGGTTTGTTGGTGGTTAATCACCAAAAATCAAAAAGCAGAGGTGATCAAAGACAACCAAATACAACATCTATTTGTGCTAATAAAATGAAGATAATTTACTAGGAGGAGCCATGTTACAAGGACGCACAATTGTCAATTCAAACAACGCACTGCCAAATCACCCAAAAAAGTGCTGAAGGTCAGGAAGGGGGAAAATCATTCCAGGGTTGAAGTGGGTTAAAAATACAATATATAATTCAACATTAATTTAAGGACACACAGACTAGTTGGAATTATATTAAGTGGGGGGGGGGATCCAGTTAAAGGACACACAGACCATTTGGGATACTATTAAGGGGGGGGGATTCAGTTAAGGGGACACAGACCATTTGGAATAATCTTTAAATGTTTGGTTTTAGGATAAAGCAATAGAATGGAGCTGACAAAAGACATTTTAAGTGACTAGACTAGGTGGATATGGGCCTACCATAGCATGTTGGTGAGGTTTAATGAAGGCAAATATGCAGGAAAGACAAAAAAGGAGCATTAAAAGATTACAGCATGCATGAGGACAAAGGGGACATTCACAGCATATTGCAATCATGGTAATTAGAGATTGAGGAAAGAAATACAAGGCATTAGCAAACATTAAAGACAATAAAATGTGATGTTAAATGATAATTCTTACCTTAATATAGTCCTCCTGCAGGACCTGTATGATGGCAGAACAGGTCTCTGGGATAATGATCCCCAGAGCCTGGGGGGAGATGCTTGTCGAGAACTTCAGGTCCTGAAGGCTTCTCCCTGTCGCCAAGTAGCGCAACGTGGCGATGAGCCTCTGCTCCGGAGTGATGGCTTGCCGCATGCAGGTATCCTGCCTGCTGATATAAGGGGTCAGCAAAGCCAGCAGACGGTGAAAAACGGGGTCCGTCATCCGGAGATAATTCCTGAAATCATCAGGATTATTCTCCCGGATCTCACGAAGCAAAGGCATGTGCGAGAACTGGTCACGCTGGAGCAACCAATTCTTCGTCCATGAACTCCTCAACACCCCATCCACGGACTGTTCTTGGGTTGAAGAATGAACTACAACACCAAGCGCAAGCAAAGCACGAACTCGACGACGAGTACGTACACGCAACATGGCTTCAAAACGGTCGGCTTGTCAGAACGAACTTAACAGAAGTCACTGAAGAACAGCAAGGCCTGTGAAGAGCGAGCTGAAAGTCAGCGAGCGCAGTAGATCACACTGCAAAATACAGAGACGAACTGACTACACGCACTAAAAAACAGATACAAACCTCACAAGCACAAACTGAAAAGCAGTGAAAAACTTTCTGAAAAATACGAGTCTGAAAAACGCGAATCGTCTCTCACCAAACTTCTACTAACACGAGATAAACACGAAATTAGCAGAAGGAGCCCAAAGGGTGGCGCACTTGGTATTGAACTTCCGTTTTATAGTCTCGTCGGACCTGGTGTACGTCACCGTGTACCAGACGGGCGGACTTTAGTGGGATCGTGTGTAGGCAAGTCCGTTTCCACGGAACTCTGTCGGAACTCTGTCGGAACTCTGTCGGAACTCCGGCGGAACTCCGTTGGAAACTCCTTCGGACTTAAGTCCGCTCGTGTGTACGGGGCTTTAAGCCTGTTTCAAAGTGAGTACATCCCCACATTTTTGTAAATATTTTATTATATATTTTCATGTGACAATACCGAAGAAATGACACACTGCTACAATGTTGCTTGTATAACAGTGTATATTTGTTGTCTCCTCAAAAGTGAGTACAGTCCTAAGTGAAAATGTTCAATTGGGCCCAATTAGCCATCATCCCTCCCTGGTGTCATGTGACTCGTTAGTGTTACAAGGTCTCAGGTGTGAATGGGGAGCAGGTGTGTTAAATTTGGTGTTATCGCTCTCACTCTCTCATATTGGTCACTGAAAGTTCAACATGACACCTCATGGTAAAGAACTCTCTGAGGATCTGAAAAAAAAGAATTGTTGCTCTACATAAAGATGGCCTAGGCTATAAGAAGATTGCCAAGACCCTTAATCTGAGCTGCAGCACAGTGGCCAACAAGACCATACAGTGGTTTAAGAGAACAGGTTCCACTCTGAACTGGCCTCAACATGGTCGACCAAAGAAGTTGAGTGCATGTACTCAGCACCATATCCAGAGGTCGTCTTTGGGAACTAGACATATGAGTGCTGCCAGCATTGCTGCAGAGGTTGAAGGGGTGGGGGGTCAGCCTGTCAGTGCTCAGACCATATGCTGCACACTGCATCAAATTGGTCTGCATGGCTGTCCTCCCAGAACAAAGCCTCTTCTAAAGATGATGCACAAGAAAGCCCGCAAACATTTTGCTGAAAACAAGCAGACTAAAGACATGGATTACTGGAACCATATCCTGTGGTCTGATGAGACTAAGATAAACTTATATGGTTCAGATGGTGTCAAGCGTGTGTGGCGGCAACAAGGTGAGGGGTACAAAGACAAGTGTGTCTTGCCTACAATCAAGCATGGTGGTGGGAGTGTCATGGTCTGGGGCTGCATGAGTGCTGCCAGCACTGGGGAGCTACAGTTCATTGAGGGAACCATGAATGCCAACATGTACTGTGACATACTGAGGCAGAGCAAGATCCCCTCCCTTCGGAGACTGAGCCACAGGGCAGTATTCCAACATGATAACAACCCTAAACACACCTCCAAGACAACCGCTGCCTTGCTAAAGAAGCTGAGGGTAAAGGTGATGGACTGGCCAACCATGTCTCCAGACCTAAACCCTGTTGAGCATCTGTGGGGCATCCTCGAACGGAAGGTAGAGGAGCGCAAGGTCTCTAACATCCACCAGCTCTGTGATGTCATCATGGAAGAGTGGAAGAGGACTCCAGTGGCAATCTGTGAAGCTCTGGTGAACTCCATGCCCAAGAGAGTTAAGGCAGGGCTGGAAAATAATGGTGTCCACACAAAATATTGACACTTTGGGTCCAATCTGGATATTTTCACTTAGGGGTTTATTCACTTTTGTTGTCAGCAGTTTATACATTAATGGCTGTGTGTTGAGTTATTTTAAGGGGGCAGCAAATTTACACTGTTAAACAAGCTATACACTCACTACTTTACATTGTAGTAAAGTGTAATTTCTTCAGTGTTTTCACATGAAAAGTTATAATAAAATATTTTCTAAAATGTGAAGGGTGTACTCACTTTTGTGAGATACTGTATATACATTAGCAAATTTGTGCAGAAGCTGCATGCTGTACCAGCTATGTGTTATAGCGTCTTGCTGTAGCCTGTAAAGGCACAAACACTGAGTCATATATAGCAGAAAACACATTGAAACAGGCCTACCTCCCTCCTTAATAACCATGCAGTCAGGACAGGAAACTCCTGTAAATTGTAAACCACAGAAAGTATTCCTAATTCATGAGCATCAGCATCAACACATTAGAAATAATGTTTCTAACCTTACAATCAAGAATGTCTGGTATAATGTCATTAGGCTCAACATAAACAGAACATGCATAGACCAAAGCATCCAATACCTAATTATGGGCAGTAGTAAGGTGCACTATTTAATATGCTGCTGGTTTTCATACTTGGACACTACAGGCCTCTTGGAAGTTATCTGCTCATTACTACGTTTTCAAAGTGAACAGGAATTTGCATAACCATAATAATTGACAAGACTATTCACTCAATTTAGTAAATAAAGGTTATTAACGCCTTTAGCAAATCAGCCTCAATGAATATCAAAGCTTATAGGAGATGTACCATCAAAGCAGTTCGTTATGAACGCCTGTGGTCCGTTTTCAGCCAACAGCGGGCTAAAGTCCACTGTCCATTGACATCACTCATCCGGTCCAGGCTTGCAAAAGATCCCAATCATATGGTCAGGATCCAACCAGATTGCCTGGGCCAGCACCTGGCTCAACCTCTTAGCAATCTGCTGAGAACCTGAGCCAGCCCCTCCAGCCCACTTCACAGCCCAGCCCAGTGAGTGCTAGAGGGGCAGAGCAGAGAGCCGGTGACTGAGAGTCACAGCTCTCAGCTCAGAGTGGAGGGGGAGAACTAAGCAATCAGTGGTGTTTGATTGCTCAGTTCTCACTGCAGAGCCAGCGAGGGACAGATTCAGCATTGAATCAATGCTGCATCTACCTGGGTGAGTATAAATGGTTTTTTTAACTCGATACTTCTCTTATAATATGTCACAGTGTGATTATGAACAGGTTCCTATTTTTCTGGCAGTCATAGGTAGGACAAAATATGCTTTTGTATCTCCATATCTATCTCATACTTATAGCTCATACTTTTTCATATTCTTATAAATCTATTCTAATTTACTTTTTCCAGTGAAGAACCCTATTTTTTTCCAAGCTGAATAGCATATTCTTATAAAAAATCATGCAATATAGGTGACATGTTCTCAGTTTACAACCCCACATACCGTATACTGTAATTGTATTACAAGTGATTTAATCATAAAGTGATAATTTAATATGAAAGTGATATCAATAAGCTTCCAGATAGATAAAATTCAATTAAATTAAATTAAAGTAATAAAAAAAGAAGAATAGTTTTCAGATTCATTCCAGGTCACACCTGAGCATTCTCGATAGTAGGACAGCACCACCATGCTACTAACATTGCACCCCCATAGTCTATATGCTGCTATCCTTTAAAATAACTAACATATCCTGGCTTATTTAAAGTGACTCTGTTGCTAAAAGAAAATCAAATTACCCGAGTACCTATATGCAGTCCATCAGAGTAACCGAGTACCTATCTGAAGCCCATGCCTCATAGAATATACCTTGGGGTGTTTGCGTTCCAAAATGGAGCCAGTTTGTGGGTAATTCCACTGTCCTGGTGCTCCAGGACCTTCAAAAGTGTGATAGGAAGGAATAAAATGATATGTGTAATTTATGCTCTTAGAATGCCTGAAGGTACTACTTCAATGTTGGACCTCTGTATGTGGCCAGGCTGTGTAAAAGTCTCACACATGTGGTATAGCCATACTCAGGAAGAGTAGCAGAATGTATTTTTGAGTGTAATTTTTGATATGTACATACTGTGTGTTAGATATATCATATAAATTGATAACTTTGTGTAAAAAAAATAAGTTTTATTTTCTTTCCACATTTTCCAACGGCTTGTGGAAAAAAATGAACCATTCAAAAGACTCATTATGCCTCATAGAATATACATTGGGGTGTTTGCTTTCCAAAATAGGGTCATTTTGTGGATAATTATATTGTCTTGGTGCTCCAGGGCCTTCAAAAGTGTTATAGGTCCCTGAATGTTGAACCTCTCTGTGTGGCCAGGCTGTGAAAAAGTCTCACACGTGTGGTATCGTCATACTTAGGAGGAGTAGCAGAATATATTTTAGGGTTTAGTTTAAAGTATGCATATGCTGTGTGTGAGAAATCACTTGTTATTATGACAATTTTGTGTAAAAAAATAGATAAATAATTCTTAATTTTCCCCAGAATTGTGGGAAAAAATTACAACTTAAAAAAACTCAATATACCTCTTACTAAATACCTTGGACTGTCTACTTTCCAAAAAAGGGTCATTTGGGGGGTATTTGTACTTTACTGACATTTCAGTGCCTTGAGAGATGAGATCTCAGTGCATCAGGTATGATCAATTTTCAATGATTTGCACCATAGCTTGTAGACTCTATATCTTTCACACAGACCAAATAACATACACTTATTTGGGTTTTACAAAAGATATGTAGCAGTATAAATGTTAGCCCAAATTTATGAATAAAACTTACTTATTTTTCAAAATGTTATCATAGAAACTAAAAATTGTGTTTTTTTTTTTTTTTAAATCCGCTATTTTTTCACTTATGTCACAAAAAATAAAAAACCTAGTGGTGTGTAAAAAAGTATAAAAATTTTGTTTGGGTACAGTTTTGCATAACTGAGTAATTGGCATTGAAAGTGTGAGAGCGCTGAAAGCTGAAAATTGGTCTGGGCAGGAAGGGTGTATAAGTGTCCTGTTTTGAAGTGGTTAAACAGAAATTATAGCAGCAGGAAGGGAAGGGAAAGGGGTGGGGAGCAGAGTGGCACAGACTAGCTGACAGACAGGGAGGGGAGGAGGCAGAGGACGGGGAAGAGGACAGAGGAGAGCTGTGGATGACGGAGGCACGTAAACTGACCACAGTGTAAAGGCTCAGCAGCCATGATAAACCATGGTCAGTTTACAAGGGGGAGGGCAGAACCAGGCAGGATCAGCCAGGATTTTTAGGTGATAAAGGAGGTCAAATTACACAGCACAAGCACTGTGCTGTTATACATGCTTTAAGGGAACAGGATCGTATTTCTTTTTTTTTGGTTTCACTTTAAGCATCATTAACCACTTAAGGACCAGGCCTCTTTTTTAGATGTGTTATTTACAAGTTAAAAACATTTTTTTTGCTAGAAAAATACTTAAAACCCCCAAACATTATACATTTTTTTTCTAACACCCTAGAGAATAAAATGGCGGTCGTTGCAATACTTTCTGTCACACTGTATTTGCGCAGAGGTCTTACAAGCGAATTTTTTCTGGAAAAAAAAACTTTTTTGACAACAGTAAAGTTAGCCCAATTTTTTTATATTGTGAAAGATAATGTTACGCCAAGTAAATTGATACCCAACATGTCATGCTTCAAAATTGCGTCCGCTCATGGAATGGCGACAAACTTTTGCCCTTAAAAATCTCCATAGGCGACGTTTCCATAGGCGACGAGGTTGCATGTTTTGAGTTACAGAGGAGGTCTGGGGCTAGAATTATTGCTCTCACTCTACTGATCGCGGCAATACCTCACATGTGTGGTTTTAACACCGTTTTCATATGCGGGTGCTACTCATGTATGTCTTTGCTTCTGCACACGAGCTCGAAAGGAACGGGGCGTGTTTAAAAAAAAATGTATTATTATATTATACCTTTTATTTTTTATTTTTACACTGTTTTAAAAAAACAATTGTGTGACTTTTATTCCTATTACAAGGAATGTAAACATCCCTTGAAATAATAAAAAAGCATGACAGGACCTCTTAAATATGCAATCTTGGGTTTAAAAAGATCTCATATTTACACTAAAATGCAATAAAAAAACGAAAAAAAATTGTAATTGAAAAAAAATGCCCTTTAAGAGCTATGGGCAGAAGTGACGTTTTGACGTCACTTCCGCCCCGGAAATGTTATGGAGATGGGTGGCTATCTTCCCCTCACTCATCTCCATGCACAGCCACAGAGAGGACTGGATCACCTCCGCCGCTACTGACGACTCAGGTAAGCGGCGGAGGGCACCAGAGCACGGCAGGAGGGGGGGGCCTCTCCCACTGCCGATAAAATTGATCTTGCGGTGAATCTGATGCAGAGACCACTTTTATCTTGTAGCGGACCGCCACACGAACATGAGGATACTGGGGTTGTGGCAGCTAGCTGCTGCTATAATAATAATATCCGTCCTCAAAGTGAGGACGTATAGTGGCGTTCGGTGGTCCAAAAGTCATTAAAATCACTGCTCCTTTAAAAAACGATCTTTAAAAGTCATTGGTACATATCCCCCAGGGCAGTACCCAGGCTCTCTTTTTCAAGTTCGGATCCAATAGACTTTAATAGGGTTGGCGGTTCTGGCACAAACCGAACTGTTTTTAAGCCCAACAAACATTATCAATCAGTTTATTTCACTTTTTCCAATAAACTTTTTGCCAGGGTATTCAAAGAGAAAAACAAGTGGGTAGGTTTTAGGCCGGGTTCACACTGGTACGACACAACAGTCACACCACTTTAGATCTGACTTTGCCCTGCGACTTCAATGAACAGGGATCTGACTTTGATCCCTGAAATACCAGGCACTGTGTTTGGTATGAATGTTTAGGGGGAACGCCTCGCAAAATGTTAAAACCCGCATAGGTTCCCCCTGTTAAAGGGGGCTTCCGATAAGCCCCCACCCGCAGACCCCACCAACCAATGGCCAGGGTTGTCGTGAAGAGGCCCTTGTCCTCATCAACAAGGTGCTTTGGGTGGGGGGAGCAGGGCCCCCCTGCCCCAAAGCACCCACCCCCCTCATGTTGAGGGCATGCGACCTGGCTACAGTTCTGGAGGGGGGAGCCCGCCAACCCCCTTTCCTGACCTGCTGGGCTGTATGCTCGGATAAGGGCCTGGTATGATTATCCCCTTAAACTCCATACCAGACCAAAGGGCTTAGTATGCTCTTGGAGGGGAAACCCGTGACGTTTTTTTTTTTATTTGGCGTGGAGTTCCCATTCAAGATCATCAGTTCACAATCACATTCCAAACTTCAGTGATATTCAATGGGTTGAACTAGGATCAAAGTCGGACCAAAGTAGTGCAAGGAGCATTTACAAAGTCGGGCCGACTTGTGTCTGACCAGTTAAGACGGCTCCCATAGGGAAACATTGATTTTCACACGTCATGCAACAAAAATAAGGCTTCTGGGAACAAACAATTCCTTTTTTGCCTCTCCTTATTTCCTGCACAGGCAGGGACAGTGTTGATGGACATTTGTATGCATCAGAATTTTGTCTCTTCCCACACAAGTTAATGGGAATACAAAAGCAGCATCCAATGCAGGTTAGAAGGAGGTCAACTCTACCTGTCAATGAATTCTGAATGATCTTATAAGGATCTCAAATTCAGGTCAAAAGTAAGCTGCATTTTCCCATGAACACAATCCCAAAGCCAGTCAACACAGACCCTAAATCAAATAGGTTTCCTGAACACTTCTACCATACATGAAATCTGTCAACAACCCAGGAAATGAGGCTAACGAATGTGATCCTTTATTGATTTCCAATTTATTATGGCTCCACCCCAAAGACCGCCCCGGTTTACACAATCCTATAACCAAACATTATCTATCCCTTTGTGATAGGTTCAAACTTAAACATTGTTTACAATCTCCACACAACCCTCTCCTCTCCTTCCTTAAAAACCCAATCTTCTACCCAGCATGAATCTATCCCTTATCTTTTAAAGTATGGTCATACTTATATGTATTAAGAATGCACAAATGTCACCTCTTCATCCTTTATCCCCTTTCCATGTCTCTGCGAAACTCAAGGCATACCCCAATCGGAATTGTTCTTATATCTCCAAATTAAACATTTCTTCACACCTAATACTAATACTGATGTAACCCTAAATCACTTCACTAGTTTCGAATCCTTTTGCAAGAATGACCCAACATGCTAAGGGACTAATTTCTTCCCTTTATTCCCAACCACTAGTTAAATCTGATACAGATAAACCAACTTACACTCAGAAATGAGAGAAGAATCTGGAACACACCCTGGATAATGTAGAATGGTCGAAAATTTGGTCTACAACTAAGTCATCCCCCCAATAACATAGCGACAGAAACCAAAAATAAAGTACTAACCCACTGGTACTTGGTACCATCTAGAATAGCTAAATATATTTCTACTTACTCTGATCAATGTTTCCGAGGTTGTGCAATATTGAGTACGCATATGCATATTTGGTGGTCCTGTCCAATAGTACAGATATTCTGGAAATAAATATTTACATACACCTCTAAAATGTTTGTAGCAACCCTGCAGCCTAACCCCACCATGGCATTGCTTAACCTCAAACCAGAAAGTCTGACTCGTGCCCAATTCAAACTTTTTATCTATCTTCTTACAGCAGCTAAACAAACAGTGGCAAAGGCTTTGAAACTCCTTCTTTGGCATTGACTGAGACAAAACAAAACATGAGCAATGCTATGATACATGCTAAAATGGTGGCTATTGAACATAACCAAGTTCCCAAATTTCATAAAATAGGTCAGTCTTGGAATAAACATTACCTACCCCCATCTTTCAACAACTCAGTTCTAATGCCGTGGTAGATGATTTGAAATTATATTGATCACACTATGCCTTATTGAGATTCTTGGGTTACCCTGATGGACCCCACCGTACTCTTAACTCTCCTCCTTTCAATTCTGTCTCTATATCTCTCTAAGCCCTTGTACACACGGTCGGACATTCCCGACAACCAAATCCGTCGGATTTTGTCCGACGGATTTTGTCCAAAACTGTTGCATACACACAGTCGGACAAAGTTGTCAGAAAATACCATCGTGCTTAACGTGATGACGTTATTTCGTTAGGAACGGGACTATGTTGAGGCTAGTAGCCAATAGCTTTGGTCTAGGAATTTGAGCTGAGCATGCGTGGCACTTTGTCCGATCAGAATTCTCTACACATGATCGGACAAAGTCCGCTCGGATCATGTTATCGGAAAATTTTATAGCCCAGCTGGAAAACTTGGTCCGTCGGATATTCCGACGGAAACAGTCCGATGGAGCCCACACACTGTCGGATTATCCGACAACACGGTCCTATCGGACATTGTCCATCGGAATGTCCGACCGTGTGTACAAGGGCTTGGGATTTTGAAGCTCCTCAAATTACAAATTATAGCTTCGGAACCTATAGACACCCACCACCACTGACTCTAGTTTGTTCAGGAAATTTTCACATTTTTAATGACCACACTTTAACAGGCTGATATGATAATAATACATCTGGTCATATATATAATTGTCTATTAATTGTTTATACTCTTAACAAATTTCTTAACCCTGAACAACATTGTATTTGTCATTATACATTATGTAATATATCTGTATTGTATATTGTATATTTTATTGTACTAAATAAAATATTTTTGACAAGGAAATCTGTCCACAAAATTTCCAGAAATTATGGAATATTTGATTTTTTTTAAAAACTCCTGAAAAATCCTAAAGGACTATAGGTAGATCATTCCTGTTTGATATGTATGGCTCCGAACAGACTTTTAGTTAGAGAGAGACATTCTAAAAGCAACCATTTATTGCTCTCACTTTACAAAACCCATATTGCTCTCTATATTAAGTGTATATATTTTTAAATAAATTAAATTGTTTAAAAAAATAAAAAGCAAAAAGGATAAAGAAAGTATAAACGTATAAATGTAAAAATAAAAAAGGAACACTAACTCAGAGTCATTATATTTTCCCTTTAACCCTTTTGCTGCCAGGGTGGCTTTTGCAATATTTTGCACACGTTTCAAAAATCATTTTAGGCCAGAAGATTATGTAAACCCCCCAAAATTATACTTAATCTTTTTGAAAAATATAAAAGATGAGATAACCAACATGTCAATTGTGTGCGCCCATGAAGCCTTGATAAATTTCAGTACACCAGTTACCAGGGTGTGTGGAAGCGAACAAGCTAAAAGGGTTAAAGTAGAACATTATTCAGAAAGTTAAGTTGCGATAAATCACTACAGGCTGGCTCCTTTTGCAGGTATAGCAAAACAGTATAGTAAAACATTAAAAATAAGTGCCATGCTAACTTGTTCTCTATTTTTCAGAACTATGCTGAATTTGTAGAGGCCAATCTGCTAAAAGCCTAAAGATTTACTGCTGTTCAGGATCTCTGGGCTTCAGCAAAATGGCATCCTCCGACAAGAAAAAACAGGACCAATGCTGGAGGCAACTAAAGCTGACCATACATTATACAATTTTCTTTTTCAATCTCCTTTAGATTTATCTTCAACTATGTAGTACAAGGGCCTGTCCGATTGCTTACGAATTTAAATAGTTTTGGTTTCACCTCATATTATATGGTTTTGGTAAATCTAAAGGAAAATTGTATAAAAAAATTGTATAATGTATGGCCAGCCTTACAGCACACACTATTTTGGTAGCATAAATATTAATGTGGAATGTGTGCTTCTTGCTAAAGAACTTTTTTTTATCAAGTCTCTATAGGTAAAGTTTGACTTTAAGCTTTCAAATCACTGCCAACATGTTTTTTTCACTTTAAAGTATTATAGTTTTATAGCTTCTATTCTGGAGGTGTTGCTTCTGAGAACTTTAGATCTTCTAAATTTGTAAAAACTCTGTGTAAAAACGTAAGTAAAAAACTTAAGTAAACAGCAGAGGGCACCAATCTGAGTATAGTAATACATAATACTTTAACCACTTCAATACCAGACACTTTCCCATCTTTCCTGCCCAGGCCAATTTTCAGATTTCAGCACTTTCACACTTTAAATGGAAATCACTCAGTCATGCAACACTGTACCCAAATTAAATTTTTAATTTTTTTTAGGCAGATATAGATTTATTTTGGCGGTATTTAATCAACACTGAGTTTTTATTTATTGCGATATAAACAAAAAAAAATCCTCAAATTTTGAAGGAAAAAATACATTTTGAAAAAAAAAACTGTTATAAAACTGCAAATAAATAATATTTCTTCATAAATTTAGGCCAAATAAATCAGTGTAGATTATTTAATCAGCGTGAAAGTTATAGAGTCTACAAGCTGTGGTAAAGATATTTGAAAATTGATTAATCCTGATGGCCTGATGTACTAAATCTCATTTTTTAAGGCCATAAAATGCCAGGGGACATAACACAAATACCCCCAAATAACCCATTTTTGGAAAGTAAAGAGTCCAAGGTATTTAGTAAGAGACATGGCAAGTTTTTTGAAGTTGTAAGTTTTTGTCACTATTTCATTAAAGTTTGTTTTGTTTTTTTCTTCCACAATTTTTTTAAATACTCTCACCAGCATCACCATATGATTGGTGTGGCAGTGATGAGGGTCCCTCACTGGTCCCTTCAATATGCTGCCCATGATGTTGCTACTGCCCTAGTAGATTGTGCCTTTGGGCCCTCGGGAATAGGAAGTTGCTGAAGTGAATATGCCTTTTTAATGGTCTTGACTAGCCATGATGCTAGCGCGCGTGGTGATGCCGCTTGACCTTTCCTAAGGCCATGAGCAATAACCAGTAGATTGTCCTTTTTTCTGAAGAAACTTGTGGCTGACAGATATATGCTAATAGCACATTTGACATTTGGGGGATGAGGTTCACCTTGATTGTCAAGAAACACTGGCAGACTTATGTCCTGATTAAAGTGGTAAAAAGAAGCTACTTTGGGTATAAAGCAATCCAAAAGTCTTAAGCCTCGTACACACGATTGGATTTTTCCGCCGGGAAATGTGTGATGACTGGCTGTTGGCGGAAAATCTGACCGTTTGTATGCTCCATTGGACAATTGTTGTTGGATTTTCCACAGACAAATGTTGGATAGCAGGTTTTAACATTTTCCGCGGACAAATGTCTGTTGTCAGATTTTCCAAGTGTGTGTACACAAGTCCATCGGTCAAAAGTCCAAAGTACAAACACGCACGCTCTGAAGCAAGGATGATCCAGAAGCAGTCGGTCTTGTAAAATAGCGATCGTAATGGAGAATTAACATTCGTGATGTGGAAAATTATGAAATCTCGAAATGCAGCGCACAATTCTCTTATTCTTGGGATAATAATGAAGCTGCTTTGCTGGTGACACTGATGGAGTTATTGTAAACAAATTTTCAAAGGTGTTTTTTTCTAGTGATATCAAGAGTAATATTATTAAGCTTTTTTTTTTTTTTTTGGGCAAGTTACAACACCATTATCCTGTAGTTTTTAAGATCAAAGATACAACTATGTTGGTGTCCCCTGTCAATTTTACATTGTATTTTTTAAAATGTAACTGCCTACTCCCAAACTGTCATTTGAAGTAAAACACATAGCCAAGTATTATTCTACAAAATATTTTTATTCTGCATTAAAAAAAGAAATCAAATAAAATTAGGGGCATGCTATCTGCCAATAGAACTTAACCAAAAAGTGCATTCTATGCATCCAAAAATATAGAAAATATACCAAATCAAATCATTATTATTCAACCAAAAAATAAAAAAAGCCTCATGAATGTGAGCCTCATGCATTATTATTCAACCAAAAAATAAAAAAAGCCTCATGCATGTGTCCTGCTTCTTAATATAGGGGGTCAACAATGCCAAGAGTTGGTGAAAGCAGGGGTCCGTTATCCGGAGATAATTACGAAAATCATCTGTATCACTCTCCTGGAGCTCCTGCAGCAATGGCATATGACATAATTGGTCACGATTAATAAAGCAACCAATTTTTGGTACAAGCACTTCTCCTCCTCCTATTCCTGGACTGGACCTGGGTCAAAGCAATAACTCCAAGGCCAATAATAAATGGCACTTTATCTCCTCCAATTCCGCAACATGTCTGGTTGATGAACAGCCATTCAGAAACAAACTGAAAAGCACGAAATGAAAAGCACAAACTGAAAAGCGCAAAATGAAAAGCACGAAATAAAAAGCATGAATCAACACTCACTAAACTTCTATTAACACAAAATTAGCAGAAGGAGCGCAAAGTGTGGTGCTAAAGAGCTGACAACCCATAGTACGTCAGTACGTTCGTGTTTGTTGGCCGATAATTCCTTGCTGTTTATATGCAAGACAAAATCCAGGCACACGCGTTCGGACAAAAGTCTGAGGTTTTGTGTGCAAAAAATTTGATCACGTGTACCAGGCTTTAGAGTCACTCTATCTGGATAAAAGATCAGGTAGGGCTCCTTGATCATCAGTGCTTGCATCTCCAAAACTCTCTTAGCTAAGGTTATAGCGTTGAGAAATGTTACATTTAAAATCTCATAAGGAAACTGATTCAGTCGGGTGAAAGGGGAACCTAAAAGTGCCTCTAGAACTATTGACAGATCCCATGATGAAAATGTTGGTTTTCTTGGAGGTCTAATTTTCAGGCATGCCCTCATGAACTGGATGACAAATGCAGCTGCTCTGTCTGTCTTGGGAGCCGACAACTGTAGTATTGACTTCCGCATTGATTCTCTGATGAGGTCTGTTACTTCTCTTGCTTTCAATTCTTTTTCTGTTGTTGCTTCGTTGAAGCATGTGTGATAAGCTAATTTGTCTGGTAGTGCCGGTGCTCCGCACAACCAGCAGGCATTTGCTGCGGGACAGGTGCAATGACTCCCGGATGAAGGGCGGTGATGAGATGACGGAGACTTTGTGCAGCGTGAGTGGCAATGACGGAAAGAGGACCTGGACGGGCTCCTCCTAGATCGTCTGTGTTTAGATGTGGATCCATCCATTTCCTACGCCTGCAGTTCATGAATATTGACTTGGTAGGGCTGTCCAAATATTGCAGTGTTAGTGGCCATGCTCTCTTTTTCTTTGAATCTTCACTACTTACCAAAATAATGACAACCTCTTACCTTACTGGCTGAGAGTGGTCTGCTTGAGCAGTGGCTTCCATGAGCAGTGGAACAAAAAAAAAGAACATCCACCTAGAAAAGATTAGTACAGTAAGGACCCATAACAAGAACAGCAGTCAAGATAGGAAACCGTATAGATATATAGGAAGAAGCATAGATGGTGCTGGCTAACTTTTAGAGGCAGTGACAAATCCAGTGAGCAGTAGGGGCCTTCCAGTAAAAATGTCAGCATTATACTGACAAAAAGATGGTATTTCAAATCCAGTGCCACCGTCACGGCGGAAATGACATCACCGCACATGCACAGTAGAAATCCGTGGCACCCCTGGCGCCATCCTGGGGAAAGGCAGAGGGGAGTCCTAATGAGATCACGTCCTGCCGTGCATGTGCGGAAGCGGAAAAACATACGGCCATCTTGGAGCAGGTCCGCCCGCCTGTTGGACTAGTCAGGACTTGTCAGGTGAGGATAAAAAATATAATGCTGCAGATTGTCTCTCTCTAAGATTTATAGCTAACCAATCCTATCAGGTTGTGGAGTCACAACCCAGTGTGTGCTGACATGATGCGTCAGGAAATAGCTTTTAGAATCACTTTAAATTATGTGACTCAAGTTTTCTACATGCCATCTAACTTTAGTAAATTTGACTCAAACAGCCTAACTGCCCCTAATGTGAATAAGACAGTTAGCTGACTCATTTAGCCTTTGATTTTTATTTCCTTGGATCAAAATTATATTCCTTAATTTTTGATATCTTGCATTACAGATTTAATAGTGAAAGTAATCCTTGGCAAAGACTGAAATGGCTGCGTGGGAGAACATAATGATCTGATATACTGTAACTTGTTCCATCAACCAAATGGAAGGAAGACTCAAAGGCCCCATTAAAACCTGCCAAATACAAATTCATTGATTACTATGACTTGTGCTTTTGCATAAATCCAGTATACCTCTTGTATAGCAAATGACAAAAGCTGCATCAATAAATAAACTTGTCTAACATAACAAGAGAACCATTTTGTTGTTGTGACTTAAAAAAAACAGCTTGGTATGAACTGAGATTAAGAAAATTTTATTTTTGTTGTGTCATTACCAGTATATATCTGGCAGACAATCAAACAGATTTTGAAAATCAATAAAATGAAACTTAGAATGTTGTTCAATGCATTCAGCAAAACATATCCTTCAGACCACAGTTCTCTTTCATCACAAGGGATTTATGAAAGCTATGATAAAAATTGGTTTAAGGTTTTTCAAAGAAAAATAAGCGTTATATATTTAACAAAATAATAAGACATAACCTTTAGACAAAACACAAGACAAAAAAATGTATTGATTGGGTCCATGAAGGAAAGGAATGATGAGAAATGTAGTCTATTACCTCTCATAGTGATCAGAGCACTCTCTCTGGCACTGCCTAGGCACACCTTTTCTCCAGGGATGACACTATGTTGGGTCTGGCATCATACAGGTGAGCACCTACTAGATAGACTAAGATGCTAGTATAATAATGTTTTTTTGTTTGTTTTTTTAAATAGCCAAGTCATATAAGACCTTTAATCTCTATTGACAATTATCCTATACCCCATGCCCATACTAATGCTATTTACTGTACTGCCACTTAAAAAAGCTTTAAAGGATTGTTTGATTAATTCTATTAGGATTAGTTGTCAGCTGAAGCGTTACAGAGGTAACCATGCATATTTTAATCCTTATGCTGCTAACATTAGTAAACAGATAGGAAGGTATATTTACAAACAAATTTTTTTACATTTTTTCAAATACTTCCTGGTTCTGGCCTATCAAGTGCCAGTGTAAGCCAGCAACAGTGTTCCTGATTGCTCCTACACCAGTGCAATGTCATCTCTATCTTTCTCCTGAACTGACAATGGCCTGTTTTTCAACCATGCATCTGCCTTCCACCTGAACTGATCCTTTACCTGCATACTGATCATGTCCACTGCCTGCCTTCAAAACTGACCCTGACTTGTTCAGACCCTTGGTCTGCCTGCCACCTGTACTGACCTTGGCCTGTTTAATTCTTCATTTCTGCCTGCAACCTGCACCAGTCCTTTACCTGTTTGATTACATCTTTGGTTGCCTGTTCTGATCCATCTGCATGTCCCACTGAATAGGCCCCTGCGAGACACCAGTGCCAACCATCCTCTGCAAATAACTACACTCCTGGAACCAAAGGGACCTTTTTGTTCACCCTTTGTTCAGCTACCTGTACTTCCTGGCCAGTGAACATAGCATTGTGAATAATTCCTGGGGGCAGCCACATACCAGTAGGCTAGGTCTTCTTGGTTAATAGGAATGGGGACTACTATAGATGGAGCTACGTTAAGCTATACTTCCTGATCAATGAAAGGAGAGAGGGGATGAAAGCACAGGAAAGTGCCCATCAAAGGGGCTCCAAAAAGGAGCAAACTGTGGTAACTCTTAGAAAAATTCAAGTTTTATTTATCACAAAATATTACAAAAGTCACCATAGCTTTACCACACTAAGATAAAAATACCAGTATGACAATGTTGTCACATATTTAAAAACAAGCACACACCGAAAAGGGCAGCAGAAGGTAGGAGCTGTGTAGCTGATGGATGGTGAAACCCCTTAGTAACGGCTGATATTCAACAGAAAAGGACTAGAAGTACTTTGATAAATCCTAATGCAGGTGTAACAAGGTTCTCCACTAGGGAGAAATAGTCCTGTATGTAGTAATACAGGGACAGAGCCAGGTTACAAGGCACAAATCTCATCTGTCAGCTCCACAGACTGAGCCATAGGTAGCATTGATAGAGCTAGGCAAAAAAGCTAAAGTACAGCAGTTCACTGAGTCAGCTATCTGCACATGTAGATTAGATAAGTGCTCAGCAGGCAGCACTTTAGTTAGGCTGGAATAGCAGAGGAAAGTGAAAGTAAACAGAGCGTACACAGGTAGTCCTCACAGAGGTGGTCATTTATGAAGCAGTAAGAAATATTCACTGCTCCATTCTCCGGTGTTTCATCAGATTTGGCAACCCGTCAGAATTTGTAACAGAAGTGACTTTCGCCATTTTGCTACACCCCGAATTCCTCCACAGTAAGGATACACCGAGTAGGGGACAAGCGGACAACTTGTTACACCCACCAGAATTTCGCATTTCACAGTTATTTTTAACATTAACATAGAAAATAGCTGCGCATAAAATTAAGCTAAAATAATATAATAATATATGGCAGTAAATGACACCAAGGAATCACCATAATACATATAAAATCATAATCACGAATGAACATGTGATTAAATAAATGTGTAATACCTGATACAAGTCTTAAAATAAATAAAAATAATGTGGTATATCAAAGTCCAGTGAGTAAAGTTAAAACGGTGACTAAATCAAATTCTTCTGTGCAAACAGAAACACCAGTGTCTGTGAGCCTCCACCACACAACATATGCGCTTACCAGAGGGTAGGCGATACAGGGCCTGTAGTAATAAATCTGTAGCATCAAATCAACCTCCAGACATCCAATGGAAATGGCAGGAATCAGCTGTGATTAAATTGAGGACAAGCCAAATGATCCAAACTCAAAGGGCAGACCAGTAAGCAGCAATCACGATCCCAATGGAAAAGGAAACTCACCATAGTGTAAGTCCATAAAACACAATTTATTTTATAAGGAAAAATATTACACTTACATTTATAGAAATATTAAAAGCTCATAAAGAAATGCCGGCCGGCTTGCAGACACCCATCCTAGACAGCGATGATGTCAGCACGCCACCCTCCTGACATACGTATCGTCAAAGAGTGACTTAGTCATGGGGAATGACTAAGTCACTATTTGACAATACGTATGTTAAAGGGAATGGAGCGAGTACAAAGAAGGGCAACAAAGCTAATAAAGGGTCTGGAGGATGTTAGTTATGTTAGTTATGAGGAAAGGTTCCAAGCACTGAATTTATTCTCTCTAGATTAGAGACGCTTGAGAGGGAATATGATTTCAATTTACAAATACCATACTGGTGACCCCACAATAGGGATAAAACTTTTTTTTAGGAAGGGAGTTTAACAAGACATGGGGCCACTCATTAAAATTAGAAGAAACCTTAAACTATGTAGAGGGTTCTTTACTGTAAAAGCGGCAAGGATGCAGAATTCCCTTCCACAGGCAGTAGTATCAGTGGGGAGCATCGATAGTTTCAAAAAACTATTAGATAAGCACCGGAATGACCACAACATACAGGGATATACAATGTAATACTGACATATAATCACACACATAGGTTGGACTTGACGGACTTGTGTCTTTTTTTCAACCTCACCTACTATGTAACTATGTAAGGGGATTAGAAGCAAAATCCAGCAGGAGGTACAGAGTATAAAAGAGAAGAGAGGCGCCTCTAAGTGTAGCAATATGGTTACATTTAATGAAGGTGCAACATTTAGCAACTCACACGGTTGATTATTAAATGAGGCACATCTAAGTATGCAGGCATCTGGGGTAAAGCTGTCCACATAGACCGTCCTCTGCACCGCCGGCTCTCACCGCTGTCAGTCTGCACTTATATGTGCCTGTTTTAATCAACCTTGTGAGTTGCTAAATGTTGCACCTTCATTAAATGTAAACGTATTGCTACACTTATGCCGCGTACAAACGACCGGACTTTCTGGCAGACTAGGTCTGACGGTCTTCCCAACGGACTTTCAGTAGAGTTCCGACGGGCTTTACGAATGAACGGACTGGGCCACACACGAACGGACTAAGTCTGTTCAAAGGCTGTTTGTTTTGAAGCTGATGACGTAAGACGGGACTAAAAAAGGAAGTTCAATAGCCAGTAGCCAATAGCTTGCCTTGCGTCATATTTGGTCCGTTGGACCAGCATACAGACGAAAGGTTTTCCAGATAGGAATTGAGTCCATCAGACAGATTTGAAACATGTTCTATTTCTAGGTCCGTCAGATTTTTTTTCATGAAAAACGGTCGGATTAACCCACACACGATTGGATTGTCCGACGGACTGATTCCGTCGACCTAGTCTGCCGGAAAGTCTGGTCATGTGTACGTGGCATTAGAGGCGCCTCTCTTCTCTTTTATACTCAGTTGTGACGTGACGCTACTTGTATATCAAGACATCGCTTGTATACAAAGTAAAAAAAATTTTTATATATACATATACTACATATACACTGTGAGAGTGAGAGCCCCTGTCTCGGTGAAAATAAGGGTAAAATGGACACAGGACTCTCAAAGAGGCAGTTTGAGAATTTCCAGCAGAAGATTTGCGAGCAAAGAAAGCTATGCTTTAAGTTTTCTCTGGATTTTGTCTGGATTTGGGCTGGAAACCTGAAGACTTTAACCTCCCTGGCGGTATGATTCATTCTGGTTTTAGGTGCTGAAAGCGGTACAATTATTTTGCATGGAAATTTGCCGGTTTATATTGTAGTCCTGTAATTCTTAGGAATAACTCTATTAAATCTGTTCAAACCAGAGTCTAGCAAACATCCCGGGTATGATAAAGTTTATAATATAATAAAAAATAATAAAAATTATTGAATAATGTAATCAAATCCTAAAACACTGAAAAAGGGACACTTTTTGGTTGCTATGGACAATCTCCAAATTCCAGGCAGAAAAAACAGTATTTATAATATAAAAGTGCACGCAGGGCACTGCACAGTCCACTAGGGACAAAGGGGGTGTGTAATTTTTTAATACAGTACTGTAATCTGTAAGATTAGAGTACTGTGTGTGTTTTGTGTCTTTTTACTTTTTTGAATTTGGCGCCGATCTCGGCTCCCGTGCGCCGTAACATCGCAGGGAATGGAGCTCGGCGCCATTCGGCACTGTGAAACGAGCGGAGGACAGCTCGATCACACAGCGCGGAGGACATCGCTGGATCCAGGGGACAAGGTAAGTAACTTTCCCTGTGTCCTCCTTGCATCCAGCGATGCGATCCCGTGTCTGGCTCGGGGGTTACCGCTTGTGTTAGTAAAATCCCAACCCGAGCCAGACTCGGGATTACCGCTAGGGAGGTTAAAGAGCATTAGGAGGGATAGAGTCTTCAGTCTTGTGTCCAGCCTTTCCAGAAGTTCTGCAGGTTGTGTGTGTGTCCAGGTGCACACACCCATTATAAGGCAGGGCTGAGCATAGCTCAGAGGAGGTAGGAAAGGAGTTGGTGTTGGAGCAGTTGCTGTAGCCAGGAGGGAGGTGTGCTACTATTTAAGAACCCAGGCAATACCCTTGAGATGGCACTCCGTGTGGGAGAGGTTCCAGGTCAGTGGACTAAGAGAGTTGGGCCAGCTGAGATATTTGAAGAGACCATAGCTGAGACAACTAGAAGAGAGAGTCCTGGGGATCAGAGGGAACTGAGAGTCTTGGAGGAGTGTGAAAGCCTAGACTGGCAGGAGAGCCCCTTCCTAGAGGCCAGGAGTGGGCATGCGCAGCTTTGTACTGCGACCAAGGCTGAGTGAGCTCTGAGAGCCAGGTGGCTTGGCATTTTAGTTTTTGTTGTAATTTTTGGGAGAAAAACCCCTGTGTGGGCAACCAGTGCATGCATGAACTTTCATTTTTGTTACTTTCAATAAAAGTGGGCTACCACGCCCTTAAACTGAAGTTTCTGTTGGCTGTGAACTCACTGAAAACGCATCTACCGCTGAGCTAGATATCTCCAATATCACAATACATACTGTGCATACATACAATAGACATGGCAGGGGGATATGGTTACTGTCTTGAGGGGTCTGATCGAGGAAGGAGGAAGTCAAAAATCTTCCTCCTTCCCCCCAGATTCTCTCTTCTCTCCCTGATTCCCCAGCTCAAAGCTAGTGAATCGGGGAGGTTGAATTTTGACACAGATCGCCAGTGAATTGCTGAGATTGCAGCTTCATAAACTGTCCGTTTCTGTGTCAGTCAATCACAGCTTCTCAGTGTGCGGAGATCATTGGCAGAGAACATATTCTCCCCGATCATGTCTGATTCAAAAAACGTTAATGGACTGAGATCAGCGGCGAGCCTAGGGATCACAATTTCATAAACGGACACCAGAGTGTGTAACATCAGTGGACCAAAATTCCTATTGGATATGGCTTATGCTGGGAGAGCCCTGCCTTTAGCAATCTCACCCACAGCCAGGACAGGGTCCGCAAGTTGCTCCATTGTGTGTCTGCTAAATCCCCCGTGTTTGCTGCTGCAGTGATGCTGGCCGATTTACTGTTCTCCCAGTGGAAGAACACTGAGAGGAGTCTTTTGATGCTCCCAGGATCTATCTGTAGAATATTTTCTTTTACCCATATCCACAATTGGATCTATTGGACATCTGATGGGGATGGAGCAAGCAGCTATTCTCTGTGGCAGTGTTGTCTGTTGTTGTTGTTTTTAATTTATATGGAGTGTCTGCAGACACACAACTGAAATGACTGTAAGTTTTAGATGCCGAGCCACATGTATTTGGGTAATATGTATGTTTTTGAACTACCATTGATTTCTGCATTTGCATTGTAGAGATTTGATATCTTCCATACCACAGAGGAAGGAGACTTTTATAGACTCTGAAATGCGTTGGATGAAGGATATATTTTCTATACCATTACCATGCTACAGTGTATCATCAGTTGTTTGTTGTTATGTACACTCTGTGTTACCTTTTTAACTATATGTAATAAATGATTTTTCTAATTTAAATATGATTGTTATATGAATCCAAGTGCCTTTGAAGTCCATATCCAAGGGGAAAAAAACATTTTTTGTCCCAGTGGAAGGAATTTACTCTGCCAGGGTGTTTTGTTCAGTGTGGGACAGCAGCTCATAGATGATAAACAAGGTTGCATGGAGTGATCACATGGGGCAGATCACATAACGTGCTGATGTCTATGCATTTCACTCATCCAATCATTTGAGCTTCTTCAGGACTGGTGGCTATCATGTCTAAGGCTTTTAAAGGGGCTGGGTCAGTCACCCAAAAAGTTAACTCGACCTGACTTTTCTCCGTGTGTGGGCAAGTCTGTTCATTTCAAAAGTCCGGCAGACTCCCGCCATAGTGCGGCAGATTGTCCGTCGGACCTAGTCCGCCGGAAAAGTCCGGTCGTGTGTGGGCAGATGCGCTCGTTCAGAAAGTCTGGCGGACCTCCGCTGCAAAGTCCGGCGGTTTGTCCACCGGATAGTCCAATTGTGTGTACGCAGCATTACTTAGCCACAGTTTTAAGCCAACATCATCATGTATGTTTATTATAGCACACTCAGTTTCACACATATTTTTATATTTATATGACAATTATATACATTTCCATAAATCTAATTATGAGATGGTTCAAGACTGAACAGCTATTGTTTCCAGTCTGATACTCCACTTATTAATGGGGATACCCACAACAGAAAAATTATTATATTTCACAGGCGTGTATCTTTGCATATGTATATGAGCCCAAATATATAGGCTCCAAATCAGTTAGATTCAGGCAACATCATCAAGTATAAGATGTATTTTGGTCAAAATATAGTCATCCCACTCATCGTGAGGAGGGTCCTATATAAGTTCCTAAAACAGGAAAATACTCCCATATACCCATATATATCCTTTACATGAGTATATAGACCTGAGTATATAGGCTCCATATCCATAAAATACACACAGATTCATCAGATATGGAATAATATCTCAATAGTAATATAACAAATTTCTATCAGCGCAAATAATAACCAAAATCACTAAATAGTGATATATTTGGTAGGTGATATACCAAAAACATAACACAAAAAAAAATACCCCCCCCCCCCCCCACCTGGCTGCTGCACAAAGAGAAAATGCGTTCACTTCACATATAAAATATACATAAAAAATGGTGTTGCGCTTCCTAAATAACTCCCAATAAATCATTAAATAAGAATATGTGATTAACTTGCAATATAGCAAGATACTGAGTGCTCAAATATTCATATTCCCTAACTGGGAATAGTGAAAAATACACAATAATGAAATATACGTGTTCCCTCTATGGGAATAGTGAACAATAAACAGTAAAGCTAAAGTCCACACACTCAAAAAATAATAATAAATAGAATAAAATAAGAGTCCGAATGCACAAAAATAATCCTCAGAGTCTTCTGCACAAAAAACGCACAATACACCACCAGTGCATTAACGTTGGAAATGCAAGTGCTCTAATCCACTTCAATATCCTAGCTGCTCACCTCACGTTCTGACCCTTGTTTCGCCAGAAAGTCAGAAAAAGCAGGATCCCTCTCTGGGATATAAACAGATCAGCTGGTCATGGAACTCCTATTCCTTCCATGCTGCCTCCGGCTGATTGGATGGATACCAGCCAGCACAAATTCCCTCAATGGGGTCCGGTGCACATGGGAATAGAAAAGGCAAAATCTAGTGCTCTCTATATATCAAAACGGTTTATTTCTCATTAAAACATTAAAAGGTTACAAACACAGCACTTAAGCAGTGCGGGCTCAGGATGCATAGAAACAAGATGCTAGCGGGATGACGCTGCCACTGCAACTCCTTACCTCTATGCGCGTTACGTTGAATGGGCTGCTACACCACCGTGACTTCTTCAGTAAGGGCTGGAGAGTCTCCATGTAACGCGTATAGGGGTAAAGAGTCGCAGTGGCAGCGTCATCCCGCTAGCATCTGGTTGTTTCTATGCATCCTGAGCCCGCACTGCTTTCATCCCTTCTACAATGAAATCACTGATCATTGTCACCCATGATGCTGCTGTAGATGCTTAGACATTGGCACAGTTGATAGCCCCAAATAGCGCTGCCTAAATCTTTTCAGATTGCCAGCACATTGCACTGTCTGCAGATGCTTAAATGATGTAAAAGACCTGTTCAGTGCCTAGCATGGTTTAACAGGAATCAGGATAAATCCCAGCTGCATTTGCAATTAAAAACCCAATAAAAACTATTTCAAATTAAAAAAAGATGAATATAATTTATTTTAAAGCGTTACCAAACCAATTTTTTAAAAACAAACATGTTTGTATTACATAGTGCATAGAGTGGCCCCTAACCTCCTCTTCTCGAGTCCATTGCCCTCTTCAGTGTCCCTCCACTCCCTCCTCATTGGATTTGATTGACAACAGCAAAAGCCAATGTCTCCCACTTCTGCCCCTATGTCCAGTGAGGAGAAAGAGAGAGTCGCTGCTCTCAGGCACAACACTCAATTGAGATCAGGCTCAGGTAAGAAAACATTTGAAAGGTTTTGTTTAACTTAATGTAGAGAATACATTAATGTAAAAAAATACTTATTTTTTTTGGTGTTCTTTAAAATAAAGTTCACATTTCTTTTGACAGTTCAGAAAGCTTGCAAAAATATTCTCACTATATGATCATTTTCTTTGTCACCTTATTTTCTAGGCCCTTAACCAGTTCCCGACCAGCGCACGCCGATGTACGTCCCAAAAATGTGTCAAAAATGTCCGATGTGTCCGCCATAATGTCGCAGTCACAATAAAAATCGCTGATCGCCGCCATTACTAGTAAAAAAAAATGATTAATAAAAATGCCATAAAACTATCCCCTATTTTGTAAACGCTATAACTTTTGCTCAAACCAATCATTAATCGCTTATTGCGATTTTATTTTTACCAAAAATATGTAGAAGGATACGTATCCGCCTGAACTGGGGGAAATTTTTTTTTATATATATTTTTGGAGGATATTTATTATAACAAAAAGTAAAAAATAATGTGTTTTTTCTCAAAATTGTCGCAATATTTTTGTTTATAGCGCAAAAAATAAAAGCCGCAGGGGTGATAAAATACCACCAAAAGAAAGCTCTATTTGTGGGAAAAAAAGGACGCCAATTTTGTTTGGGAGCCACGTTGCATGACCGCGCAATTATCAGTTAAAGCGACGCAGTGACGAATCGCAAAAAGTGGTCTGGTCTTTGGCCAGCAAAATGGTCCGGGGCTGAAATGGTTAATGATATTTAAAAAAAAAATACTTGTTAAGAGTTCCACTGTAGTAAGCATATCTCATATACGAGATGAATATCTTTTTAAGAAATTGCCAACAATGATTGAGACATCTTATAAAGCATTTCCATTTCTAAAGACCAATTGTACTTTAGCAAAACATAATTTTGAGAGCGGACCACAGTGAAGATAGCTGCTTTCTTGGTTCTTACAAACATCAAGGTTTTATTGCATTTCCAAATTACTGTATTTGTCCCCTTCATTTTCCTTTCTTTCTTATTTAATCGGATAACTACAGAGTGCATTGGTATAGCGCAGCTGTCTACTTCTTTCAGATATTATTAGGTCTTTTTAATGAAGAAAGATTTCTCATTGCAAAACAGTTTTTTGCAACACTTCTAGAACAGATAACAGCTGGAAGGTGATGTTTTTGGCTCCCAGCCTCTTCACTGTGACCATGGTTGTTAGCAGAGATGAGTAAATATGGGGGTGATTCACGGGGTGGTGGTGGTTGCTGAACCCTTAAAGATGTATGTGGTGTTATAAAACGCAATTTTCTCGTATCACGTCATTGACACTGTATTCTACCATTATATACTTTGGATGTATTTTATTAAATGTTCCATTTATCTTGGCCTAAATACAGTAGCATCATCCCAATCTGATTTATTTTATTGAGAAAAGGACTTTTTCAGGTAGTTTTGGCTGCAAAACCAGTTTTTTTCCTAGTCGTAAGAGGCCTGAATCTAATGGTGGACGTAGCAGCCACAACTAATTTAGAAGTTATAGTAACATTTAACCACTTGTCGACCAGCCGCCGCAGTTGTACCACAGCAGAATGGCACAGCTGAGTGAAACAACATTATGTAACGTCACTTCATCCTGTGGCAACTAGGGAATGCGCACGACACCTGAGGTGCGTGCGTGTGCTCCCCACTTGCCCCCTGAGCCAATGCGAGTGCCCAGCAGTCACGATCACCACCAGGCTCCCGCCATCGCCGCTGACACATGGAGAACCAGGATCTGTGTGTGTAAACCGGTTCTCTGAGGGGAGAACAGACAGAGTATGAACAACGATCTGTCATCTCCCCTGCACAGTACCCTGCCCCCTTCAGTTAGAACATATACTAGGGAACACATTAACCCCTTGATCGCCCCTTAGTGTTAACCCCTTCACTGCCAGTGACATTTTTACAGTAATCAATGCATTTTTATAACATTGATCACTGTATTTATGCCACTGGTCCCAAAAATGTGTCAAAATTGTCTGATGTGTCCGTCATAATGTCACAGATCGCCGCCATTACTAGTAAAAAAAAAAATTTATAACAAAAATGCCATAAAACTATCCCCTATATTGTAGACACTATAACTTTTGCGCAAACCAATCAATATATGCTTATTGCGATTTTTTTTACCAAAAATATATAGAAGAATACATATCAGCCTAAACTGAAAAAAAAAAAATTATATATTTTTGGGGGATATCTATTATATCAAAAAGTAAAAAACAAAATTTTTTTTTTTTTAAATTACGCAATCTTTTTGTTTATAGTGCAAAAAATAAAACCTGCAGAGGCGATCAAATACCTCCAAAAGAAAGCTCTATTTGTGGGGAAAAAAGAACATCAATTGTGTTTGGGTGCAACATCGCACGACTGCGCAACTGTCAGTTAAAGCAACGCAGTGCCGATTCGCAAAAAGTGCTCTGGTCAGGAAGGGGGTAAATCCTTCCGGGGCTGAAGTGGTTAAGAGGGCTGGGCTGGAAGGAAGCATGTTTCTTTTATTGGACAGCTGGAGCCAATGTTACTTTACCATTGGTTGAAGACTCCAAGCTGTCCATTGAGCTCAGTGCCTGTGACAAGAAGTGAGGAGACGCACTGTGAGCTCAACCTCTCAGTCTGCTGCACAGCTGAGTGTGCCAGCTTGTATTTAAACTGGCCGCTCTGTATGTAGCTTCTGACCTTCTGCACAAAGAGCCCTGTATCTCTGGGACCATAGGTCATAGAAGCCCCAAATTTAGACCAGTGGTAGGGTAGGTCTTCTCAACTACCTACCCCACACATTTGGGGTCTCTATGACCCTGGAAATCCTTTTTTTTTAAATTGGCAATTGGGGCTATCTTAAGGTGATTATAAACAATCAACTTGTAAAACAACCCATTCAGTATAAAATATTAAGGAAATATATAAATTGATAAGTGAAAAAATTATTGAAAAAAAACAACCATATACATTGTGCAAATGTGTTCCGATAATAAAGTACAGTTGTACTCCAAACTTATTATCGGAGCACATTTGCACAATGTATATGGACTTTTTTTCAATAATTCATTAGATAGACAAGGGCTTAGCAAGGTCAAGTTACGAATGGGTGGGGTGTCTCAGCCAATGGGCAGGGGCTTCTTTAAGCCCCTTGGCCTGCTGGGAGAGCCTATTTATTTGGATGGAATCAGGGGATCAGGGTTCTGTGCCACCTGGATGGCTGTCTGGAGGGACGTGTGTTATGCTGCCTCAGGCTGCTAGGCCGGCATCCTGAGGCCTATCCCAAGGACAACTGTCTGCTAGGCTGTCTGAGGGCCTATCCAGAAGCAGGAGAAGCAGTGCAGGGTTGGGACTGCAGGACTGGAGTCCAGCCGAAAGTAAAGGTTCAGCCGGACAGGGAACCAGTTGAGGTCTTAGGTAGAGGGGAAGCTGTCTCCACAAAGGAACCATCCACCTTGTTACCGGAGACCACTGTGAATAAGATGAAACCAGAGCAGTCTTCTCACCAGCCGGAGATGGTGAAGAAGTGGGAATACTTCAGCAAGTGCCAAGCCAGGGACCCAGTGGGACAGCAAAGGTGATGCTTGAGGAGCATCAGTGAGTGCCAAACCAAGAACCTAGTGGGTCAGCAGGGGTGATGCTTGAAGACTATCTGTGAGTGCCAAGCCAGGCACCCAGCAGGGAAGCGGGGGCGACGCTTGAGGAAGATACTGAGTCATGGAAGTGAAAGAGCTCAGGGGATCCAGTGGGGATTGGGTTTAAGAGTCTATTGAGAGAATAGGAGCTCCGTGAGTGAAGACTTACAGTAAGAGACTGTAGAGTGTGAGGAGAACTATTCTGTGTTACCAATAGTTAAGTACAATACCATTGGTGACTATTACGTAATTTGTTGCCATAGGAGACATTGGTCCTACATATACAGAAGTGGTATCCGGCTGGAGGCTTATCACTGTATAGCTGTCTACTTATAGAAGTCTCGGAGTCTGTGAATTATCATTGCATCTACTTAAGGGTGTCCTGTCCCTAACCCGCTCTCACAGAGTTCTGTTAAGAGACAATGAATCTCTTTTGCATTCAAAAATTGTTTGGCGTCCATCACTCTATCTTGCATCAATTCCGCCATGCCTTGTAATCTACTCTACAAAGATGGATGTAGGCTATCCAGCCTCTGGAGGTCACCATTAGGCCTCTAAGGGTCGGGGGATTTGCTACAAAAAAATTGCCCTCAAAATTGGCTAGTGGCACAACAGTCTAATAGTATCATTTGTGAGCTTCTTTCTTTATAGTACCACACTGCATTGTCTTGGGGTGGTTGCCATTTGTTTTTATAGAAGGCACATTTTATATTCAAATAAACATTAAAGTGTACTATTTGAGAGACAATATATTTTATAGTAGCTAGATAGTAATTAAACAGCTTGGTAAGGAAGCAATGTAAGAGGGAGAGACACGGCACATTTTATATTGAAATAAACATTAGAACATATTATTTGAGAGCAAATAACTACAAAAATTGTAAAGTAGCTGGATAGTATGTAAGCAGTTTGGTTAAGTCTCAATGGAAGAGGGGGTGATGAGGCAGGTTTTCACCTTGCAATGAATATTAATATAAAATAATACTTGAGAGAGAGTAGCCACAAATATATTACAGTGGCTGAACAGTATGGAAGCAGTTTGGTTAGGCCGCAATATAGAAAGAAGAGACAAGGAAGGTTTACCTTAAAAAAATAGAGGGCATTATCTAAGAGATAATACCCACACACAATTTTAAATGCCAGAGCACTGAAATAGGATGCAAAGGTGTAACACAAAATTCTCCTGCAGCAAATTTTAGAACATAGGCAGCTGATGTCCTGCTGTGCAAACATTGTGTGGCACCTTTACAATTCCAGGGCAAAGTTACAGGCTGCAAAGTTGGAGACACAGAGAAACATTTTCCCTATAACAAACATTAGAAATTTGGACGCTAAGAGTGGAAACATTTTGTGGCATCTTGGCAGTGCCTGAGCACTGAAATTACGCTGATATGGAATGCAGAATTTACCCTGTAGCAAACAATAGAAATTTGAAAGCTGAGGTCCAGCTATGGAAACATTATGTGCAGCAACTTTACACTGCCGGAGCACTGGAATCGGCCAGGAGAGATCGCAGGAGCTGGTAAATATGACAAGTAATCATTTTTTGGGACGAAGGCCTGGAAGACAATTATAAGTTTAGTCTATAGCACTGTCAGACAGGCAACATCTCCTTTCTCCAACAAAGAACCTGCTGTGCTCACCATGAACCCACTACTCAACGTTGGATCCCACTTCGCAGTAGCCTTCAGCTGCTGGAACGTCACCGTCTCTTGCTGCTTCCTGCTTGCCTAGCTGCCCCTCCTTTTTTGGTTCCTGATCCCCAACATCAGCAAGTAAATGACCATGTAATAAAAGGATTCCACCAATTTCTCACTGCCCGTTTATGGGGATATGGTGGGATTAGCAGAAGAGGAGGAGTAAGAAAGGGGTGAATTAACAGAATTTGCTCAGGATGTATAGCATGTTCACTATCTGACAGAAAAGTCAGATTTGCCCTGTCTCTAAATGGTGTGTCCAGACTACCGCTTTGTCCACAGAACCTACTTTCCCTCTACCAGCTCTGTGTTCAGAACCTCTGATTTCCTCTTTAGGTCTACCTGACAGGGGGATTGCTTGACTTTAAGGGCAGCTATGGCAATAGGGGAATAAATAGGCAATGCTTTGGTGAACAATACTTTACAGCATAAGTAAATGATGTGTGGAAAAAAGATGAGATTTGCCCTGTGTCAGCAACAAGTGTATGCTTTGGACATCAAAATATAAAAGCCAAAAAAATTATTTACCAAAAAATAAACCCTGAAAGATTTAATACCCCAATAAAACAAACAAAAGGGTAACACTGTAAAGCATGGCCCAGCAGCTTCACTGCAACTACGGTTGTTTATGACACACAGAAAAAGGTAGTCCTAGAAAGGACTGTTGGGTCTATGTACTGTGAAGACAGGGGAGGGGTGCACAAGAGCCCTCCACACTGTAATCCACCTTAATTCAGCACAGAGTAGCATAGTAAAGCACTATAGTATAGGGCTGTATGCTAGTGACTAAAGCTGTATGCTAGTGACTAAAGCTGGTCAAACACTAGTAGAATTTTGATAAAAAATGTAAATTTTCTGAATATTTGTTCACTTTTATAATCATTACAGGGATCAAACTGATGATCGAGAAATTTCAAAGATGCAGGATGGAAAAGGAGCAAGATGTGATTTTTATTTGGGAAATTCCATTCATACCAAATCTAAGGTTTAACTAAAATAAAATGTTGAAATATTTTTGAATTACATTTGTTAAAGTAGAAGTAGGGACTAACTGTAACTGTTGTGGCCAACACCCTCATTCCACCTCACCTATGCTGCATAACCTTTAAAAAAGAAGAAATAACATTTTATTCAATTCACTCCAGTGCAGTCACATGATACGGCAGCTCTGACCCCCCCCCCCCCCATGTCAGTGAGCGGCTACTGCAGGGGAGAGGAGGGAGTGCCAACTAGAGGTCGACCGATATGGGTTTTTCTCTGGCCGATGCCGATATTTAGAAATCATGGCGGCCGATAGCCGATATATGATGCCGATTTTTTTGGGCCGATATGTTAGGCCGATTTTATTTTATTTATTTTTTTTATTTTTTTTTTAATCCCCCTTAATCTCATAAAATCTAACACACCTTTCCCACTGGGGCGTTTTTCAGGCGCTTTTGGGCTAAAAATAGCGCCTGTAAAGTGCCTGCAAAATGGCTCCCCTGCAGTCTGTGTGAAAGACAGAGTGCTTTCACACTGAGGCGATGCACTGGCAGGATCTTAAAAAAAAAGTCCTGCAAGCAGCACGTTTGGAGTGGTGTATACCGCTCCTCCACCACTCCTGCCCGTTGATATGAATGGGCACCACTGCCGAAGCGCATGCAATGCGATTTGGCAGCCGTGCTTCACGGGCGCATTTAACCTATTCCTTGGCCGCTAGCTGGGTTATATGCGCCCCACTAGCAGCCAAATAGCACCGCTAAAATGATGGTAAAGAGCCGCTAAAACTTGCGTTTTACCATCAACGGCTGCCCGCTCCGGTGTGAAAGCATCCTTCATAAGTGATACAGAAAATTTCTTACATTTAAACATTTATTAAACAAAACAAACCTCCAATCAGTTTCCTTTATGTATGATTTAGATTAAAAAAAAAAAAAAACTATATATTAAATAAAAACTTTTGGGCGAAAAAAAAAATGGCCTAACTTTACTGTTTTTTTTTTTTAAATAGTGTATTTTTTTCCCCAAAAAATGCATTTGAAAGACCTCTGTGCAAATGCCGTGTGACATAAAATATTGCAACAACCGCTATTTTATTCCCTAGGATCTCTGCTAAAAAAATATAGATAATTTTTGGGGGGTCTAAGTGATTTTCTGGCAGAAAATACAGGATTTTTACTTGTAAGCAACAAGTGTCAGAAAAGATTTAGTCTTTAAATGGTTAAACTGAGAACTTCTACACACTGAGATGATTTCATTCATTCAAGTGTAAACATTGTATCTTTTTGTTCTTTTCTTGGCAGCCTGCCCAGAGAGGAGGAAAGGGTTTCTATGACGATTTAGGCAACTTACACTGACTTCTATTACAGAAGTCATTTCAAAGTCCCACTGTAGTTCTAAATCGGCTTTTTATCAGCACAATCGGCCGATGCCGATTAATTAAAAAACTGCAAATATCGGCCGATATATCGGCCGGCCGATATATCGGTCGACCTCTAGTGCCAACAATATTTGGGCAATGAGAGATAGTGGGTGATGTCATAGTTAGGAGGGGGGAGGAAACATTTTTAACAACACCAATAGTTAGCTTTTACTTCCAATTTAAGTCTCTGTTGACATTATCAAATGTACTGAAGATATTATTGACCCTTCTAAGCCAGCTGATGCAGTGCATTATGGCTTACAGAAAATTTGATCCGGCAAAATTCCACATTTGCCAGGACCACGAACCTCGAATCTGAATTCAAACCTCATGCCTAGCTGCTAAAGTGTATGTTAACCCAAGCAATGATTGATATTCTCTTAAAGTATGTGCTCCCCTTTGGTCTGCTAAACATTAAAAAGGTTTTATTATATACTTCTTGATAAGTGCAAAAATGACCTGTTGTTTTTGCCAGAAATCTTGTGAACTGATGACTTCCTGCGCAAAAGGAGGGGTTATGGAGGTAAAGGGGGGGGGGGGATTTGGAGAGGTCTGTGTTCTTTATAATCCATCAGAAATGAAACAGGCAGGCCCAACACCACATGTTTAGAAAATCAGAGCTGTGGTGTAATGCCACAAAGGAAGGTAGGAACACACTATATTGGCCACATACACATAAATTGTTCTGTATTTGAAGCATGCTTAAAGAGAGAAAGCATAACGAAATGTGCATGTATTCTAAAAATGTACTAAATATGTGTTTGTTTTTTGTTTTTGCTATAACATGCTTCTTAACCACTTCCAGCCCTTCCTATTGTGGATTGACGTCCGCAATGTGGCTCCATTATCCTGACTGGGCGTCACATGACATCCAGCAGGATAAGCTGCTCGTACGCACCTCCGGGGGCACGATCGGTGGTGCTGTGTGCTGCTCTGACACACCGCAACTCCGATCATGGTAAAGAGCCTATGACGTAGGTTCTTAACCACATGTTCAGCTGTGGTTAAGACCAGGAAGTGACCAGGAAGTGCCAGTAAACGGCTTTTCTTGGTTTGCGCTGACAGGGAGAGCCAATCGGCAGCTCTCCTGGCAGAGGAGGGGTCTGCGCTGATAATAAGCACATTGATTACCAGCGCAGCCCCCATCAGAGGTGTCCACCAAAATGCTAAACAGTGCCCATCAAAGTGTCAATCAGTGCCCATCAGTAACTCATGTAAGTGCCCTTCACAGATGCCAATCAGTGCCCATCAGTAATGACTGTCAGTGCCTCCTCATCAGTGCTTCTTATGAATGCCATCTATTATAGCTCATTAGCGCCACCCATCAGTGCCCATCACTGATGCCTATGAGTTCCCATCAGTGCTGCATATCAGTGTAGCCTCATCAGTGCCCATCAGTGAAGGAGAAAACTAAATTTTAAAACCAAAACAAAGAACAATAGGATTTTTCTAACAGCTTACCTGTAAAATCCTTTTCTTTGAAGTACATCACGGGACACAGAGCCATAGTAGTGACTATCTGTTGGTTTACCACAGAAAGCCACAGGGTTTTCTGTGGTAAACCAACAGATAGCAACTACTATGGCTCTGTGTTCCGTGATGTACGATAAGAAACTTTTTCTGTATTTTTTAGTTTGTTTAGCAAAAAATAAAAAATCCAGAGGTGACCAAATACCACCAAAATATAGTTTGGATACAGTGGTGCATGTCCGCGCAATTGTCATTCAAAGTGTGACAGTGCTGAAAGCTGAAAATTGGCCCGGGCAGGAAGGGGGGGTTGTGCCCTGTATTGAAGTGGTTAAATCAAGTATTCAGTGGCAGTTCAACATTTGCTCCTGCATGCACCTCTATGCACATGCGTGGGCTCCTGCAATGGACTTTAAACACTGTTAAAAATGGCCACAGTATTGGTTCATCAAAATGAAGGTGACATTGCATGGTAATTAGTGGGTCAAGATCGACTCCAGTTTTGTTCCTCAGTACTGTTAAAGTGTATGTATACAGGGATCTACTGTATAATCAAATTCAAATCTCAGATTCCATTTGGTTCAGATCAAAAAGTATGCAACTCTCTCCTGACGATTTTTTCATTTTACATAAAAGCAAAACAAATTGTGGACTCCTTTAGTATGCAAGAAGATTTAAAATGCAAGCATGTATTTACAATTGAAAAAAACTGTGCTTACCTTGTCTAAGTAGTATGCATAGGCTAATGTGGAAATTATAGAATCCAAATCACAACATTTATTTCCAATGGCAATGTGAACTTTCTCCAAGTGTTTACCCTGGTCCTGAAAGTATATATAATGACATTACTCATTATATACAAAATATATGGAAAGTTAGCAGGTCATACTAAAAAGAACAATAAACTGCACAGTGATCAGATACACATTCCAAGATAGCAATACAACCTCTAGAAAAAGAACAATACATTAAATTGTTATATGTTCTGTAATCTTTAAGCCATGTATGAAAAAGACACATTAGGCATCTTAAAAAAATTCTCAAATATACTATTCAGACTTGTGGAAATAAATGTGTTTTTGTTGCATTGTGTTTTTAGTTTAATTGGCTAACAGAATATTTTTTTTTTATTGAGGAAAGTTTGAAGGTTAATTAAAACATCATAAAGATATTTAAAGAGACTTTCCCATGTGCAAACTGCTATAGGTATGAAGTGCAAGGTGCGTAGAAGTACTTTCCAAAAACAGCGCACCAAACCTTCCCATCAAAGGTAAATGCTGGGCTGTTCTGACATGCACAGCTGTATAACATTCATGTAATGTTGGATCATTACACTAAGCTCAGCTACGCATTCTTATTGGCCCATCACTAAAAACATGAATCATCACCAATAGGAATATGCAGAATGTATGAAGGAGAGGGAAAGCTTTGGTGCATCAGGAAGTTGGCCTGTCAGAACAGCTTGAGAAAGAATAATTGTGGATGCTGCTATATCTCTTCATATGTAAAGTATTTGACTTTCAGTATGTAGTAGTCAGTCTGAGAAAAGTACAACCAGTAAAAACCCTGCTGGGCCTGGCATATTTTTCATGGCTTTCTCTATGCCTTGCAACCACTTTGCCCACATGCTATTTTGTCTACCGTGGGAATGATTAATTGTGGCAGTAGAATGAGAAAGGAAAGAGGAATCCATTGGTACCTAAATTAAAATGTTGTTGGGCTTGTATTATGCCAGTACAACAGCGGTTGAGGCTGCTCTCCGGTAGAATTGACATAATAGTTTTGTCTCTTTACTGACATTGCATGTTTTCTCTGGCCCGGCACTAAACAGACACACAAATGCGCATTTGCTGAAATTTTTGGGAAAAGACAGTTCTCAATTTTGCTCATCTCTTGCTCTGATTATCCTTCAGATTCTGTCTAGAATGGCCTTGTCCTTAATTTAGATTTGTTTTACTTGTATTTAACTGCCAGTTCATTTTAAAGCCATAGAAAAAAATAATCATTAAAGCACTTTCTTCTTTTAACAGGATCATTTCAAAAATTTAATTATAAATAGACAACAACAAACAAAAGGCAATTATAATATGCATCAAAGCCACAAAAATCCATAACAAATAATTCATTGATTGCTCTTTAGAGTTTGGCAAGATGAATTGCATTGTTAACATGTAGATTACCTCTTTTGCCTTATTTACTATCACCTTGATCTTAGTAAATGAACAGGTTTATGCTATCAGTACATTATGTGATGAAAGAAAAGAGCTACAAACCATCCATAGTAAAAGATAAAATGAAATCCTGTTACCAATAATAACTTCAAGAAGATCATTAGAATATCACAGTCTCATTGACTTATACAATAACAAAGAGTTATGCAAATACAATTTGTTTTTTTAAATCAACATATTTTACATTTAATTGCAGCTTGTGTTCATCATAGAAAAAAGAAAAACTAATATGATTTCACAGTTTTAGTTGTTTTCTGAATAGAAGTTTATACTAACTACATTACATAATTATATGCATAACAGTCATATTTGTTAATAGTGTGTTCATGTGAGATTCCTTGAAGTCATTTGGGGCTAATTAAAACAGTAGATATTTATCGCTTTCAGCTGCTTTTCACAATTTTTTTCAGGGACTTCAAACCCGCTGGTTACAGAACTCAATAGCTCAGGTGCAAATTGAACATACAAGTGAATGAGTCAAAGCAGTTACTTACCCTTCTCCCCTTATATCCAACTGCAAAGTTTAAATTATAGACAGAAAGGTAAGGCACTCTGTTGCTCTAGTTAGAAACTCCAGAATGCTCTTGGAATCCTTTGGTAAAGTTGCTGATTATATTAAAGAGGAAGTAAACCCTGATGAGTTTACTTCCTCTTTCATTCCCTGCAAAGGTAAAGCATAATGGACTACTATGCATTGCATAGTAGTCCATTATGTGTCACTTACCTGACACAGAAGCCAGCGAAGTCACCGCTGTCCCCTGTAGTCCGCATGCGCCGTAGACAGCGGTGCCTGTCTTTCGGCAAATATCTCCTAAACCGTTTAGGTTTAGGAGATATTTCTTAGACCTACAGGTAAGCCTTAATCTAGGCTTACCTGCAGGTCAAAGTTGGTTGTAAGGGTTTACAACCACTTTAAAGAGGAAGTCAAGCCTGTCCAAAAAAAACACACCCTGCAGGACAAAGGCATAATGAGCTATATGCATAGCATACTAGCTCATTATAAATTACTTACCTGAGATCGAAGCCCCCCGAAGCAACCCTCATTCACGTCCTCCATTGCCGCCATAATACCCCGAGTAGCTGCTCCGGCGCTGTGACTGCCCGGAGAAGCGATGATGTCACTCTGGCGCATGCGCGAAAGCCGTCAGTGACTGCATGATCACCTTCACTAATATGCGCCGTAGACCGCGGTGGCTGTCTTCGAGTAAATATCTCCTTAACCTTGTAGGTTAAGAAGATATTTCTTGCACCTACAGGTAAGCCTTAATCTAGGCTTACTGGTAGGTTAAAGTGGTCTGTAAGGGTTTACAACCACTTTAAATGATAATAAGTAATTAAGTTAAGGTATACAGTGAGGGAAAAAGTATTTTATCCCCTGCTGAATTTTTACGTTTACCCACTGACAAAGAAATGATCAATCTATAATTTTAATGATAGGTTTATTTTATCAGTGAGAGTAACAAAAATATCCAGAAAACCGCATTTCAAAAAAGTTATAAATTGATTTGCATTTCAATGCGTGGAATAAGTATTTGATCCCCTATCTATAAGCAAGATTTCTGTCTCCCAGGTGTAAATGGAGTGCTCCTAATCTCAGCTTGTTACTTGTATAAAAGACACCTGTCCACAGAAGCAATCAATCAATCAGATTCCAATCTCTAAACCATGGCCAAGACCAAAGAGCTGTCCAAGGATGTCAAATACAAGATTGTAGACCTACACAAGGCTGGAATGGGCTACAAGACCATTGCCACTCAGCTTGGTGAGGGGTGACAACAATTAGTGCGATTATTCGCAAATGAAACACAAAATAACTGTCAATCTCCCTCGGTCTGCGGCTCTATGTAAGATCTCAACTCGTGGAGTTTCAATGATCATAAGAACTGTGAGGAATCAGCGCAGAACTACACGGGAGAATCTTGTCAAAGATCTCAAGACAGCTGGGGCCATAGTCACCAAGAAAACAATTGGTAACACACTACGCCGTGAAGGACTGAAATCCTACAGCGTCCGCAAGGTTCCCCTGCTCAAGAAAGCACATGCACAGGCCCATCTGAAGTTTGTTATTGAACAACTGAACTGGGTGAAAGTGCTGTGGTCAGATCAGACCAAAATTTAGCTCATCACCTAAACTCACAGTGTTTGAAGGAGGAATGCTGCCTATGACGTCAAGAACCCCATCCCCACCAAACATGGAGGTGGGAACATTATGCTTTGCAGGTGTTTTTCTGCTAAGGGGACAGGACAACTTCACAGCATCCAAAGGACGATAGATCATTCCATGTACCATCAAATCTTGGGTACGAACCCCTTCCTTCAGCCAGGGCATTGAAAATTGGTCGTGGATGGGTATTACAGCATGACAATGACTCAAAACACACGGCCAAGGCAACTAAGGAATGGCTCAAGAAGACGCACATTAAGGTCCTGGAGAGGCTTAGCCAGTCTCCAGACCTTAATCCCATAGAAAATATGTGAAGGGAGCTGAAAGTTCGAGTTAACAAACATCAGCCTCCAAACCTTAATGACATGGAGAGGATCTGCAAACTACAACAAACATCTGACCTCTGTGATTGGCAACAAGGGTTTTGCCACCAAGTAATAAGTCATGTTTTGTGAAGGGGTCAAATAATTATTTCATTCATTAAAATGCAAATCAATGTCTAACTTTTTTTGTGTTTTTCTGGGTTTTTTGTGATATTCTGTTTCTCACTGTTAAAATAAACCTACCATTAAAATTATAGACTGATTATTTATTTGTCAGTGGGTATTAGGTACATCTTGCTAGTACCAGGTTGGACCCCCTTTGCCTTCAAAACTGCCTTAATTCTTGTGGCATAGATTCAACAATGTGTTGGAAACATTCCTCAGATTTTGGTCCGTATTGACATGATAGCATCATACAGTTGCTGCAGATTTGTCCCAAAGGTGCTCTATTGGATTGATATCTGTCACTGTTGAGGCCATTGGAGAACAGTAAACTTATTGACATGTTCAAAAAAAACAGTTTGAGATAATTTGAGCTTTGTGACATGGTGCATTATCCTGCTGGAAGTAGCCTTTATAAGATGGGTATACTGTAGTCATAAAGGGATGGACATGATCAACAACAATACTCAGGTAGCCCATGGCATTTAAACAATGCTCAATTGGTACTAAGCGGTCCAAAGTGTACCAAAAAAATATATATATCCCCCACCCCATTACACCACCAGCAACCTGAACCCTTGATACAACGCAGGATGGATCCATGCTTTCATGTTGTCTATGCCAAATTCTGACCCTACCATCCGAATGTTGCAGCTGAAATCAAGACTTATCAGACCAGGCAACACTTTTCCAGTCTTCTATTTTGCAATTTTGGTGAGCCTGTGTGAATTATAGTCTCAGTTTCCTGTTCGCTGACAGGAGTGGCACCTGGTGTGGTCTTCTGCTGCTGTAGCCCATCTGTTCTAAGGTTCAAGGTGTTGTGCATTCAGAGAAGGTATTCTGTATACCTTGGTTGTAATGAGTGGTTATTTTAGTTACTATTGTCTTTCTATCATCTGGAACCATTCTCCTCTGACCTCTGACATCAACAAGGGATTTTCCTCCACACAACTGCTGCTCAGTGGATATACAGATTTATTTTTTTCAGATCATTCTCTGTAAACCCTAGAGATGGTTGTGTGTGAAAATCCCAGTAGATCAGCAGTTTCTGAAATACTCAGCCCAGCCCGTCTGGCACCAACATCAATACCACGTTCAAAGCCACTTAAATTCCCTTTCTTCCCCATTCTGATGCTCGGTTTGAACTTCAGAAAGTTGTCTTCACCACATCTAGATGCCTAATTGCATTGTGCTGCTGCCATGTGATTGGCCTATTAGCAATTTGTGTTACCAAACGATTGAACAGATGTACCTACTAAAGTGGTCGGTGATTATATATATATATATGTATATATATATGTACAGTATATGTACTGTATATATAAAAGGACATTTACACTAGCGGCAAGAACTGCCGCTCCTCTGAAAAGCATTCCATATACTTTTGGAGGCGTTTGATAGGCAGTGAGGAGGCGATGGAGAATAAGAAAAATAGAAAAAATGCTGTAGAACACAGCATACTTTTGCAAATCCTTCAGTAAGCGTCTGCAAATGTTTCTTTGTAAAACATTCAGCAAGCTTTAAAGATTTTTAAATGAACTATTTAAACTGTGAGTAAGCCTATGTACTGTGCGCTGACAAATTAAATATCTGCAAATAAACCTAAGCTTTGAGCTCAGATAGGACTGAGGTTTATAAATTCAGATATGGCAACAATGAGAGGAAGAGGCGAACAGCAAACGCAGCCGGAGATTGCGGGGACTCAACAACTGCATCCTCAAAGGATAAAAATCCCCAGCAGGCGACTGCAGCTGCTGCGGCTACAGCAAAACTGGAAAGATTTGTCCATACCCTTGTGCAGACACCTATAAAAGGGGCCCCGCAGGCCAAAATACAACAGGGGGTAACAAGGGATAGAAAAAGCCAGGGCCATTTATCAGCCCCTGCATCAGCGGCTTTAATAACAAAAGCAGGGCAGCAAGAGTATAGGCCAGACAGAGCAACCTAAAGAGATACTCTCTGATCCTACTCCAATTCTTAAGAAAGAACCGTCATTGAAAGGTGTACTCCAGGCTGTAAACGCATGTAATCTCTCATTGAAGGAATTGTGTGACCAAATGAAGGGGGTAAAGGAAGATCTGACATTGGCCAGACAAGACCTTCAAAAAACGGCAGGAAGAACAACAGTCTTGGAAGGGAGGATAAGTCAAGTAGAAGATGATAATTACCCATTAAAACATGATGTTAAAAATATGAAAGATCAGATGAGTATATACGCCTCAAAAATGGATGAGATTGGTGGGACTACCAGAAGAGAGCGAGGGTTCTGATCCTGTAGAATTCTTAGAAAATGGCTTATAGAAGTATTTGGAAAAGAGTCATTCTCGGCGCTGTTTTCAATTGAGAGAGCACAGAGTCCCTTTCATAGCCCCACCGCCAGGAGGACACCCAAGACCGATACTGATGAAATACCTTAATTATTCTTATGGAGGAGGAGGGGAATATTTCCTATAAGGGAACCAAAGTTTCGTTCTGCTCAGACTTTTTGCCCGACCTGCAGAAGCGCAGAGCAGGCTTTACTGAGATAAAACACTTTACAAAAATTTAGGATAACATATGCACTGCTTTATCCAGAAAAAGAGAGGAGAAGAGAGATTTGCGTGGATTGAGCCCCATTTTTTTCCTTCTCTCTTCCTCTCCCCTCCTTTTCCTTCATTGGATTGAGTTATGGACTGATTGATGGGGGGGGGGGGGGGTGGATACACACATGTGGAATGAGGTTGGTTTTGTAAGTATATGGAAGAGAGGGATGCATGGGTAATATAATTGTTTTGTTTTGATCTTGATAGGGGAAGGGAGTAGGGGGGGGGGGGGGGAGAGAGGAAAGATTGGTGTACTGGAAGGAAAGGAGGAAAGGCAGAGTGGGAATTGGTCACAATAAAGTCCCTTAGGGTACACCTTGAAATGGGGGGCAGAGTGGGAGAGGGAAGGGGTGGTGTGTGGGTGGGGGGATAGAAGAAGGTGGGGTAGAGGAATAAGGTACTCACAAATAGAATTGGATAGCAAGCTGAAAGCTACACCAATAAGGAAATTTACACTTGAAAATAGTAGATTAGAGAAAAATACACAGAGATCACAATTTAAGGCACTATGAATTAATTATAGAAATAAACATAGATTTGAATTTCACATGAATTTATTATAAATTTTTCATTTCCAAATGATATTAATACCTCCCTTGAAATTAGATGCAGGCTAAAAATCTTAATATTTGCTCCTGGAACGTTAGGGGATTGGGTAGCCCGGTTAAAAAAGCAGCAGTGCATGCCACGTTGGATAGACATGGCATTGGATTGGTCTATTTGCAGGAAACATACCTAACGAAACATACAGTGTCACAACTAAAGAATAGGAGGTACCAGACACAATACCATTCAACGTACTCCTCTTATTCTAGAGGGGTGAGTGTCATGGTAAAAACTGGGGTGGTTTTTTCATGCATACAGGCCAACATTGGTGAGAGGGGTACATTTGTCTTTCTCCAATGTCTAACAGAAAATCAAATGTATGTTTTGGCAAATATATATATATTCCCTCACCATTTAAAATGGATGTCATGTATTGATTAATGGAATTCTTGGTAGGTAAGGAGGACACACTGATAATAGTAGGAGATTTTAATGAGGTATTAGAGAAAAAGATTGATAGGTTTCCATCGGGGGCATGTCCGGCGAATATAGGAAAGAGCTGCCTTGGTCGGTTCCTGGAGGAGGTGGAGTTGGTGGATGTCTGGAGAGTATGAAATCCAGAAATTCGACAGTACTCATGTTTTTCAGCTACCCACTCCACACTCTCCAGGATTGACATGGCTGTAGGAAACACAAAAACGCTACAAATTATCAATAATATATGGTATTTACCAAGAGGGGTCTCGGACCACTCCCCACTGGTTTTTGTATTAAACCTAGGGGGAAAAATAACATTAAGGACCTGGAGAATAAGTCCATATTGGCTGGAAATTATCAAGAAATCAGATGAGGTCCTCCCTAAACTGAGAGAGTTTGTGAAGTATAACAAGGGTACAGCTTCACCCGGGATCTTATGGGACACTTTAAAGGCATTCCTTAGGGGTGTACTGATTCAGCAGGTGGTAAAAGCCAATAGGGACTCAAGGGAGTGGGAGGAAAGTATCAGAAGAGAGGCAATGACGACTGTAAGTGATCCAACACCGGGGAAAAGGGAAATATGGATAAATAGACAACAGGATTATAAATTAGCTACTATTAGGAAAGCTGAGAATAGGAGACTCTTCCAGAAACAATGTACTTTTGGAGAAGGGGAAATGGTGGGTTGAATGCTGGCACAATTGGCGAAATATAATTCTTCCTCCTCTACTATACCTACAATTAAGATGATAGGAGGAAAGATAACACCACTTACCTCAGAGATTATAGATACATTTAGTGGCTACTATAGAAAATTGTACACCACACAGAGAAGAAGGCAGGAAGGAGAGATGGATACATTTCTGAGGAAGCTGGAGATACCGTCCATCTCACAAGAAGACAGAGAGGACCTGGAGGCTCCAATAACTCTTGGAGAACTTCAGCAGGTAGTAGCTGGAATGGCAAATCAGAAATCCCCTGGGACGGATGGGCTCCCAACGAAGATATACAATACTACAGAGAAGTACTTCTCCCAGAATTGCTTGGAGCGCTGAGGGGGTGGTGGAGAAGGGGAGGCTTCCGCCCTCGATGCTTGAAACGGCCATTATAGTGATACATAAAGAAGGGAAAGACCCGCCTCATATAGAACAATCTCGCTGCTGTGTTCTGATGCTAAAATAATTGCCAAGGTTTTGGCGGCCAGGCTGAACAGCATAGTTCCAAAAATGATTCATCCAGACCAAATGGGATTTGTTGCAAATAGATCCACTAGTATGAATATCAGAAGGATATTTCTGAACCTGCAGACCCCGGCATATAACGAGGGAGCTAGAGCTGTACTGTCGTTGGATGTGACTACAGCTTTTGGCATCTTGGAATGGGCATATGTCTGGCAGGTTCTGTAGGAATTTGGATTTGGGCCTTCCTTCATAGGTTTGATAAAAAATGATTTATAATAACCCGAGTGCTAAAATTAGGATTAATAACGAATACTTGGAAAAAATACCATTAAAGAGAGGGACTAGACAGAGTTGCCCTCTGTCTCCCTTGATTTTTGTTCTCGCAATGGAACCATTGGCTATAGCAATAAGAGCAAGCCCAGAGATGAAAGGATTCGTGAGGAGGACAGGGGAGGAAAGAATAGCATTGTATGTGGACGATGTTCTTCTTTTCTTGGGGGATACTGGACAGTCTTTAAATAAAGCTATGAGTATTGTGGAGGAATTTGGAATTTTCTCCGGATTGGTGATAAACTGGGAGAAGTCGGAGCTTCTGCCAGTGGATCCTATGAGTAACGCAAATATCTCTGGAATGCCCCAATTAGTGGTGGTTGACACACTGAAATACCTGGGGATTCTGCTGATGAGAGATCCTAAGCAGTATATTACTAATAATATAATTCCATTATTGACCAAATTTAACCAAAAAATAAAAATTTGGACGCGGCTCCCCTTGTCAGTAGCAGGTAGATGTAGTTTGATAAAAAAAAAGATATGGGTGCCACAACTATGTGGTGTATGTGTGTGTATGTGTTAATAATTCCCCAGTCTGGATATGTAAAAAATGGTTTAAAGTCCCTTTTTCAGAGAATTAATCTGGAAAGGAGGGCAAGCTCAAATCAAGTTGCGTATGCTGCAGCTCCCGATTGGGGGAGGGGGGTGGCTTGACAATACCACACCCAGCAAGCTATTACCTGGATGCACAGCTGCAACAGTTAATGGGAGGTGATAACATGGGAGGAGAAGGGATAAATGGGGAAATAATTCCATCATGTGCATTGCATAACACCTTAGTGGAAACGCTGAAGGCTTTTTGTTATAACAATGTGACAATAAAAATGATGATAAAAGTGTGGAAAACAACTAAGAAACTGATGGGATACTCAGGGACACTGGAATACACCCCCCTATGGAACAATAATAATTTACAGGAGCTGTTGCCAATACGAAAAGTTAAAGAGGGGAAAAGAGGAAATGCAGTTAAAGGGGAAATGCAGGGCATAAATAGACTGATTCAGTTATATGAAGGGATTTAAAAGGGAATATAACATACCATATCACTAATTTTATAAATACTGACAGATTAGGCACTCTTTATGCCGCGTACACACGACCAGACTTTTCAACATCAAAAGTCTGACAGAATGATTCCGGCAGACTATTCGATCATGTGTGGGCTGCAGTGGACTTTTGATTTGCAAAAGTCTGACAGACTTTAGAAATGGAACATGTTTCAAATTTTTCCGCCAGAACTCCGCCGGAACCCAGTTCCTACCGAGAAATCCGCTCATGTATGTGCTAGTCTGACGTACAAAAACCGATGCGAGGGCAGATATTGGCTACTGGCTATGAACTTCCTTATTCTAGTCTGGTCATACGTCATCACATTCGAATCCGTCGGACTTTGGTGTGATTGTGTGTGGCCAAGTCCGTTCATTCGGAAAGTCCGTCAGAACTCTGTCAGAACTCCGTCGAAAGTCTGTTGGACCTAAGTCTGGCCGTGTGTACGCAGCATTAGAAGCTCAATTTAAGACCCAAGTATCAATATGGAGTAAAACCCCGTTTTTTCAAAAGTTATTTAAAACTGAGACAACCGGGGGGGGGGGATCATTTCCGAAATATATGGTCAGCTGCGTAAAGGTGATATGTCCAGGCTGGACCTCTGGGACAATAATAGGAAGAGATGGGAAGCAGATATTGGAGAAATAACAGAAGAACAGTGGAAGAGAATATTGGAGATGGGTCCTAAGATATCGGTATCACCCTCACAGAATGTTTCCCACTTAATGTTGATACACAGAGCTTACTATACTCCCAAGAAGCTATTCAGGTATGGCAGGAGTTCGGATGTGAAATGCCCTAGATGCCAGGAAACTGGGGACCTCATACATATGATGTGGAGATGCCCAAGGCTGTTTCGTTATTGGGAGGGAGTTTTGGATATCATAAATGGGACCTTCGGGACATCCTTGGGCCAGGAGTTTAAGATCTGTGTGTTGGGATACAGGGAGAAACTAGGTGAGGGTCAGAGTATGGCAATTGCAATATCAGAAAACTAGAAAACTGATAGTGCTGAGATGGCAGTGAAGGAAACACCCAGCAGTGAGCGAATGCATTAATATAATAAATGAAACTATACTGAAAGAAAAACGAACTTACATAAAGAGGGGACTTCTTCGAGAATTTGAAAAGATGTGGAGAGTGTGGCAGGTAAGAATGGGCCTCCCCTCCCTAGTGGCTTAAGCTTAGAGTAAGAGAGGCGAACTATTAAAAGGGATAGATTAGAAAGAAATTCGCTAGATAAATTAACATTGGTAGAAGAGAACGCTGAATTTTAACAAAGTTTAATAATGAAAACAAGATTTGGTGTAGTATGGCAGGGAAATATAGGAAAATGTAACCAGCACGACTGTTAATAAACATTGAGCATTTCTCCAATGGAGAGGGGAGGGGAATTGGGAAAGTTTGATGGAAAGTATAACAATGCTGGAGACAGAAACTATGTTGGATAAATATCATGCTTGGAATACAGCTAGCAGCCTTTTAACAAGCTTCAAGCGTTGCTGAATCTTATTGAAACCTGCTAGTCACCACACCTATTAAGATCTGAGTTGAAAATTACCAAACTGGAGCATAGTGGTGATTAAGAGCTTCACAAAGCTTGCCAGAAGCTCTGCTTATGCTTTATAAAAGTTTGATGCACACAATACAACACTTACACAAGCTGAATTGTGTATGAACAAGGCCTTAGGATGATTTGATGTTGCGGGACATTAGTCAAACCTTGGATGCTTGACCACACAAATCATTATAAAAGAAAACATGACTGTTCTCTAAAGGTTCCTAAACTCTACACATTCTACTTAACCCTACTTATCAAAATCCCAAGGTGTATATTTTATTTGCAAACATGCCACATTTCAACAATACAAAAAAATATGCATAACATCTCTGCAAAAATCTTGCATTTTTAAAAGAAACATGGGACCTTCAGTATAGTGACAACATTTGTCAGTTCTCTACCAAACAACTCAAGAGTGTTAATAAATTCTTCTCACTGATCTCCTCATAATTGTGAAGAAGCTAGTGCCACCTAAAGTACTGAGTAACAAAAGCATATTCAGCATTCTACAGACCATATGTTTGAAAACGTTATTCTGCAGGGAACCAATTAAAATGTAGAAATCTTTGGACACCAACATATGGAAGACGACAGAACAACTTGTCTTGTAGTGCTATCTCAGTATATTGGTTAGGGAACCATTAGATTTGTCTACAAACAAACTTTATTTACAAGGTTGTATGAATTATTAAGAGGATAGTTTCCCCTTAATCTGTTATCACTAGGTTATTGTGCTTCTTCCCAAAGGAGATTCCATGTGTTTTCCTTAAAGATGAGCTTCATGCGGTACATTAGGATGATCAGCACAGTCAGTAGATCAGAGCGTATCTCTCAAGTTATATATATATAAATATATATATATATATATATATATATATATATATATATATATATATATATATATACAGTTATATCTAGATATGTAATAGTTGTAGCTTGAATAGGACCGAGGGAGGAAGAGAAAGGAAATTAATTTCCATATCACCAATTGTGAAACATATTGGCCATATATATCCATATATATCCATGTCTACTTCTAATAACAGATGATATTTTGCAGAACAATCTTTACAGAGTTCAGTCACAGATCAAGCAGTCTAAAATGTCTACATTTTGTAGATATTTATTCCAATATATACCCAGGGTTTATACAGTGTATTGTTTACCGCTAGTCCCTAGGCCAGATACCTTGTGCGTCTCTCCCCAGGAAGAGCATACACAGAACACATGGTCTGTTTTATGGATTCCAGGTCACTCTCAATCCACATCCATCCAGGATAATCATTGGGTAAATGTATGTGAGAATCTCAAAAAAGAAGAACATTGATTTTATTAAAAAAGCAGACTTTGTTTTATATTTTGACCTGTGTGCCGAAGAAAGCCTTATTTTTGATTTGCTTATAAATAAAAGTTTAACCGGTTTATGCACTTAGTCCCTAGCTATTATCCCCAAAGTTTACAACTGGTGTCTTGGATGCTGGCAAAAGTGCATTTGCAGCCGCAAAAAAACTTTTAGAACTAAAAAAACTGACAGTATACAAATGGCATGTCGTGGGTGGCAAGTCAGCTCAGACGCTGCAAGCAGCAGGTAAAGACATGGAGGAAGTCATCAGGGCTTTAGCACAAGCCACCGTGACCCAGCAGCAAGCTTCAGCAGATGCAAACCGTCACCATGAGGAGATGATGGCTCAGCAGCAGAAGGGCCTGGCACAACTCTAGCTGTGCAGCAAGAAAGCACACGGTTGCTAGCCGCCCAGTTTACTACCTTACAGGAGGCAGTGCAGCGGCTGGCTCAGGAACGAGAACAAGTGGTCGTCGCTGCTGGCAAATAAGTGTCTGTGAGGGCCAGCCATTTCTTACAAAAACTGACACCCAGCGATGATGTAGAAGCCTTTCTCACCATCTTTGAGAGGATAGCGGAGAGAGAGGAGTAGCCCCGTGACCAATGGGCCGGCATTATCTCCCCTTTTCTCACCGGTGACCCGCAAGAGGCCTATTTTGACCTCCCAACTGAACACGTCAGTGACTATGAGCATCTGAAGGCAGAGATCCTGGCCCGCCTAGGAGTGACCACAGCCGTCCGGGCTCAGAGGGTGCATCGCTTGCGGTACAAACCTGACTGACCACCCAGGTCCCAAATGCATGAACTGATACAGCTGGTTAAAAAATGGCTGCAGCCAGAAAAGCTGTCAGGCCCACAAATGGTGGAACGGGTGGTGATGGACTAGTACCTGCGGTCCCTGCCAGATGACCTACAGCGCTGGGTAAGCCACGGAGACCCTGCAACCGCTAACCAGCTGGTTGAGTTGGTTGAAAGGTACACCGTGGTGGAGGACCTGCTTGGGCCTGTCAAGTGTCGGGAACCCACACCAAGGGCAACCAAACCGGCCACAGCATCTAGGAGAGAAGCCATGCCAGATGTTGGATCCCGCAAACCTAAACCATCTTCTGCAGAACCTCGAAGGTTGGTTCCTGTCCCAAGGATGGGAGGCCTACAGTGTTGACGATGTCAGTCCTGAGGGCATACCCGGGCATAATGCCCACTTCAGGAGGAGCCTATGGATTGCGGGATTGGTCGGAGAAGCTCCTTCTATGCGCAAAGAGCCTGTACCGCTCATCTGGATCTGGTTGCAGGACGGTTTGAGTGTAAAGTGTGACCACCTTCCTGCCAAGGTCCTACTGGACTCCGGTAGCATGGTATCAGTTGTACATACCAGGGTGATTGGGAGACTTGGCCCCATAAGTAAAACTCTACGTTTAGTGTGTATCCATGGGGACACCAGGGAGTACCCCCTGGTTCCGGTGACTGTTTCCTATGGCCGTACCTCAGTGACATAAGAGGTTGGGGTAGTAAAAAGTTTAATACATGATATTATAGTGGGGTGGGACTGTCCACTATTTCTTGAACTATGGAACCAGGTACAGATGGGGCTGCCAGGACAGCCAGAAGAACTGGGAACACTGGGCCTGGAAGAGACAGAGTCTGAGGGGTCTGGGCCTGAGACCCCCACAACACACCCTTCTGATACGGAGATACCTGTCACTGATAATGATATTTCAGAGAATGTTAATTTGAATGATAATGTTTTTGTATCAGGTTTCAAAACCGAGTTAACCTGGGGGGGGGGGGGGGGGTTCCCATTACAGGTCATGCTGGGGGAGGATGAGGAAGCGCTCTGCCCGTTGCAGTTCCCAGTTCAGGAGGGTGAAGGGGAAACATCCTCAAGGCCAGTGCACCCAGACCTGGAGGTACCCAGGTGTGCATTTGGCACCGCCCAGTTGCAGGATCCTTCCTTGGTCCATGCTCGAGAGCAGGTTTCTGTTGTTGATGGGGTCTCACAAATACCAGGGCAGATCAGAGGTTTCCTCATTTCGCGTTGAAGGGGGAATTGGTTTATCGAGTGGCTGAAAGCCGAGGGGAAACTGTAGAGCAGTTGCTGGTTCCCCAACCGTATAGGTGGATGCTACTTGATCTAGCCCATAACGAAGCACTGAGAGGACACCTGGGGGCTGAGAAAACAGAGGGCAGAATAACCGACTGGTTTTACTGGCCAGGGGTGAAGGCCAAGGTTAAAAGATATTGTGAATCTTGTCCCATTTGCCAGTTAACTGCCCCAGTGCCCCACTATAGAGGCCCTCTGGTACCCTTGCCAATTATTGAGGTTCCATTCGAGCAGATCGCTATGGATCTCGTGGGATCCCTGGTAAAGTCAGCAAGGGGGCACCAATATATATTAGTCATCCTAGACTACGCAACCAGGTATCCAGAAGCAGTTCCTTTGAGGAAAACGTCCTCTAAGGCCATTGCCTGGGAATTATTTCAAATGTTTTCACAAACTGGATTCCCCAAAGAGATACTGATGGACCAGGGCACCCCTTTTATGTCAAAGGTGATGGCGGACTTGTGCAAACTATTTCAGATTAAACAGTTGGGGACGTCCGTCTATCACCCGCAGACCGATGGCCTAGTTGAGAGGTTTAGCAAAACTCTAAAGTCCATGTTAAAAAGAGTGGTCCAGAAAGACGGGAAGGATTGGGATATGTTACTCCCTGCCCTTTTGTTTGCCATCGTGTTGGTACCTAAACCCAACTGCACTCTCCGCTTCTGCAACGACTTTAGAAAACGAAATGAAATCTCCAAGTTTGATGCTTATATGTAAAAGCCATACAGGACTGGCCCCGTCCCCTAACCAAGAAGCAGGTCAGAGCATTTTTGGGCATAGTTGGCTACTACCGGAGGATTTTCCCCAACTTTGCCACCATTGCTGCACCGTTGACTGACCTGACCAAAGGCAGAAAGTCAGTGATGGTAAAGTGGAATGATGATGCTGAAAAAGCTTTCAGAAACTTAAGATGGCATTGTGCCAGGATCTGGTGCTCGTAGCTCCGGATTTTACTAAGGATTTTGTAGTACAGACAGATGCTTCAAGTGAAGGGTTAGGAGCAGTCCTGTCTCAAGTGATCAATGGGGAAGAGCACCCCGTAGTTTTTCTAAGTAGGAAGCTGACGGAATCGGAGAAAAATTATGCGTTGGTGGAGCGGGAGTGTCATCAAGTGGGCTTTGGACTCTTTACGGTATTTCCTCCTAGGTAGAAGGTTTCAACTGGTATCCGACCACGGCCCACTGACCTGGATAAGGCAAAATAAGCACACCAATGCCAGGGTGACAAGGTTGTTCCTTTCTCTACAGGAGTTCAATTTCGTGGTAGAGCTCAGATCCGGGAGACAGCATCAGAATGCTGATGCCCTCTCCCGGGTCCATTGTATGATGTCTAGTGGTGCCTCCAACACCTCCGTGTTGAGACAGAGGGGGGGATATGTACAGGACGCCAAGGTTGGGTCCTGGACGGGTGCTATGTAGCACCAGTATTCAGGTTGTGGTCCCTTTAAGGGAGTCACGGTAGACTTCAGGGGGTCACCCAGAATGAGTGAGGAATTCCGGGAGTAGTCAATCAGGAGAGGACTGACTCGCAGTCCTCTCTATATTAATAGGGAGTTATTTGGGACCCGGAATTTGGGAGGCTCTGAAGTGATATTCGGGTGGGAAAGAGCCTCCCTCCCTGACCCCAGGGATTCAGCACACAGGGGGTTAAATGCCTCCAGGAAGCAGTTCATAAAAGACAGGAAGTAGTGAAGAGGTGGTGAGGAGGAGTAGGTGATTTATACCTGTCTGATGAGCTGGTTGCTGTTTGGAGGCTGCTAAAGAATTGATAAGGACAAAACTCTGGGGCGAAGACCCGGCTACAAAACTGTATGTGTTTTTTCTTAAATTTTTGCTTTGTGCTGAAGATAAGTGGACTTTATTTTATGCTGAAGATAAGCAGACTTTGTTTTATATTTTGACCTGTGCGCTGAAGAAAGCCTTATTTTTGATTTGCTTATAAATAAAAGTCTTTTGGTTTCAAGTTTAAACGATTTATGCACTTTGTCCTGCGGAGCTATTATTCCCAAAGTTTAGGCACTGTAAGGTTTCTTAATGTAAATGTAAACCCCTTAAGATTGTCTGTAGGTAGCAAATGTTGTGTATCTTAGAGAATGTGGGGGTGGGGAAGGAAAGGAAAAGTGTTTACCTTTTTTCATCCTTTTGTTGCATTTTGATGCTGCTGATGTCCTAGGGCTTCTTTACAATCTGTCCCTTTCTACAATGCACTACAGTGCTAACAGGTTGCATGTGTTTCTTCACAGAGCATGTTTCCTAATGTGTTGCTAGATGCAATTGCTTTTTTATTGATTATTGGAAGCCCCCACTCCGCAAAGTCAAATACAATAACCGGAAAGGGAACCCAAAAAATAAAGCTTTTGCTAAAATGTATTGACCTTGGTCCCAGCTTCTGAAACTTTTGGAAGGCATAGTAGATATAACCATGCCTTACTGCTAACTCTAGGGATATCTGGATGCTCAATATCTCTAAGGAACAGAGTACATTCTAGGGGAGTTTTGAGCACCCAGCTATCCTAGGAGGCAAGGGTGAGGCAGAGTTATGTCACCCACACCTTCTGGAATTGTAGGAAGCTGGTGCCAAGGTAAGTTCTTTTTTTTTTTTACCAACAGGCAATTGCAGGGGGAATGTTAATGGAGGACATGCCTAGACCATAAACTAGAAAAAGGGAGCTGTTAGCCAGCTTGTATGTAAGCAGATAAAGTGCTGAGCTAACATACAGGCACTAGGTATGTGGGGAGTTTATGACATTTTTTTTCTTCTTCCCTATTATCGAAAACCGAACACTAGGGGGCTGTTACTAGAAAAGGTAGCATGGGTGTTGGTGAGTGTCACTCTGCGGAAGGGCACGCAGCCTATGGCTGGCTTTAGGGTTGTATGCCCCCCCCCCCTTTTTTATGCTTGAGTGTAGAGAACACTTTGTTATGTGAGCAGCTTTCTAGAACATTTATTTAGTCCTTCTGGCAAGGTTGTGCACAACAGTATTAATTTATTTTATATGCTTAATTTTTGCTGCTGCCTGCCATTTTCTTCTTGTTGCTGAAGAATGACTCAAGGAAAATGTTAATGACCTTCAGACACTGCTGATCAGACTAAGGTAAAGAGCCAATCAGCAGCTCTTTACCACGTGATCAGCTGTGTCCAATCACTGCTGATCATGGGTGTAAATAGAAGCTGGTGCTCGGTACTCCTTTCCTCATGCTGACAGCATGAGGATCGGAGAAGAGAGCTGATTATTGGCTTCTATAAAAGGAGCATGCACACTGATAACCAGGGCACTGATTATCAGTGTCCTGATTATCTGTGCAGTCCCAACAATGCCCACCAGTGTTGCCAATGTGTGCCCATCAGTGCTGCCTCCTCAGTGCCCCCCAATCAGTGGCACCTACCAGTGTCCATCAGTGCCATCTATCAGTGCCGCCTACCAGTGCCCATTAGTGCCATCTATCAGTGCCCATCAGTGCCACCAGGCCCACCATGGCCTCCTCATCAGTGTCCACCAATGCTTATCAGTGCTGCCTCATTAATGCCCATCAGTGCAGCCTATCAGTGCAGCCTCATTAGCGCCCAACTGTGCAGCCCCATCAGTGCCCATCAGTGCAGCCTCATCACTGCATATCAGTGAAGGAGAAAAATTACCTGTTTACAAAATTTTATAATAAACTATTAAAAAGTTTCGTTTTTTTTCTCCCAAATTTTCGGGTTTTTTACATTTATTTCGTAAAAAAAAAATAAAAAAACAGTGGTGATTAAATACCACCAAAAGAAAGCTCTATTTGTGTGAATTTTTTTTTATAAAACTTTAGTTTGGGTACAGTGTTGCATGAACGTGCAATTTTCATTCAAAGTGTGACAGCACTGAATACAAAAAATGGCCTGGTTAGGAAGGGGGTAAAATGCCCAGTAGGCAAGTGGTTAATTTATATTTCAATATAGATCTTGTCTTGTCTCTCCCTCCTATATTGTGCTCTAACCAAGCTGCTTACATACTGCCCATCCACTGAACAATAGTTGTGGCTATTTTTCCACCTCATCAGTGCCCACCAGTCCTGCCTCATCAGAGCCCATCAGTGCCACCTCATCAGAGCCCATCAGTGCCGCCTCATTGGTGCCTATCAGTGCCATCTCATCGGTGCCCATTAGTGCCACCTATCAGTGCCCATCAGCGCCGCCTTATCAGGGTCCATAAGTGCCACCTTATCAGTGCCCTTTAGTACAGCCTCATCAGCACACATCAATGAAGGAGAAAAAATGAGTGTCCATCAGTGCAGCCTATCAGTGCCCATCAGTGCAGAATATCAGTGCAGCCTCATTAGTGGCCATCAGTGCAGCCTCATCAATGCAGCCTCATCAGTGGCCATTAGAGCAGCATATTAGTGCCCATCAGTGCAGCATATCAGTGCTGCCTTATCACTGCAGCTTATCAGTGGTGCCTCAGTGCCCATCAGTGCAGCCCCATCAGTGCTCATCAGTGCAGCATAACAGTGCCACTGTATTAGTGCAGCTTCATCAGTGCCCATCAGTGCAGCTTATCAGTGCCCATCAGTGCTGCCTCATCAGTGCCCATCAGCGCTGCCTCATCAGTGGCCATCGGTGCCCCCTTATCAGAGCCCATCAATGCAGTGTATCAGTGCCCATCAGTGCACCCTTAGTGCCCATTAATGTAGCCTCATCAGTGCCCATCAGTGCAGCCCAGGCCACTCCTGCTCCACACTCACCCTCAACTAATGTCCACTCGCCAAATGCGAGCAGGCAATTGGAAAATTTGAGGGCTGCCATAGACAGAGCGATTTTCTTTCCTGCAACGCTCGATTAACCCATCTACACAGAGAGTGTTTATGGGGGAATCCCTCCCATGGCGCCATTGTGTTCTCTGCGTGGGGGGGGGGACACAGTGATTACTATTGCATGTAAAATCTGACAGGCTGGTTTTACCCAAGTTGATCGACCAACTTGAGTTGATCAACTTGGATAAATTCACCCTGCCCACACAGGGTCTGAATCTTATTTAGTCCCTGCTGAACTGGCCGAGATTCGAACCGTCTATGGCCGGCTTTAGTAAAAAATATTTCAATAATCTCATATTGTAATGACAGATAAATAAAATTATGTTGTGTCTCACACCGTATGAAAGAAAAAGAAAGGATTACATGTTAATTTGTGCAGCTTCATTTCACAGGATGTCAAACATGATGTCTGAAAATGTATATTTGTGATCAGTCAATAATGCCGCGTACACACGTAGCGGACTATCCAACCGACTTAGTCTGGCGGACTTCCCGCCAGATTGTCCGTCGGACTTTCCGAACGGGCTACTTGCCCACACACGGCACTTTTTCAGCGGACTAATACGGCGTACTGAGTCCGCCGTACTATCCGCCCTACTTTTGAAATGAACGGACTCACCCACACACGCGGAGGAAAGTCCACTCATTTCGAGCGTGTCTCCAGGTAGGCGGGGCCCGCGAAGGAGACGTTGCAGGCCCCGCCACCTGGTATGGACTTAAAGGGGAACCCCAACGCGAAAAAAATCGGCGTGGGGGTCCCCCCAGGTCCACATCAGACCCTTGTCCGAGCAAGCTACCCGGCCGGCCAGGAAAGGGGGGAACGAGCGAGTGACCCCCCCCTACTAAGCCGTACCAGGCCGCGTGCCCTCAACATGGGGGGTGCCTTGGGGAAGGGGGGGCGCGGCCCCCCCACCCCAAAGCACCTTGTCCCCATGTTGATGAGGACAAGGGCCTCTTTCCAACAACCCTGGCCGTTGGTTGTCGGGGTCTGCGGGCGGGGGGCTTATCGGAATCCGGGAGCCCCCTTTAATAAGGGGGACCCCGGATACCGGCCCCCACCCTATGTGAATGAGTATGGGGTACAATGTACCCCTACCCATTCACCTGTAAAATAAAGTACAAAAAAAAACACAACACACAAGATAAAATAGTTTATTGCACAGCTCCGGGGGTCTTCCGTCTTCGGGGGTCTTCTCGCCGGACTCCGCTATCTTCTTCTAGCTCTTTTGCTAGCGGAGGAGCCCGGCTTTCTTCCTCGCCGCCGCCCTCTTCTTCCGACTTCGGGGGTCTTGTCCCCCTCTTCGGTTCTTCTGCCGGGCCACCGCGCCTTCTTCTAGCTCTTTTACAGGCGGTGGCCCGGTCTTCTGTCGCCGCCGCCGCCTTCTGTTCTTCTTCTTTTTCTTCTCCTGGAGATGTTGACTCGACGCTCTCTCCGGCCGCAATGCCAGGGACGCGCTGCGCGGCGACTTATATGGGGACAAGGGGCGGGGTCATTGGTTGATGTCACATGGGTTGATGTCACATGGCGACAGTCCCAGCATCCTCCGGGACTGTAACACCGTAAGGGGGCGGGGGTCACCATGTGACATCAACCGATGACCCCGCCCCTTGTCCCTATATAAGTCGCAGCGCAGCGCGTCCCTGGCATTGCGGCCGGAGAGAGCGTCGAGTCAACATCTCCAGGAGAAGAAGAGCGGAAGGCGGCAGCGGCGGTGACAGAAGACTGGGCCACCGCCTGTAAAAGAGCTAGAAGAAGGCGCGGTGGCCCGGCAGAAGAACCGAAGAGGGGGACAAGACCCCTGAAGTCGGAAGAAGAGGGCGGCGGCGAGGAAGAAAGCCGGGCTCCTCCGCTAGCAAAAGAGCTAGAAGAAGATAGCGGAGGAGTCCGGCGAGAAGACCCCCGAAGACGGAAGACCCCCGGAGCTGTGCAATAAACTATTTTATCTTGTGTGTTGTGTTTTTTTTTTGTACTTTATTTTACAGGTGAATGGGTAGGGGTACATTGTACCCCATACTCATTCACATAGGGTGGGGGGGGCGGTATTCCGATAAGCCCCCCGCCCGCAGACCCCGATAACCAACGGCCAGGGTTGTCGGGAAGAGGCCCTTGTCCTCATCAACATGGGGATAAGGTGCTTTCGGGTGGGGGGGGCGCACGGCCCCCCTTTCCCAAGGCACCCCCCATGTTGAGGGAACGCGGCCTGGTACAGCTTAGGAGGGGGAGGCTGCTTGCTCGTCCCCCCCTTTCCTGGCCGGCCAGGTAGCGTGCTCAGACAAGGGTCTGATGTGGACCTGGGGGGACCCCCACGCCGATTTTTTTCGGCGTTGGGGGTTCCCCTTCAAGTCCATACCAGGTGGCGGGGCCAGCGAAGTCTCCTTTGCGGGCCCCGCCTACCTGGAGACCGGGCGGGAAAAGTCCGCTCATTTCAAAAGTACGGCGGACTGGCATACACACGGCTGGATTGTCTGCCAAAATGCGAGTCCGGCGGAAAGATTGGAGTGCAAAACTACTTTATAAGTCCGCCGTACTTTCGGGTCAAAAAAGTATGCCGGAGGCTACACACGGGGGGATTGTCCGGCGGACTTTAGTTTGCCGGACTTTTTCACCCGCTTGTTTGATCGTGTGTACACGGCATAAGACTCATAAAAAGAAAGATCAAAGTAGATGGAGAGAAGACTACACTAATTGAATAATTTAACAACACTGTAAACTCCTGCCTCAGAACAAGAATATTGACCATTATTTGGTGCCTGCAAAAGGGAAAGAACAATTCTGTGGTCTAGCAGGGCCACTGGAATCAATACAGAGTGTTCTGTAAAATATACAGTCAATAGAGAGGAAGCTTACACCCATATTCTCCTTTTGTATATGAAAAGCAAAATATATTCAGCAAAAAACATCACATTACAGTACAATAAAAATATACAAAGGCACCGTCTGCCTTTCTGTCTCTTCTCTCTCTCTCCCTCTAGTATTGCATACCAATGTCTAAAATAAGAAACAACATTAGATGGCAGAATGTTCTGTTTGTTTTTAGAGGCCCATAGATACCAAGGGTATAGTGCAGACTGCCACAGATCAAACAGCTGCTGTAAGATCCAACAGCACAAGACACACATGATACTAACATTTGGCAATCAATTCTGAATATGTTTATGAAAGCAGTAATACTCTATGATGCCAATAACATTTTGTAACAGAAATAACTCAGTTACATACATCTCTGCCCAAAATGCACACTTGCATGTTTACAGTATGTGCAGCATACACTAAAAGCACTGCTCTTATCTGGGCATACCAAAGCAGCTATTAGATTTCTTCTCTGAGAGCAGTTATTGTTACTTAGGACTTTGGTAACCTACAAACATCTCACTGTTCTTTACAATCTGTAGGATAATCTAATAGAGTATTGTGCTCTTTATGGGACAATACAAAAACATCAGTTGTGCAATGTACAACAGAATACATCACAAAGAACTATACCTCTATATCAGCCTTTCTCAACCTTTTTACCCCAGGGGAACCCTTAAAATAACCTTCAGGTCTCGGGGAACCCCTGATAAAACCCATTCATTGTGGGTCAGTGGGAACAATGCCCCTTACTTTGGTGTTCAGTGAGAAGAATGCCCTTTTTTACAGTGGTGGTAAGAATGGCCCCCTTACAAAGAGCTATAAAGATCATTGGTGTCATACCACTGGCTCCTCCAAGTAGCAATGGCTCAGAACTATGTAGGCATCATCAAACAGGAGGTAAACCAGCCACAGCTCAAGGAACCCCTAGCCACCTCTGAAGGAACTCTGGTTGAGAATGGCTGCTCTAGATTAATGACAATCATCTAAAAGTAAAGGGGCTTCACAGTAGACGTGCAATTAGTTTTGGTCTAAATCTAAATTCGGATTCATTTTTGGTTATCCAGATATTCCAAATAAAAATAGTAACGAATTTCCTTAAAATTCGTTTTATTTTGTTTATTTATTTTCTAACGAATTGCACATTTCCAGAATGATTTGAATTTGAATCGGTTGAAAACATATCAACCGATCCGAATTCTTTGTGAAGAATAGCTGGTTATTAAGGAGCAGGCCGCTAAGCTGGCCGCCGCATCCCTAGCAACCGATGACTCATTAGCTGTCAGTGCCAGCTGATGAGTCATCGGTTAAGGACGTTGTTGGAGTGCAAACAAAAGAACGGCAGCAATGAACAATAAAGGAAAACAGCATGGGGTCCCCCTCCCCCATACTTTATCCATACCAGGCCCTTTGGGTCTTGTATATATTTTAAGGGAAACCCCATGCCAAAATGTAAAAAGAACAGCCTGGGGGCCATCCAAAATCCATGCCAGACCCTTATCTGAGCATGCAGCCGACAGGTCCCCCCTCCTGAAACATACCAGGCCACATGCCCTCAACATGGGGGGTGCTTTTGGGTTAGGGGGGCTCCCCACCCCAAAGCACCTTGTCCTCATGTTGATGAGGACAAGGACTTCTTCCCCTCAACCCTGACCGGTGGTTGTGGGGGTCTGCGAGCGGACTGCTTATTTGAATCCAGAAGCCCCCTTTAGCAAGGGGGTCTCTAGATCCTGCCTTGTGAATGAGTATGGGGTACATTGTACCCCTACTTATTCACCAAAACAGGCGTAAAACATAAATAAAAACACATAAATAAAAACACAGAAACTGTTTCTGACAATTCTAGCTCATACTAGCTCAGTATGCCTTTTCCGTAGCAGGTGAGTAAAAAAAAAAAAAAACTTGAGCGGGTATACAACCGCTTTAAGGAGTGGAGACACCCAATGATGTCACGGGGTGACCCCTGTCCCCTTTGCGACATAATTGGCTGTGCATGCCCCCAGTGAAGAACGGAGCTGTCAGACTGTGGGAGTCTTCATCAGGTGCAGGCTTCTTTTTTTTCTTCAGGTCGGCGGCTACAGTAGCGTTCATGGTAATTGACGATGGATTCACTTTGGGGACATTGTTTTTGTTTTGTTTTTTAATACATGAATTGTGAAATCTGCCTCTGTTTTTTTTCTTTTTGACACTTTTTTGGTGATGCACAATGTACCCCATACTCTAATGGACCCCAAGCCCTCTGCCCGTAGTCCCCCACAACCACTGGCCAGGGTTGTGGGGAAGAGGCCTTGTCCTCATCAACATGAGGAATTTGGGGTGGACTCCACGCCGTTTTTCTTTTAATTTTTGCTTGGGTTTTCCCTTGAAATCCATACCAGACCTTAAGATCCCGTTTTGTATGGGGGGGGGGGGGGGCATGCTGTTGTTTTTCTTTATTTTTGATTGCCAGATTCTTTTGTGTACATTCAGCTGTCAGTGGGGAAACCCGCTGACAGATGATGAGTCATTGGTTGTTAAAGACGCAGCAGCCCACTTCCTAACAACCAGCTATTCTTCACACAAAATTCGGATGGGTCGATACATTTTTGACCAATTCAAATTAGAATTGTTCTGACAATTTGGAATTCATTAGAGAATGAATAAACAAAACAAAACCAAATTAAACTAAATGGATTCTGAAATGAATCCATGAAACAAAATTAGTGACATAAATTTATCTGAAACAAAACAAAACGCACATTAAGATAAACGATTTGAATAAATATATATATTTAAAAGCCAGGTCGTTTTAACTAGTTCTTTCCCTCTGCGTTAGTAAAAGATATATTTTATACAATGAAGTAGCTGCGGCTAATTTTATATACCTTATTATGCAGGTTTATGTTATTAATAGTTGTTTACAGCTTTGAAGATTACCAATTTAATTTCCTGTGGGGGCATTTCTTCCTGCACATGTTCACAATGATATGATACAAGTCCCTTTTGGACAGAAGCCCTTTATCAGGAGAATAAACAAAATTAATTATTATAGAGTGGTGCTGCTGCTTTATTTTGTGCCCAGACTGCTTTAGGCTAATAAAATAGAAGGTACAAGCATATCTGAAGGCCAAATGTTTTTCTTTTAATTTGGATGGAATGTGGAAGGAGCATGGAAAGTTTTTATTGCTGTTTCCCCTCTATTTGGTCCAGTGGCTTTTGTAGTTGGAACAGACTGTGATGGGAAATTATTTTACAGTTGTCACCAGTAAAGAAACATAGAGTAAATCTTCCAACGGGGACATCTGCTTCTCTGACAACTATCCAAAAAGTTTTTTTACCACATTTCCGAGAGTTTTCATCCCGTTTCCTGACGTATCTCCTGGGACAGGAAGTGATGGGAAATCTGACTTGGACACAGACAGCAAAACAACATCTGACGAGGATTTTAACTACTCTTTGCTCTACCTAACAAGCATGTTTTGGCTTTAGCTACACTTCAAGTCAAGAAAACATAAAGTGTGTAAATTAAAGTGGTTGTAAACCCTTACAAACCACTTTGACCTACAGGTAAGCCTAGATTAAGTTTAGGAGATATTTGCCAGAAGACAGGCACTGCTGTCTACTGTCGCCGGAAAGTCCACTAAATTTCAGAACGAGCAGACCTGCCCACACACCGGACTTTTCCAGAGAGCGCGTCGAGTCAACATCTCAAGGAAGAACAAGAAGAAGAGAAGGCGGCGTGGTGATAGAAGACTGGGCCACCGCTTGTAAAAGAGCTGGAAGAAGGCGCGGAGGCCCGGCAAGAAGAACCGATAGGGGACAAGACCCCTGAAGAGGGGGACAAGACCCCCGAAGTCAGAAGAAGACCCCTGGGCGGCGGCGACGAAGAAGAAAGCCGGGCTCCTCCGCTAGTAAAAGAGGTAGTAAAAGAGCAGAAGATAGCGGGGGAGTCTGGCGAGAAGACCCCCCCAAGACGGAAGAAGACCCCCGGAGCTGTGCAATAAATTATTTTTAACCCTTGTGTGCTGTGTTTTATTTACATTTTTTTCACAGGTGAATGGGTCGGGGTACATTGTACCCCATACTCATTCACATAGGGTGGGGGGCTGGTATCCGGGGGCTCCCGGATTCCGATAAGGTATGGCTCAGGAGGGGGGCGCTCGCTCGTTCCCACCCCCTTTCCTGACTGGTTGGGTAGCAAGCTCAGATAAGGGTCTGATATGATACCAGGTGACGGGGCCAGCGACGTGTCAATCATTGACTTCCTTGGCTAGTCCCGTCTACCTGGAGCCGCGCTCAAAATGAACGGACTTTTCTCTGTGCGGGAAAGTCCATTGATTTCAAAAGTACGGCGGACTAACACACACACACGGCCGTATTGTCCGCCGGAATGCGAGTCCGGCAGACAGTTTTTGAGTCAAAACTACTTTGTAAGTCCGCTGGACTTTTGGGTAAAAAAAGTCAGCCGGAGCCCACACACAGGCGGATTGTCCGGCGCACTCTGGTCCGCTGGACTTTTCCGCCAGATAGTTTGATCGTGTGTACACGGCATAAGTGAAAAAGTCCAAATTGGCCCCAATTAGCCATTTTCCCTCAAGTCATGTGACTTGTTAGTGTTAGGTCTCAGGTGTGAATGAGGAGCAGGTGTGTTAAATTTGGTGTTATTGCTCTCACTCTCTCATACTGGTCACTCAAAGTTCAACATGGCACCTCATGGCAAAGAAGTCTCTAAAGATCTGAAAAAAAGAACTGGTGCTCTACTAAAAGATGGCCTAGGCTATAATATCTCAGGGCACTGAAACTAAGCTGCAGCATAGTGGCCAAGACCATAGAGTGGTTTAACAGTACAGGTTCCACTGAGAACAGGCCTCGCCATGGTCGACCAAAGAATTTGAGTGCACGTGCTCAGCATCATATCCAGAGGTTGTCTTAGGTATATTTTCCAATCAGTGAAGCCAGCATTGCTGTAGAGGTTGAAGGGGTGGGGAGTCAGCCTGTCAGTGCTCAGACCATATGATGCACACTGCATCAAATTGGTCTGCATGGCTATCGTCCCAGAAGGAAGCCTTTTCTAAAGATAATGCACAAGAAAGGCCGCAAACAGTTTGCGGAAGACAAGCAGACTAAGGACATGGAGTACTGGAACTATGTCCTGTGGTCTGATGAGACCAAGATAAACTTATTTGGTTCAGATGGTGTCAAGCATGTGTGGCGACAACAAGGTGAAGAGTACAAAGACATGTTTGTCTTGCCTACAGTCAAGCATGGTGGTGGGAGTGTCATGGTCTGGGGCTGCATGAGTGCTGGGAACCATGAATGCCAACATGTACTGTGACATACTGAAACAGAGCATGATCCCCTCCCTTCGGAGAATGGGTCGCAGGGCAGTTTTCCAACATAACGACCCCAAACACACCTCCAAGATGACTACTGTATTGCTAAAGAAGCTGAGGGTAAAGGTGATGGACTGGCCAAGCATGTCTCCTGACCTAAACCCTATTGAGCATCTGTGGGGCATCCTCAAATGGAAAGTGGAGGAGCGCAAGGTCTCTAACATACACCAGCTCTGTGATGTCATCATGGAGGAGTGGAAGAGGACTCCAGTGGCAACCTGTGAAGCTCTGAACGCCATGACCAAGAGGGTTAAGACAGTGCTGGAAAATAATGATGGCCACACAAAATATTGACACTCTGGGCCCAGTTTGGACATTTTCATTTAGGGGTGTACTCACTTTTGTTGCCAGTGGTTTAGACATTAATGGCTGTGTGTTGAGTTATTTTGAGGGGACAACTAATTTACACTGTTATATATATATACACAGTATATATAAAGCTAAATTATAACCTATTTTTTTCTTTGGATATAAGCTGTAAGGTTTAGAGAAGTGGTTATCAACGTATTAACTAAAGGGGGCCTCAAATGTAGCCTCTGACATCACCAAAGGGCCACATGTAATGTTCAATATATGTAATGCTTGAGAGGATTGCCAGACACTGCAGACCTAATAGAGGAAATGAGGATCAGAGAGTGTGGACATGCTACATTTTTGTCTGGGGATATGTTGCAGAAGATGATATGAGATTGGGAACATGTTACATGAGGCTAGTAGAGATCAATGATATCCCACTACAAACTGATCTGAGGGCCTCAGGTTTGGCAATAGGGGTTTAGAGCCTTTCTCTGTATTTTTTTTTTTCATTGGTTTCCCTATTAGGGAGATTTCTCCACTTCTTGTCAAGGGTGAAGATGAACCACTTCAATGGGGCTGCAGACAAAAACAAAAAAAAAATTAAGAGCAGCATGGGAAAGGCCATTTCATAAACTTCAAAATGTGTATGACATTTTAGTGACTGGGTCTACATATAAGGGTAAGGCTAAGGTGAGTAATACAGTTAAAATAAATGTAAAGCCAAAGTTTTTTTGTTGTTTTCTAGGATAGAGATGGGAATAGTAAAGATTCTTGTCAGGTTTTTTGCTGCATGTGTCCCATTAGAGTCATTTTCCTTTACTTCTTGTCTCAGGCAACAAGAGGAAATCCATCCAAAATTATGGAAATCCCAATTAGACATCTGTCACCACAACACATGTCCCTATCAGCAGTCTTTCCCTTTATTACTATTTTGCTAACAATTTAAATGTTCTATTGTTTTTAGCTCTGGTGACAATGGTCACCTGGACAAAATAAGAGGGCTATTCTCCTAAACAGGAACAAATACAGCAATAAAAACCTGACAGTGTTGGTGACCCTTTGCTACTCAATCCCAGTGTTTAGACTTTAACTATTGGGATTAGGCTTTAGAAAAGCCACATTTTCAGTTTTATATTATAAGTTAATTTAAAGAGTTTCGTGAAGTGCACTTGTGGGCTAAGGGGGCAATTTTTGACTTAGATTAGCAGTTAAAGCGGGAGTCCACCGTTTTTTGTTTTTAAAAGACAGCAGCTACAAATACAGCAGCTGCTGACTTTTAAAATAATGACACTTACCCGCCCAGCACGCCCGCGATGTCGGCACCCGAAGCCGATCTCTCGATCGTCTCTTGGGTGCTGCCGCCTCCATCTTGGGTATGGGAATCAGGAAGTGGAGCCTTGCGGCTTCATTTTCCGGTTCCCTACTGCGCATGCGCGAGTCGCGATGCGCAATAAGGATGGTCCCCGCTGTCTCTGGGATCCGTGTGTTTCCCAGCAGGCAGCGGGGGACCTTCGGAAAGGGGCGTATATTCTGCGGAAAGGGGCGTAGCTTCTGCATTATCTACACCGGAAGTGGGTGCAGATACCTGTACTGTACAGGTACCTGCACCCCCCCCCCCCCCGAAAGGTGGCAATTGTAGTGCCGGAGGGGGGAGGGTTCCAATGAGCGGAAGCTCCACTTTAGGGTGGACCTCCGCTTTAAGTGTTAAATTGTTGGATAAGCATTAAAAAGCAGGGGTAGTTATGAGTTTTGCTGATAAGTGGTAGGAATTGGTGATACTTGCCAGGGCATAGGTGTTTGTATTTAAATTTATATGTGCTTCTGTCACTAAAAGCCATGAATGTAAATGTCCTGCTCCCGGCTGTCGGTGTTGAAAAATAACATACTGCCTTTGGTGACAAGAGCTAGTTCTGTTTACTTTGTAAAATGCAAAATAATATATTAGTAATTCATGAATACAGAAAACAAATAATAATACCCCTTATGATGTTAGACGTGGGCTGACGAAACTGCGTTAGTTGGTGTTCAAGATACGTCATTTTCAGTCAGCTGGGACGCAGGTGGAGCACAAACCTGTGTTCCTAATACTCATATGCTGATCCTTTATCTTCCCTGATGTAAGTGCATTACTATTATTCTTACATTAAATACTTTAGATACTACACCATAAGAGCCCTTTTTCCTCTTTAAAGTACATTCTTTTTCTACACTGAATGGATGTCAGCAGTGACTTGGTTTCCACCTTTGAGACTCAACATGGGATATTTTTGAGATCCTTTCTACCCCTGAATCTGGTGAGTGTTTTGTGTGTCCACATGTTGGTGGAGAGAAGTATTTCCTATACTTACTGAGTATGCTATTGCACTTGGGGCTACAGGGTTATACAGTGCCTTGCGAAAGTATTCGGCCTTGAACTTTTCAACCTTTTGCCACATTTCAGGCTTCAAACATAAGGATATAAAATTTAAATTTTTTGTGAAGAATCAACAACAAGTGGGACACAATTGTGAAGTGGAACGAAATCTATTGGATATTTTAAACTTTTTTAGCAAATAAAAAACTGAAAAGTGGTGCGTGCAAAATTATTCAGCCCCTTTACTTTCAGTGCAGCAAACTCACTCCAGATGTTCAGCGAGGATCTCTGAATGATCCAATGTTGTCCTAAATGACTGATGGTGATAAATAGAATCCACCTGTGTGTAACCAAGTCTCTGTATAAATGCACCTGCTCTGTGATAGTCTCAGGGTTCTGTTGAAAGCGCAGAGAGCATCATGAAGACCAAGGAACACACCAGGCATGTCCGTAATACTGTTGTGGAGAAGTTTAAAGCCGGATTTGGATACAAAAAGATTTCCCAAGCTTTAAACATCCCAATGAGCACTGTGCAAGCGATCATTTTGAAATGGAAGGAGTATCAGACCACTGCAAATCTACCAAGACCTGGCCGTCCCTCTAAACTTTCAGCTCAGACAAGGAGAAGACTGATCAGAGATGCAGCCAAGAGGCCCATGATCACTCTGGATGAACTGCAGAGAACTACAGCTGAGGTGGGAGAGTCTGTCCATAGGACAACAATCAGTCGTACACTGCACAAATCTGGCCTTTATGGAAGAGTGGCAAGAAGAAAGCCATTTCTCAAAGATATCCATAAAAAGTCTAGTCTAAAGTTTGCCACAAGCCACCTGGGAGACACACCAAACATGTGGAAGAAGGTGCTCTGGTCAGATGAAACCAAAATCTAACTTTTTGCCCACAATGCAAAACGATATGTTTGGCGTAAAAGCAACACAGCTCATCACTCTCAACACACCATCCCCACTGTCAAACATGGTGGTGGCAGCATCATGGTTTGGGCCTGCTTTTCTTCAGCAGGGACAGGGAAGATGGTTAAAATTGAGAGGAAGATGGATGCAGCCAAATACAGGACCATTCTGGATGAAAACCTGTTGGAGTCTGCAAAAGACCTGAAACTGTAACGGAGATTTATCTTCCAACAAGACAATGATCCCAAACATACAGCAAAATCTACAAAGGAATGGTTCACAAATAAACGTATCCAGGTGTTAGAATGGCCAAGTCAAAGTCCAGACCTGAATCCAATCGAGAATCTGTGGAAAGAGCTGAAAACTGCTGTTCACAAATGCTCTCCATCCAACCTCACTGAGCTCGAGCTGTTTTGCAAGGAAGAATGGGCAAGAATTTCAGACTCTCGATGTGCAAAACTGATAGAGACATACCCCAAGCGACTTGCAGCTGTAATTGCAGCAAAAGGTGGCTCTACAAAGTATTAACGCAAGGGGGCAGAATAATTTTGCATGCCCCACTTTTCATTTTTTTTTATTAGTTAAAAAAGTTTCAAAAATCCAATAGATTTCGTTCCACTTCACAATTGTGTCCCACTTGTTGGTGATTCTTCACAAAAAATAAAAATTTTATATGTTTATGTTTGAAGCCTGAAATGTGGCAAAAGGTTGAAAAGTTCAAGGGGGCCGAATACTTTCGCAAGGCACTGTATATGGACTTCACTATATATATTCACTTTTTCTAATTTTTTTTGTTATTCTATGCACTTGTATTTGTAACAGTGGTGCTATATGATTTATACACTTATATTCACAGGAGCTGGGTTATTTTGATTTTATTAATGAATATAATACGTGCAGCCAATAGCTAGAATATAATAAGTAGTATTTACCCTTTCAACTCAACTAAATGCCACTTTTACACTGAATGTCAGAAACACCACAAACCCAACATGGATGAGGAGAGGGACTTGCAAACATGCCGAGTACCATCTGGCTTTAACTCATCGACCATGGCTTCAGAATTTCCACATTATATTACTATCTTTTAAGAAACAATTAACCCCTCACTGCCAGAGCCATGCAGAGTTACAGATGTCAGTATATCATATATACAATAGACCACTGATTAGAAAGATGTACTGCTTCTGTCCCAAGGCCTGCAATATGGTTTTCAGCAGGGTGTTCCTGTCACATGAAAGAAAAATTGAGCAGCTTATGATGTGTCTTGGCAGAAAAACAAAAAAAAAGCTGAGAGGGTGTTTTTAGTGCAAGTTAAACTTTTCTACAAGATGGACAAGAATCTTTTATTTTTTTTTATTTTTTTTTACAAAGATGCTGAATAAAATATTTTTGCTTCAAATTACATCAGCTGAGAAAGAACAAAAGCAAATTATTCAAATGTTTTCATTTGATTTTGCTAAACGTTGGTGAAGTTGATTTACAGGAGTATTCATTTGCCAACGTGAATCCTGTCTTAGCTTAGTAAATAAACTGAAGTTGTGTTCACTTTGAATACTCAGTCATGTTCATGGGAAATATGAAAGAACAAGGTTTCTGATTGAATGACTGGATCATTTGAATGAACACAGCTTCACTAAACTACGTTTTTCGCTGAGTGCTAAGTAGGCGGCATAAGCGTGCGCAGCCTATTTCATTAGGGTGTGCACCCCAAAGCTCAAATATTTATACAAGTGCATCTCATAAAATTATAATATCTTCAAAAAGTAAATTTATTTCAGTAATTAAATTCAAACAGTGAAACTCATATATTTTGTATAGATGCGTTACACACACAGTGATATTTTTCAAGCATTTCTTTCATTTAATTTTGATAATTATGGCTTACAGCTAGTGAAAACCCAAAATTCAGTATCTCAGAACATTTGAATATTACATAAGACCAATAAAGAAAAGGATTTTTAATACAGAAATGTTGGCTTACTGAAAGGTATGTCCATGTACAGTATAGTATACACTCGATACTTGGCCAGGGCTTGTTTTGCATGAATTACTGTATCAATGCGGCGTGGCAGGGAGGCAATCAGCCTGTGGCACTGCTGAGGTGTTATGGAAGCTAAGGTTGCTTTGATAGCGGCCTTCAGCTTGTATGCATTCTTGGGTCTGGTGTCTCATCTTCCTCTTAACAACACCCCACAGATTCGCTATGGGGTTTAGGTCAGGCAAGTTTTCTGGTCAATCAAGCACAGTGATACCATGACCATTAAACTAGACATTGGTACTTTATGGCAGTGTGGGTCAGGTGGCAAGACCTGCGGGAAAATTAAATCAACATCTCCATAAAGCTGGTCAGCAGAGGGAAGCATGAAGTGCTCTAGAATTTCCTGGCAGAGGACTGCGCTGACTTTGGACTTGATAAAACACAGTGGACCAACACCAGCAGATGATATGGCTTCCCAAATCATTACCGACTGTGTAAACTTCACACTGGACCTCATGCAACTTGGGTTCTGTGCGTTTCTATTCTTCCTCCAGAATCTGGGACCTTGGTTTCCAAATGAAATGCAAACTTTTCCACAGTCCATGATGATTTGGGGATACAATGTCACCTGCTGCAGTTGATCCACTGTGTTTTATCAAGTCCGAAGTCAGCGCAGCCCTCTACCAGGAAATTCTAGAGCACTGCATGCTTCCTTCTTGCTGACCAGCTGTATGGAAATGATGATTTCAATTTCCAGCAGGATTGGTACACTGCCAAAAGTACCAATACCTGGTTTAATGATCATGGTATCACAGTGCAAACATGCCTGCCCTAAACCCCATAGAGAATCAGTGGGGTATTATCAGGAGGAAGATGAGAAACAGCAGACCCAATAGTGAAGGCCGCTATCAAAGCAACGTGGGCTTCCAGAACACCTCAGAAGTGCTACAGGCCACGCCGCATTGATTCAGTAATTCATGCAAAAGGAGCCCCAACCAAGTTTTGAGTGCATACTATACTGTGCATGGACATACTTTTCAGTAAGCCAACATTTCTGTATTAAACACCTTTTTTTATTGGTCTAATGTAATATTCAAATTTTCTGAGATACTGAATTTGGGGTTTTCACTAGCTGTAAGCCATAATCATCAAAATGAACAGAAAGAAATGCTTGAAATGGATCACTGTGTGTGCAATGCATCTATATAAACGATGAGTTCCACTTTTTTAATTGAAATACTGAAATAAACGAACCTTTTGATGATATTCTAATTGTATGAGATGCACCTGTGTGTGTGTGTGTGTGTGTGTGTGTGTGTGTGTGTGTGTGTGTGTGTATATATATATATACACACAACAGCACTTTTCATTTATCCAACACAAGTCCAGGCTTGAATTTAAAGGCACCAAGATACAGATCTTTAGTGAACGCAGAAGTTTGCAGCCTGTGACACTTCACCTCCAGAAACATAAACGTATCTACCGTTGGGGTTTCCCTTTTTCCCTGTCTGCTTCCCGTGATGGCATACAACACTCCATATGAGACTTTCAGGAAAGTGATGCCTTTCTACACAACCTGGGCCTTCCACCCCTCCCTGATGAGGATCTCATGCCCCTTCCCACAACACCCAAACCACCGTCCGCTCCGAGTCGCATCTGGACCCCTGTTCGGCAGAAACACCACAAAACTGCTTTCACTTTCCTCAGAGGCATCCTAAGTCCAACTATCCAACCTGATGGATGTAACTACACCTGCTGGTTCCAGTTCATCTTATACCTGTCTCTATAACATTTGTCTCTGGCCAGAGTCCCCGATTAGGGGCTTTCCTCCCATAACCATGGGGTGCATTCCTTGCTACAATTTTTGAGCTTTTGTTTGTCTGTTTCACTACAAATCTTTAATTTTTCAGGTTTTTCTCTTTTTTTCTATTACCGGAAGGTGGGGGACTCTCCTTACCCTTTTTGGAGGTCTCCATGACACCCACCCCCCCCCCCCCCCCCCCAGCCCAAGGCCTGGAGGTTTTTCACCTTTCAGGTTTTTTTTGGATATCCGTTTTTATTTTATTTTTTCAGGTCCTATATTTTACCTGTTGTTGAACTGTTACATATATTATCTGCACAGTTGTTATAATGCTACTACCTTTTTAAGTTTCCTTTTGTTGTACTAAACCTCCTTTATGTTCTATACACCATGGAAATTCCTGCCCAATTTATTGTATGCCTGTTATCATTTGCCTCTTCAGTGAATTGAGCTATTATGGCGTTGAAATTTCTTACCTGTAATGTTAAAGGCTTAAACTCTACACAAAAATGGTGGTTAGCTCTGAAAGAGTTAAAATCTTCAAAGACTGATGTGGTGATGATCCAGGAAACTAATTTCTAGACATGTGCATTCGTTTTCGTCCAAATGCATTTTCGTCCGAATTTCAGCTATTTTCGTTTTCGTTTTGACAAACGATAACGAAAGCACAAAATCCGAAAAACGAAAGATCCGACATAAATAAATGCTTTATTTTCGTTTTCATTGTTACAACAGTTCGATATAGAATAGGAGATTCGACATGACTCTGACAACAATCTGTGTCTATAGAACCTGTGTTCGAATGTGCTTAACCTTACCTCTATTAGTCCAAGATTATATAGAGAAAATATTCGACAGAGAAAAAAGATTTGACAGAGAGAAAAGATTCTGCAAGATACTGTCCTAAAAAGTGTTTGGGGACCCGGGTCCTGCCCCAGGGGACATGGATCAATGCAAAAAAAAGTTTTAAAAACGGCCGTTTTTTCGGGAGCAGTGATTTTAATAATGATTAAAGTGAAACAATAAAAGTGTAATATTCCTTTAAATTTCGTAGGGGGGGGGGTTGTCTATAGTATGCCTGTGAAGGGGCGCATGTTTCCCGTGCTTAGAATTGTCCCTGCACAAAGTGTCATTTCTGCAGGAAAAAAAGTCCTTTAAAATCACTCGCAGCTATTATGAATTGTCGGCTCCCGTAATACAGAGAACACTCATTGAAAGTCATTGATAAAAAAATAAATAAAAAAAAAAAACGTGGGGGTCCCCCAAATTCAATTACCAGGCCCTTCAGGTCTGGTATGGATATTAAGGGGAACCCTGCCTCAAATTTAAGAAAAAATTTGACGTGGGGTTCCCCCTAAATATCCATAACCAGACCCTTCAGGTCTGGTATGGATATTAAGGGGAACCCCGCGTCAAATTTTAAAAAAAATTGACGTGGGGTTCCCCCTAAAAATCCATACCAGACCCTTTATCCGAGCACGCAACCTGGCAGGCCGCAGGAAAAGAGGGGGGGACGAGAGAGCGGCCCCCCCTCCCTCCTGAACCGTACCAGGCCACATGCCCTCAACATTGGGAGGATGCTTTGGGGGTCTGTGACCCCTCAAAGCTCCTTGTCCCCATGTTGATGAAGACTAGGGCCTCATCCCCACAACCCTGGCCGGTGGTTGTGGAGGTCTGCGGGCGGGGGGCTTATCAGAATCTGGAAGCCCCCTTTAACAAGGGGACCCCCAGATCCCGCCCCCCCTGTTTGAAATGGTAAGGGGGTACAAAAGTACCCCTACCATTTCACAAAGAAAGTGTAAAAAATGGTTAAATAAAACAAACACACTTTTGAAAAATTCCTTTATTAAAAATAAAAAAATAAAAAAAAGATTCCAGCGGCGGTAATCCACTCTTGCTATCCAGCGACGGACGGTCATCTCTCCAGCGATGTCTCATCTCATCCAGCGCAGCGAATCCATCCTTCTGTCTCCGTGTAGGAGACACTGCAGGCATTCCGGCGGCTGACGTTTCTTATATACGGAGGGCGGGGCCACCCGTCACCTGACCCCGCCCCCCTCTGACGCAAGGGGAAACCCGGGGTTCCCTGTGACGTATGGGTGACCCCGCACCCCTCTGATGTAACACAGGCAGGTTTCCGTTACATCAGAGGGGGGCGGGGTCACCTATACGTCACGGGGAACCCCGGGTTTCCCCTTGCGTCAGAGGGGGGCGGGGTCAGGTGACGGGTGGCCCCGCCCTCCGTATATAAGAAACGTCAGCCGCCGGAATCCTTGCAGTGTCTCCTCCACGGAGACAGAAGAAGGGTGGATCGCTGCGCTGGATGAGATGAGACATCGCTGGAGAGATGATCGTCCGTCGCTGGATAGCAAGAGTGGATTACCGCCGCTGGAATCTTTTTTTTATTTTTTTATTTTTAATAAAGGAATTTTTCAAAAGTGTGTTTGTTTTATTTAACCATTTTTTACACTTTCTTTGTGAAATGGTAGGGGTACTTTTGTACCCCCTTACCATTTCAAACAGGGGGGGGCCGGGATCTGGGGGTCCCCTTGTTAAAGGGGGCTTCCAGATTCTGATAAGCCCCCCGCCCGCAGACCTCCACAACCACCAGGGTTGTGGGGATGAGGCCCTTGTCTTCATCAACATGGGGACAAGGTGCTTTGAGGGGTCACAGACCCCCAAAGCATCCTCCCAATGTTGAGGGCATGTGGCCTGGAACAGTTCAGGAGGGAGGGGGGGCCGCTCTCTCGTCCCCCCCTCTTTTCCTGCGGCCTGCCAGGTTGCGTGCTCGGATAAAGGGTCTGGTATGGATTTTTAGGGGGAACCCCACGTCAATTTTTTTTTTAATTTGACGCGGGGTTCCCCTTAATATCCATACCAGACCTGAAGGGCCTGGTAATTGAATTTGGGGGACCCCCACGCTTTTTTTTTTATTTATTTATTTATTTTTTTATCAATGACTTTCAATGAGTGTTCTCTGTATTACGGGAGCCGACAATTCATAATAGCTGCGAGTGATTTTAAAGGACTTTTTTTCCTGCATAAATGACACTTTGTGCAGGGACAGTTCTAAGCACGGGAAACATGCGCCCCTTCACAGGCATACTATAGACAACCCCCCCCTACGAAATTTAAAGGAATATTACACTTTTATTGTTTCACTTTAATCATTATTTAAAAATCACTGCTCCTGAAAAAAACGGCCGTTTTTAAAACTTTTTTTTGCATTGATCCATGTCCCCTGGGGCAGGACCCAGGTCCCCAAACACTTTTTAGGACAGTAACTTGCAAATTAGCCTTTAAAATGAACACTTTAGATTTTGAACGTTGGAGTCCCATAAGACTTTAATAGGGTTCTAAAGTATGCTATATACTAGCTCCGTCGAATCTTCTTTATACATTCGACAGACACCATAAGCCTTCAAAGACAGATTCGACCGTGATTCATGTGGATTTTCAGACGAATGCAATTTTTGAACGAAAAACGAAATAAATAAAAACGAATTTCGGGAGTAACTAAATAAATTAAGTTTTCAGACGAAAACGAAATTCCGAAACGAAATATTTTACTCTGCACATGTCTATTAATTTCCGCCCTAAGGGGTCTTTTAAATTTGCTAGCAAATGCTTCCCAACAGCCTTTATGGCATCAGACCCTTCCGGCAAAGCAGGAGTGGCAATTTTAATTAAGCGCACTTGCTCCCTGCGAGTCAAATCCTCATAATAATATATATTATCCTGGATTGTGCATTCTTCAACCATTCTCTCACATTAGTCAATGTCCATGCTCCTAACTCTGGTCAAATCCAATTCCTTTCTACCATGTTTGAAAAGTTGGAGAAGTTCTCCCAAACTTTTATGATTTTGGGAGGGGATTTTAACATTACTATGTCACCTGGCAAAGACAGGCGAATACTCTCCCCCCCCCCACGATAGCCACTAAAGTAAACCGCCTCTTAACTTCCTTTCATAAACTTACTAGAGCTCATAACCTCCTAGGCATTTGGAGAAATAAACATCCCACACATAAGCAATACATGTTCTATTACCCCTCCCCATAAGCTTTACTCTAGACTAGACCATTTCTTTGTGACACCCCCCCCCCCCCCCCCCCGGCGCTGACATCTTGGATTTCTTCAGAAATATACCCTATAACTTGGTATGATCACTCTTCTGTCCATCATCTAGACATTGTCTTGTCCTCAGCCTCACCCAGTACCTGCCATTGGCGATTTAACGAATCACTACTTCATGTCCCAGAGACCAGAGAACGATTATCCAGGGATCTGACCAATTTTTTTTCAAAACCAATGAGAATTCTTTGGAGGCCTCCTTCCTGTGGGATGCACATAAAGCCTTCTTCCAGTGTCAGCGTATTTCTGCTGGCTCTCGCATGAAGAGAGACACGGCAATTCAACGCTCTTCAATTTTATCGAAACTACTTAAAGCTGAGAATCTATTGCTGTCTTCCCCCACGGTGGCTCATCTCCGGACTGTCACTTTTCTTTGGAACCAGCTCAGGTCCCTGGATATGAAGAAAATTGCCAATCTCTCCTATGGTCTAAACAAAAATTATATGAGTACTCTAATAAACTTCATAGAATGCTCAAATTGAAGCCTCGCCCTTTTCATTCATCCCGATTCAATGTTTTTGGGGAATTTTACCATGATCTGTACAATTGTCTAAAAACTGACCCAAATTATCAATTCACACAGGCCAAGTTTGACTCCTTTTTTGAATTTCTACACCTACCTAAACTCTCCTCGGCTCACCTTTCATCCTTAAATGCTACGATTACTTCTGAAGAATTATCTGAGGTCCCCAATGGTCTGCCATATTCTTACTACAACATTCCTCATTTATTGTCCCTAGTCACCTCATTGTTAAAAGGGACCATTCTTTATACCCAGTTTCTTCATGTCCATATTACCATGATCCTGAAACCTAGAAAAGATCCCTCCCTTCCCGATAACTATCAACCCATAGCTTAAACTTAAACTTAACTTAATTCTGATTACAAGATCTTCACAAAAAAATTCTGGCTAATAGATTTTCCCACATACTCCCTAGACTCATATATAATGATCAAGTAGGCTTTGTTCCAACCAGACATGCTGGGGAAAATATGTGACGCACCATCGACCTAATTGACCTGCTCAATAAAACATCCCACCCAGCCCTTATTTTAAGCCTTGGTGCACAAAAAGCCTTTGATCGGCTCAGCTGGACTTTTATATTAGCCAACCTTTCCAAATATGAATTTAATGGTCCCTTTATGGCTGCTCTACAAGCTCTATACTCCCAAACATCCTCCCAGGTACAGTTATTGTCCATTCTGTCTCCAACACTCCCCTTGAGTAATGGTACGATACAGGGATACCCCCTGCTCTTTATTCTGTGTCTGGAACCCCTTGCTGAAGCCGTTCGCAATCCTGACATCCGTGGGGGTTTTTTGCGACAGAAGGAGTATAAACTCTCCTTGTTTGCAGACGACATCCTGCTGACGTTGACCAACCCCCATATCTCCTTTCCAAATCTGCATAATCTGTTGCAAACATTTGGCTAACTCTCCGTGTACAAGACCAATTCAAGCAAGACAGAAGCTCTCCCCCTTCACATCCCTTCCTCTGTCCTTGCCACACTACAACAGAATTTCTCCTACCATTGGTGCCCTTGTGCTCTTAAATATCTGGGGATAAACCTAACCTCCTCATACTCCAGCGTCTACCAGGTCAATTTCCCTCCACTCTTTCGAGACATTGACTGGCTTCTACACCAATGGGACAACTACCCTCTCTCCCTCCTAGGTTGGATGTCCTTAACCACTTGCCGCCCACCCTATAGGCAATTGACGGCGGCAAAGTGGTTTCATAATCCTGACCAGACGTCATATGACGTGATCAGGATTATGAGCCGCTGCGCGCCCCCGGGGGCGTGCATCGCGGCAATCGCTGTTGCGGGGTGTCAGTCTGACACCCGGCAAGACTCTTGCCGGAGACTCTTTACCATGTGATCAGCCGTGTCCAATCACGGCTGATCACAGTGTAAATGGGAAGAGCCGGTGATCGGCTTTCCCTCACTCGCGTCTGTCAGACGCGAGTAGAGGAGAGCCAATCGGCTGCTCCTCTGACAGGGGGGGGTCTGTGCTGATCGATTATCAGCACAGCCCCCCCGAGGATGCCCACACTGGACCACCAGGGACGCCACCAGACCACCAGGGAAAAGGTAATAAAGGTCATAATCCTCCCTAGACCACCAGGGATGCCAGTCAGCACAATGGGTGCCAATCAGTGCCCATAATGGATGCCAATCAGTGCCAACAATGGGCATCACCGATTGGCATGCATTATTGTTTGGCACTGATTGGCATCCATTACTATAGTATAACACCGATGCCGCCTATGAGTGCCCACCTGTGCCGCCTATGAGTTCCCACCTGTGCCGCCTGAGTGCCCACCTGTGCCGCCTATGAGTGCCCACCTGTGCCGCCTATCCATGCCCACCTGTGCCGCCTATCCATGCCCACCTGTGCCGCCTATCCATGCCCACATGTGCCGCCCATCCGTGCCGCCCATCCGTGCCGCCCATCCGTGCCAGCCATCAGTGCCAATTTGTGCCACCTATCAGTGTCCGTCCGTGTCGCCCATCCGTGTCGCCCATCCGTGTCGCCCATCAGTGCCGCCTATCAGTGCCACTTCATTGGTGCCACATTGGTGCCCATCAGTGCCGCCTTATCAGTGCCAATCAGTGTAGCCCCATCAGTGCCCATCAGTGAAGGAGAAAACGTACTTATTTACAAAGTTTTGAAACTGAAACAAAAAAAAACATTTTTTTTTTCAAAATTTTCGGTATTTTTTTATTTGTAGCGCAAAAAATAAAAACCGTAGAGGTGATCAAATACCACCAAAAGAAAGCTCTATTTGTGGGAAAAAAATGATAAAAATTTCATTTGGGTACAGTGTAGCATGACCGCGCAATTGTCATTCAAAGTGCGACAGCGCTGAAAGCTCAAAATTGGTCTGGGCAGGAAGGTGTTTAAGTGCCCTGTATTGAAGTGGTTAAGATGTCTTTCATTCCTAGGCTCTTATATCTGTTTGAAACATTACCGATCCCCATTCCAATGTCACAGCTGAAAGCCACACAAAGACTATTTCTTAATTTTATATGGCATAATAAGGCTCACCACATAGCTAAATCTGTAGTTTTGGCTCCTCGCTCTCGAGGCAGTTTGGGAGCTCCGGATCCGGATCCAGATCAAATATTAATTTGGCACTCACCTCAGGGCAGTTATTACATGGTCCTCCAGAATGGCATCTAGTAGGTGGTCAGAGATAGAAATGAGTATTACGTGCCCGGTTCATCCCTGCTCTATGATCTGGTCAGATCTAGATACATCTATTGTCCAATTACGAGGCCCATGTTTACATCCAATGCTATTTACACTCTCTATATGGAAAAAAATGCTCCAAACAGTTCTCTCTCTCTTTTCCATGTCCACCCCTACTGAACGTACTTTTCAACCCTGATATTCCTGACAGTTTATCATATACTCAAATGTTCCCCTGGCCCAGGCTGGAATTTTCCAGCTCCCATACATTGTACAACTCCTCACTCGCAAACTTATATCCTTTGCAGAAATGCAACATAAACACCAGATTCCAAAACAGATTTTTTATTCTTACCTCCAGTTCAAACATTATTTTTTTCCCAAATCACAAACTCTGACCTTAGACAAGCCCACCCCGTTTGAGCTCTTATGTGCCCAGGGCCCATATCAGACCCACCTTATCTCGGATAGTTGTAAATTTCTTCACAATGCCCTTCCACTAACTGACAGACACCATCTTTACATGCAGAAATGGTCCTGGGTCATTCAACGACCTATCACTCTCCCACAATGGCAGAAGATCTGGGATTCCATACCCAAATGATCCAGATGCGTGGAGCAGAGAGAGACGGCTTATACTCTTCTGGTATAGAACCCCTGAGATTCTTCAAAAATATGATTATGGGGTTCCCCAGGTGTGCTGGAGTTTCCATGGTGAAATTGGCTCACATTATCATATATTTTGGGAGTGTTCCAATCTCTAATCATTCTGGTCCTCCATTCAATCCCTATTACAGGGTCTTTTTGAAATAACTCACCACCTGGACCCAATTCATTACCTATAGGGCCTCTCCCTAGCATCTCCAAGCATGGACAAAAATTAGCTGCTTTCATTCTCCTTGCAGCCAAGAGGGCTATTCCCTTAGGATGGTTATCTACCTCCACACCCACACTGCCCCAGGTATTGCAGGTGTTGGCACGGATTCGTGGAATGGAACACCTTACAGTGATAGTACATGATTCTCTGTTCTCTCAGTTTTCCAAAATTTGGGACCTATGGGATCATTCTGAGCATAACTCCAACGCAATACCTTTAACCTCTACATGACCAACTTCTCCCTTTTTATTTTACACTGTCATTTATGCCTTATTGATTTCTAACCTTATCATCCTATTTTCCATGGTGTTATTCCCCCTCCTCTAGTTCAGCTTCCTTAGGGTGCTTCAGTCAGTTGTAAATACCCCTGGAATCTTATCGATAGTGGATCCACAGAGCAATAATTCATGTTTTGTGATGTTTATCTACCTGTTTGTGATGCTGGCTCTCCTGGTTCCCCACATGTTCTATTATATGTGCAATTCTCTTACACTGTATATGTGACTTATTTCAAATTTGTTGATTTCAAATCTGTTGATTATGGTTCTCAACATTTGTGCTTTGTTTTTCCTTTCCTATAATTTGTTGATTAACTTCAATAAATATAAAATTAAAAAAAAAATCAAGAAGTTTGCATATTTTTGCACCTAGGAGTCACAGGTGTTGACATACAACCACAGCCAGCAGCCTTTAACGATCAATGACAAGCTGTCAGACGCTGCGGCTGTATGCCTGTAACTGTACATTCAAATGGTTACATGCATACAGGGACAGATGAATGGCCCTGTACTTAAACAGGTCATGTCCATGGCCACTCATCTGTTACAGTACATGTGTAACCAGTTGGATGTGCAGATACATGTGTACACTCACAGCATTTGTCAGCCTGTCATTCATTTGTAAAGGCTGCTGGCCTCCTACACCTGTGACTCCAGGACCGGCAAATATGCTGAATACTTGCAGTGTACATTCTAATGTGTCCATTTGCATGAGCCCATAAGAATCTTGTGAGTGACTCAACTGCCTAAATTCAAACCTAACGGATATATTCATTTTGGGGTTGCATGGTCTTTTAAAGACAAATCTGATGCCGTGTACACACGACCGTTTTTTTCATCAGAATAAACTCTGACGGTTTTTCCGACGGAGTTCCGCTGAAACGGACTTGCGTACACACGATCACACCAAAGTCCAATCGTTTAGAACGCGGTGACATACAACACATATGACTGGACTAAAAAAATGAAGTTAAATAGCCAGTAGCCAATAGCTGCCCTTGCGTCGTTTCTGGTTCGTCGGAATAGCATACAGAAGAATGGTTTTCCCAATAGGAATTGATTCAGTCGAAAAGATTTAAAACATTTTCTATTTCTAGGTCCATCAGAATTTTCGAAAAAAAAAAAAGTCAGCTGAAGCCCACACACGATCCGATGGAATTATTCCGTTGGACCGTTTCTGCCGTAAAGTCCGACCAGGTGTACACGGCATAAGGCCTTATTTACACAGGTTCAATCAAAGAGAGAAAAATCTGGCAGCACGATGTCTCAAAAATAAAACATATACAATTTTATTAGATTCATCCATTAAAAGCAATCAATATCTGTAATTATTGATGTGTTTCAGCCTCTTACATAGGCCTTTGTCTTATTTACACAGATGTACTGCGTTACAGATGGATAGGTGTTCCATGCATCCCCATGCAGGAAGTTCTTTATTTATTATATTTCAGGTACTTGTATAGCACTGTCAATTTACACAGCGCTATATACATTGTACATTGCACATCAGTCCCTGCCCTCAAGGAGTTCCATTCATGTCTATTTGACATCCATACACTTAAAGCGGTATTAAACCAAACATTTATTATATTGCAGCATAGCAATCATTAGATGTGGTGGCTGCATCAGTTTTTTTTACTTTTGGCTTTGTTCCCCTCTGTTTTCACCTGGTGATCTGGCCAGTAAGGCTGGATTCACATCTATGCGTTTTAAGTGCTTTTTGCATTTTGCAGAATCTGCAAAATGCAAAAAGCACTAAAAATGCATAGGTGTGAATCAAGCCTAACACACCTCCTGTATTATGCCGCGTACACACGATCAAATTGTCCGGCGTACTTAGTCCGCCGAAACGCATTTCACCGGACAGTTCGATTGTGTGTTGGCTTCAGTGGACTTTTCCAGCGTAAAGTCCGGTGGTCTTAGAAAGTATTTTTGCAGTCCAACCTTTCCGCCGGACTTGGGTTTCAGCGGACAATACGTTCGTCAGTATGCTAGTCCGGCGGGCTAAGAATGACGCATGCTCAGAAGCAAGTACGAAAAGGAAGCTACTGGCTATTGAACTTCCTTTTTCTAGTCCCGTCGTACGTGCTGTACGTCATCGCGCTAGCAAACGCCGGTCTTTCTGTGTGTCCGTGTGTGGCAAAGTCAGTTTGGTAGAAAGTCCGCCGGACTATCCGCCAGATTGTTTGCCGGACTAAGTACGCCGGACAATTCGCTCATGTGTACGCGGCATTAGAGAGACACCACTCTGGAGAAATGAACACAGGAAGCACTGCAGACAGCAGAATTGCCCTTCTGAGGGGGAGGGCGGATTGTTAAATGTATTAGCAGATTTAGATACACTAATAAATTGAAGCCAAACTCCAGCTCACATTTTATAAGCAGTTACAGCAAACTTTTTTTTCCCTTTGGCATAAAGGTTTTGCATTAATAAATAAAAGCTGATCATTTAATCACCTCTGCCAGTGTTAAGTGGTTTGTCTCATACCTGTTAATTAATAAATTCTGCCGGAGAGCTTGTGTTTATAAAAAAAACAACAGACTTGCTGACTGGATCACCAGCTGAAACTAGAAGAAAGAATGGCTAATAAAGGCAACTATTCCAGCCATCGCATATAAGAACTGGTAAGCTGCAATATAATAAATGTTTGCTTTGGGGTTTAATACTGCTTTAAAGAGGAGGGCCGGTTTTGAAAAAAAAAATGTAAAAGTCAGCAGCTGCGAACACTGTAGCTGCTGACTTTTAATAAGCAGACTTACCTGTCCAGGGCACCCACGATGTCGGCTGCCCGAGGCTGACCCGTCCCTTGGTCTCGGGTCCCAGCGTCACCTTTTTAGTAAGGGAAACAGGCAGTGGAGCTTTGCGGCTTCACTGCCCGTTTCCTACTGTGCATGCGCGAATCGCGTAGCGCTTTGTGAATGGGACGCGCTGTGTTCTGGGACACACAGTTCCCAGAACACAGTGCGACCCATTACCCAGAAGACGCCGCACGGAGGAGAGAAGACCAGAAGATCTCCGCGGAGGAGGAAAAGGCAGATTAGGATGAAGTGCCTAGCAACAGGCATTTCTGGTAAGTAAAAAAATATATATTTTTTTCTTTTTTTTTATGATTTTTTTCTAATTTTTAATGTATTTTCTTTTTTCAGGGTGGTCCTCCACTTTAAGTATGCCCGTGTGAAAAAGGCCCTTATAAGTATATGACACTGTCTAACATTTAATCGCAAGCAAATCAAATAAACATGATATTAGTTATACAAGTTATTTTTAAAGGGTAGCTCCACTTTCATGGGGAAAAAAATAAGCAAATAAAAATTAATATTATAGTATATTCAAACAGCGACACAAGTCATATTCACATTATGTTATTAAAAATGACCTTTCCTATTGTGTACCTGCACCAAGTAATCACTCCTCTGGGTGTACGTAGCTTTCAGATGCTGCAGGGGGAATTTGGGATACCTTTGCATATGATATTCCGCTATGCGCAGCTGTCCCATGCCCTCCGGGCTCAATATGCGGAGGGGTTTCCAAACCCCCAAGAGTTGTCCCTGGTAGGCGTTATAGTTGGGGAGGACCCCTCTAAACTAATATCCACCATCTATAACCTTCTTAGAGCACGTTCAGTGTCCAGAATTGTTGACGTAGCAAAGCATAGGTGGGAAGAGGAGGTAGGCCCACTGGAGAATGAAGACTGGGAGGAGATCCTTGAAAATGTTAAACATATTAAACAGGTTTCCCCCAGGTTGTCAGACCCAACTGTACATTTTACACAAATCATACCTCACTCCGGCAAGAATGTGTAAATACAAAGCCTCTCAAGATCCACGGTGCGAGGGCCACCCATGTACATTTTACCAATATGTAATATGTAATATGGACCTGCCCGGACGTCCAGGTCTTTTGGTTACAGGTCATTCAGTTTCTACATGACCATATGGGCTCCCCCCTGCAACTAGATCGTAAAACTTGTCTGTTGGGCTTTTTGTCAGATGCTCCAGCCGACCAATCCCATACTGTTTTTTTACAAGAGACTCTGTTTAGTGCTAGGAAGCGGATTGCTAAACTATGATTGTGCTCTGCACCTCCCACGATCAGGGCATGGATAGCTGAGGTGAATCTACCATTGCCACTGGAGAAAGTTATATATGCACACAGGGGGTGCCCCAACAAGTACAACAAGATTTGGGACAGAGGGCTCACCAGCCCGGACACTTGCACGGACTAGCCTTGCTAGATCACACTTAGCCACCTGGTAGGGCTACAGTAAATGGACTACTCCAGTTGTATTCTACCAGATACAGTGAATGTACAGTGAATGTCAATATAGATTTTCACCAATACGGTGCGTAACCCCTTGGTGCTGTTGGATTCCCCTGACCCCCCCGGTGGCTGCATTGTATGTCCATGTTGAGGTTTAACAAGGCTTTACACTTTATATGGCAAAAAGTAATGTAAATGAAACGGGTATACTGTATTTCGCTACGTGATCTCCATTTTCTTTTTATTTGCCCTACAGTGCCTTGCGAAAGTATTCGGCCCCCTTGAACTTTTCAACCTTTTGCCACATTTCAGGCTTCAAACATAAACATAAAAATTTTTTATTTTTTGTGAAGATTTACCAACAAGTGGGACACAATTGTGAAGTGGAACGAAATCTATTGGATTTTTGAAACTTTTTTAACTAATAAAAAAATGAAAAGTGGGGCATGCAAAATTATTCGGCCCCCTTGCGTTAATACTTTGTAGAGCCACCTTTTGCTGCAATTACAGCTGCAAGTCGCTTGGGGTATGTCTCTATCAGTTTTGCACATCGAGAGACTGAAATTCTTGCCCATTCTTCCTTGCAAAACAGCTCGAGCTCAGTAAGGTTGGATGGAGAGCGTTTGTGAACAGCAGTTTTCAGCTCTTTCCACAGATTCTCGATTGGATTCAGGTCTGGACTTTGACTTGGCCATTCTAACACCTGGATACGTTTATTTGTGAACCATTCCTTTGTAGATTTTGCTGTATGTTTGGGATCATTGTCTTGTTGGAAGATAAATCTCCATCCCAGTTTCAGGTCTTTTGCAGACTCCAACAGGTTTTCATCCAGAATGGTCCTGTATTTCCCCTTGATTTTAACCATCTTCCCTGTCCCTGCTGAAGAAAAGCAGGCCCAAACCATGATGCTGCCACCACCATGTTTGACAGTGGGGATGGTGTGTTGAGGGTGATGAGCTGTGTTGCTTTTACGCCAAACATATCATTTTGCATTGTGGGCAAAAAGTTAGATTTTGGTTTCATCTGACCAGAGCACCTTCTTCCACATGTTTGGTGTGTCTCCCAGGTGGCTTGTGGCAAACTTTAGACGAGACTTTTTATGGATATCTTTGAGAAATGGCTTTCTTCTTGCCACTCTTCCATAAAGGCCAGATTTGTGCAGTGTACGACTGATTGTTGTCCTATGGACAGACTCTCCCACCTCAGCTGTAGTTCTCTGCAGTTCATCCAGAGTGATCATGGGCCTCTTGGCTGCATCTCTGATCAGTCTTCTCCTTGTCTGAGCTGAAATTTTAGAGGGACGGCCAGGTCTTGGTAGATTTGCAGTGGTCTGATACTCCTTCCATTTCAAAATGATCGCTTGCACAGTGCTCCTTGGGATGTTTAAAGCTTGGGAAATCTTTTTGTATCCAAATCCGGCTTTAAACTTCTCCACAACAGTAGTACGGACCTGCCTGGTGTGTTCCTTGGTCTTCATGATGCTCTCTGCGCTTTCAACAGAACCCTTAGACTATCACAGAGCAGGTGCATTTATACAGAGACTTGATTACACACAGGTGGACTCTATTTATCACCATCAGTCATTTAGGACAACATTGGATCATTCAGAGATCCTCGCTGAACTTCTGGAGTGAGTTTGCTGCACTGAAAGTAAAGGGGCCGAATTCAGTTTTTTATTTGCTAAAAAAGTTTAAAATATCCAATAGATTTCGTTCCACTTCACAATTGTGTCCCACTTGTTGGTGATTCTTCACAAAAAATTTTTATTTTATATCTTTATGTTTGAAGCCTGAAATGTGGCAAAAGGTTGAAAAGTTCAAGGGGGCCGAATACTTTCACAAGGCACTGTATGTACAATGAAACTGTAAGCTTTGTTACTTTGATTACCAATAAACTCGTTTGGAAAAAAAAACTACTTTTCCTTTTCCATCTGCAGAGCTGTAATTTTCTGTAAAATGCAATCCAATATTGCTTCCTGGAGGCGTTCTATACAAAAAATGTGTACTGACTGAACAAACCCCAGGTATGTAATTTCCTGCTTGTGTGATTGGCTTCCTAATTTTCCCAGAAATCAGCACTAAGATACCAATTCCATTTTGTGCACCCCCTGCAACAAAAATTGCATTTTTGGTGAGATATTCCAAAAGGAAATCATATCTAAAGGTATGCAGGCCCTGCAATTTTCCTCATTAGAGCCCTGCATGTGCAGCAGCTGATTGATAATTACAAAACCACTCCCATTAGAATCACATTCCACAGGGAGACAGACAAATACACAGCTAGAGTTATTTTCTTTTCATAAACTGTCTGAAAATATTGGCATCAATTGAAGGAACAATAAATGAATATTAAACTAACTTTACTGCTCCAAACAGGACTGCCAATAAGCGGGTATCACTGGTCCTCCTGTACAGGGCCTAGGCACACAGCTAGGCCATGGCAGCAGGTGGAATTGAATGTGTGCAGGACAGGGCGTATGATCAATCAGATGTGGGCAGGACAGGGAGGGGGGGAGAGGGAGCAATTACACGAACGATGCCCTCTGTGTCTCTCCCTGCAGCAGCTGAAAGCTGGTTTCCCTCCCTTTTCCTCCACTTTGCTTTGATCTGCTGCAGGGAGAGTCACATAGGGCATCGCTCATGTAATTGACTCCCCCTCCCATATATCCCCCTCCCTGTCCTGCCCACATCTGATTCCCCCCGCTTTGTGCTCCTTCTATGGTGTTGCCAGCTTCCTTCTCCTGCCAGCTGCTGCAGGAATGTAGGGGAATGTTTAGGATAGAGGGCGGGGGAAGGTGCCAGTAAATATGTAATTTACCCCTTCCTTTAGTGAGTGAACACAGTAAGTGATGAGTATGGATAACTCCTGTGTCCAGTCATAACTGAAGCATAGTAAACAATATTTACTATGTTTCCATTTATGGACAAACAGGAGACTTTGTTCCAGCACATTCCAGTGCATTTTCTATCCATTTTGCCACATTCTAGATGAGTTCTATGCAGAAAAATGCAGCATGTACTACTTTTGTTAACTGCACTGGAAAGTAATACACTGGTGTAAACTAGGGCCATTGGAATACATGGAAAACACTGTGCATGCCTTTCATGATGGAGTGCTTGGGCCTAGCAGTAGGGATGGGAGAACAGTTCGGCCCGAGCAGAAGTTCGAATAGTCAAACAAATGGGTCGTTTGTCATGAAAGATCAACAACCAAAGCAATTTAAATAAAGTTAATGTCCATAAAGAAAACGTGTAGTTCTTTGATTGTGCAACTCCAGCAGAAAATATTTTCATAAAGTGACTTTCGTGCTCATATGATCTTCAAGTGACTCGAGTGCTCCCCCACAAGGGTCCCCACTCACCAAACATCCATACCCCTGCAGGGGTAATGTGCATATATATCAATTCCTTTAGGTATATCGCAGCTCCGGATACTATGCGATTCCAGGAGTCAGACCCAAGAGAAGTATATTCCTTCCTTATAAATCTCACGCTCAATGATCTCCAGTATTTTTCCTCATAAAAAACAATAAAAAATGGCTTCCATAGTGTAGTATTTGGAACAAACCATTTTTATTAAGCGTAATCACAAAAACAAAGTCAGCAGCAAAAGGTAAAAAATAACAATAAAAAACAAAGATGGTAAATAAAAATAAAAATAAACAGTCCAGGTATTTCAATGTTGAAAGTTGGTAGGGCAGTAAAGTCCCATAATAGTTATATTTTGAAGCCAAACAGAAATATAAAAAATTATAAAAACAAGAATTAAAAAACAAGAGTTTAAAAGCACTCTCCTCTTATACAGGGAAAAAAAGGGGGAAGAAAATTGTTCCCTCAGCTCATATGTCCGTTTTAGCGGAAAAAGGCACTAATTCACTCAAATATGGTAATCCAGATAATTTGTATGTCCATAATGAGCGGGGCCATGAGATTCCAAATTTTCCAAAACAGAGGAGAAAGAAAACCCAGTATAGTCACCTAATCTGGTGACTATACTGGGTTTTTCGCATAAGGTTTTTTTTAAGGTTTTTATTTTAATCTTTATATTTGTTTGGTTATCAATCTCATATATATAAAAAAAAAATCTGGTCCAATAGGGCGCATTATATTGTAGTACGTATAGGGTACATAAGCACTAATTGCACTTTACTATTATAATGCACTTTATCATGGAATACTAACTATGATCATTCACAAATTAATTATACATGCTCCCTTACAGCCCAGCCCTCTTAACCACTTCAGCCCTGGAAGGATTTACCCCCTTCCTGACCAGAGAATTTTTTGTGATTCTCCACTGCGTCGCTTTAACTGACCACCAGTGCCATTCTGTCGACGTATATCAGCGTGCACTGGTCAGGAACGGTTAATTACAAGGAAATACATTGGTTTCTGGGTATACAGCTTACCCACAATTCCATGTTTTTCTCACACAGTTAAGAGGGAGAATGAGAATCTGCTGCTGCTGAAAAGGTACTGTTATAATCAAGCGAAATCATATTATTATGCTATAGGTTATAATATAATAATGTATTATTTATAGATTTTCTGTTAAATTCCTGGTTGGAAGTCATAACTTCAAACTTCAATAATTTGTCTGTTAAGCCACCTGCTTGAGTACAGTTTTTGAAAATATAGTAAATTAACTTAAAAACAATATATAATAATTATGTGTATATTACTTATGGTAATTAACCCCTTGCCATCCAGGCCAATTCTGACACTTCTCTTCTACATGTAAAAATCATAATTATTTTGCTAGAAAATTATTTAGAACCCCCAAACATTATATATATTGTTTTAGCAGACACCCTAGGGAATAAAATGGTGGTCATTGCAACTTTTTATGTTACATGGTATTTGCACAGCAATTTTTCTACGTTTATTTTTTTTTTGGAAAGAAACATGAATATATATAAAAAAATTAAATAAAAAAAAATAATGTTGTCCTGATTTTTTCTTGTATACTATAAAAAATGATGTTATGCCAAGTAAATAGAAGATACCTAACATGTCACATTTTACAATTGCGCACGTTTGTGGAATGGCGCCAAACTTCATTACTTAAAAATTTCCATATATGACGCTTTACATTTTTTTACAGGTTACATGTTTAGCGTTACAGAGGAGGTCTAGTGCTAGAATTATTACTCTCGCTCTAACGATCACAGCATATGTAACCTGTGTGTATCTGGCTCTGATACTAGCCAGTGCCTCACCAGCCACTGACCTCACTGCATGTTCCTGGCCCAAATCTTAAAAATACATTTGGACAGAGCTGTAAGAATGTCTTAGCTGTGATGCTTTACTTCACAGCTGCGATTTTTTCTTTCTTTTTTTTTCTTTAGCTCAGGCATCTTTTAGACCCCATTCCCACCTGAGCGTTTTGTAGCTTGAAGCCTGAAGCTACAAAACGCTAGAGGGGAAAAAATCTATTATTCTCAATGGAGATGGTTCACATCTCCACTCCATGTCGCCTGAAGCCGAACGCCTGAAGCTCAAACAAGTTCCGGACCCTTTTCTGTCGCTCGAATTGGGCAGATTTTAGCGTTTTTCTTCTTTTAACATTGGTGACCTTTTGCCCTGCACAAAATCGCGGCAAATCGCGGTAAATTTGTGCAAAATTTCTTGAAAACGCTATGCTCAGGTGTGAATGCAGCCTAACTCAGCCTGCAGAGTTTGACAGGCAGCACCGCCTGATAAACTCGTCTATTGATTTCAATGGTGCCACTCTGCAACTGCAAGCCAAACTCACTTGCAGTAGCAGCATAGTCAAACAATGTAAAAATACCATTCAGCAATGTAAAAAAAAAAAAAGCTGGCAGTAGCACCTCATGAATCCCTGTCAGCTGCTGCTATACCACTCGTTGAAAAGCAATCCACCACAGATAACTTTTCAGAGGGCAGTAAGCATTACTGCAAATGTGAAAGAAACTTGAAACACATCATCCATTTCACACTCACTACCAACCAGGTCACTCTCCAGCCACTTCCCATGTTAGCCACCTCCCTTCAATTTATATCACAGGTAACCATTTCCCAACCTGCAGATGACAGACCCAATTTCAAAAGATGTCACTCTCAGTTACCCGCCCCCACCCACTGATTGATATCCCTCCATGACCACCTCACACCCCCTGCTGAAAGACCTCTCTCCCAAACACCCTCTCACCTGCTGACCTGTGGATGGGGGAATCATTCCCGCAGTGTTATTAATATCCTCAATGTTATCATCTCTAGAATGGGCACACTTTAGTTCAACTAAGGGAAATCTTCTCAGTCCTCATATTTGCTCTGCCCATTATTAGTACTCATTTAAGTTTGTGATTACTATGATGATGTATAGAAGAACATAGAGGATGTCAGCTACTCTAAATATACCAATGGTAAAAAAAAGTGTCCCCGAAAATATTTTTGAAATGTTGGCAGCTATGCACTTGGGCACTGCCCAAGGGACATCAGGTCAGTAGGAGGCCCTATGACAGGCTCCAGGGATCCTCTGATATTAAAGCGGTAGTAAATTTCGCTAACATTACTACTTTAGAGGCCCTGAGGTAGGTTATGCCATAATGTACCAGTATGCACAGCATATTAGCACATTCGGGTACACTTAACTCTTAGACTGAGCCCTCCAGCGATGCGCTGTGATCAATCCGGCGGGTCTCGGGCGTTTCCATCTTCACCCAGTTTTCCTTCCACGTTCTATGACATTTGCCTTGGCCGGGCTGCGTTGCTGTCACGCCCACGCATGTTCATGCACATCCTCTCTTTCTCATCCCCCCTCTCTCTCTCATCCTCCCTCTCTCTATTTAATTTAATTTGTTATAACAAAAAAGTTTTGCTTTTTTATTTTTTTTTATAAAAAGCCCCACTAAAATCCTCAGCACCAACCCCATGATGGTCCTAATCCGGCCCTGCATAAGGGATACTCCCCATTAAATGTAAGTACTGTTCCTTGTGCTGATTTTAACAGAAAGTACCTATACTTAGGCTTCCTCTGATGGAAGCAGTCATTCTCTGATTTGCATATTTGCTTTGCAACAGTGAAAATTAAACTGCAATGGTATTCATTGCCAGATATTTGTGGGAAAAGGCCATTCACAACTCTCTTTCTAGTGCAGCAGAATAAGAGAATCAGATTTTTGGAGGATGACTGAAACTCTGAGCAGGGAACCCCAGCTGTCAGTTGGGTAATCCCCAACTGTCTGCTGGGTAATTGGGTGGAAAGAGATAATGATAGTTAGATAATGACTTCTCCACACATGTGACATGAATACACAAAGGAGAGCTCCTTAAAACAGTATTAAACCCAAAAGCAAACATTTGTTATATTACAGATTACCAATTCTTAGATGTGGTGGCTGCATTAGTTTCCTTTAGTTTCCTTTTAAGGCTTTCTTTCTTCTATTTTCAACTGGCAATCCAGCCAGCAAGTTTTTCACAGCACAAACTCTCCAGCAGAAAGTATCAGTTTACATGGATAAAACAAGCCACTTAACACTCGAAGGGTGAATAAAATGATCAACTTTTATTTATTCATGAAAAACCTTTATCCTAAAGTCAAAAGCTGCAACTGCTTATAAAGTGTGAGCTGGAGTTTGGCTTCAATTTATGTGTATCTAAATCCACTAATACACTTAAAGTGAGTGTAAATCTTGTTTTTTTAAATAAAAATAAGTAAGCAGCTTGCTCTGTGGGCACCCGAGCCAAGTCTCAGTTCCCTGTGTCCATTCAGACACTGAACTGCGGCCTGGACCTGCCCCTCTCTCTCCTGATTGGCTGACTGAATTTGATTGTCAGCAGCAGGAGCAAATCAGGAGGGAGAGTCTCGAACGGCCCAGACACTCATGGACATCGCTGGACAGAGATGGAGTTTAGGTAAGCATTAGGGGCTGCTGAGGCAACTGCTGCACACAGAAGGCTTTTTATATTCTGTCTTTACAACTCTGACAACAATCCTGTCTGCTGTACCTCTTTTGCTCATTCCATCAGAGTTGTGATTCACTAACACAATAGGTGTGTTACTGGCCAGATCACCTTAAAGCATAGGGAAAAAATCCAAAGAAAAGAAAACTGATGCAGTCATCCCATCTAATGATTGGTAAACTGCAACATAAAACATTTCTGGTTTTGGGTTTAACCGGTTCCTGATCAGCGAATGTCGATGTACGTTGGCAGAATGGCACGGGCAGGCATATCAGCGTACAGGTACGCCCAATCTCTAATGCCGCCCTGTGTGCTGGTTGGGACCCCCGTGAGTCCGGTCGCGGGTCCCGTGGACTCGATCGCCGCGGGCATACCCACGATCGTCTCACGGGGCGGCTGAACGGGGTTCTCACCGTTCTGCCTAGCATTTAGTGATGCTGATCTCTGCTCCATGTGATTGGAGCAGAGATCAGTGTTCACTAAATGAAAGCCCAGCCCCCAACAGTTAGTAACACACCCCTAGGAACACTTAAGCCCTACACTGCCACCCACTGGTTAACCCCTTCACTGCCAGTGTCATTTACACAGGAATCACTGCATTTATATAGCAGTGATTGCGGTATAAATGACAATGGTCCCAAAAATGTGTCAAAAATGTCCAATGTGTCCACCATAATGTCGCAGTCACAATAAAAATTGCTGATCACCGCCATTACTAGTAAAAAAAAAAAAAATTATTAATACAAATGCCATAAAACTATCCCCTATTTTGTAAACGCTATAACTTTTGCGCAAACCAATCAATAATCGCTTATGTAGAAGAATGCGTATCGGCCTAAACTGAGGGAAACATTTTTTTTTTATAGATTTTTGGGGGATATTTATTATAACAAAAAGTAAAAAATAATGAGTTTTTTTCAAAATTGTCTCTCTATTTTTGTTTATAGCGCAAAAAATAAAAACCGCAGGGGTGATCAAATACTACCAAAAGAAAGCTCTATTTGTGGGAAAAAAAGGACGTCAATTTTGTTTGGGAGCCACGTTGCACGACCGTGCAATTGTCAGTTAAAGCGACGCTGTGCCGAATCGCAAAAAGTCTTTGACCAGCAAAATGGTCCGGGGCTGAAGTGGTTAATACCGCTTTAAATTAGAATTGCAGTCAAAACGTTTTTGATTTGGTTGATGTAGGGAAGGCTTAGAACCTCTGTACCACTGACAAAACAGAGAGTTATGAAATCTTACCAAATGGGATAAAGACAGCAACAAGAGGGACAGTGGCAGTAATAAAAACTTGACAGGGGTTATAGCTCTTCCACACATAAAAATATTGAAGAAAAATGTATTTATAAATTGGGGCCTACCATTTGAAGTACGCAGTTTATTTACATGATCCAGAAAGGGCTCATGTCTGGATCAAGGTCAGGACCCTGTTATTTATGCATTGGAACAAGCATACTCTTACTTAGCATACCACAGGGAGCAAGGGAACGCATTAACAAATGTTCAGCATGTCTCAGAAGCATCCTCATGACAAGTGAAAGACTATAACTATGGAACTATCCTGCAGCTCCAGGCAGCCATAAACTAACTAGATAAACTCAAACAATATTAAAAAATGTTTTTTATGTTCTGTTAGTGGAGCTGGGGCTGCTAAGCTCCATGTGCAGCCCCTACCTACACATATCCCCCCCCCCGAACTTTTTGACATACAGTTAGGTCCATATACATTTGGACACAATTTTCATACTTTTGGCTCTGTATGTCACCAGAATAAGATTAAAACAAAACAATCCACATGAATTTGAAGTGCAGACTTTCAGCTTTAATTCAAGGGGTTGAACATAAATATCAAGTACAAATTCTAGAAACTGCAACCATTTAAAAAAAAAGTCCCCTCATTTTCAGGGGCTCAAATCTAATTGGACAAATGAATACATAAATAAAATGTACATTTTTTATATTTTGTTGAGAATTTTTTTACTGGCAATGACTGCCTGAAGTGTGGAACCCATGACTGGGTTTCCTCCTTTCTGAAGCTTTGCCAGGCTCTAACTGTAGCTGTCTTCAGTTGTTCTTTGTTTGTGGGTCTTTCTGTCTTTAGTTTTCCCTTTATCAGGTGAAACGCATGCTCAATTGGGTTGGGATGAGGTGATTTACTTGGTCATTGCAGAATACTCCACTTCTTTTCCTTCAAAAGCCCCAGGGTTGCTTTTGCAGTATGTTTTGGAACATTGCCCATCTCTACTGTGAAGCATCATCCAATCAACTTTGCTGCATTTGGCTGAATCTGGGTTGACAGTATATCTCTAAACACTATAGCATTCATCCGGCTGCTTCTGTCTTCTGTCACATCATCAATAAACACCAATGACCCAGTGTCGCTGGAAGCCATGGATGCCCATGCCATCACACTGCCTCCACCATGTTTTACAGATAACGTTGTGTGCTTCAAAGAATGCTTTTTCAGAATGGGTCTGGCTTTTTTAGATGTTTTTTGGCAAAGTATAATCTGGCTTTTCTATTCTTCAGGCTTACGAATGGTGTACACCTTGTGTTGAACTCTCTGTATTTTCTCTCTTGAAGTCTTCTCTTGATTGTAGACTTTGACAATGATACGCCCACCTCCTGGAGAGTGTCCTTCACTTGTATAGATGTTGTGAATGGGTTTTTCTTTACCATAGAGAAGATCCTGCGATCATCCACCACTGTTGTCTTCCATGGACGTCCAGGTCTTTTTATGTTGCTGAGCTCATCAGTGTGTTTCTTCTTTCCTCAGAATGTACCAAACTGTTGATATTGCCACTTCTAATGTCGCTGCCATCTCTCTGGTGGATTTGTTTTGTTCTTGAAGCCATACAATGGCCTGTTTCACTTGCATGGACATCTCCTTTGACTGCATGATGTAGGTTCACAGCAATAGATTCCAAATGCAAATACCACACTTAGAATCAACACCAGACCTTTTACCTGCTTAATTGATGAAGAAATAATGAAGGAGTAGCCCACACCTGGCCATGAAACTGCTTTTGATTCAATTGTCCAATTACTTTTGGCCCCTTAAAAAGGGGGGTGGCTATTCTTAAGACCTGTAATTCCTAAACCCTTCCTCCAATTTGGAGGTATATACCCTCACATTAAACCTGAGAGTGTGCACTTTCAGCCCATATCCATTATATAACTATAGCTTTAATATGTTTTGGCAAATACCTGAAAAAACTAAAATTGCGCCTGTGTCCAAATATACAGTATCTCACAAAAGTGAGTGCACCCCTCACATTTTTGTAAATATTTTATTATATCTTTTTATGTGACAGCACATAAAAGAAATTACACATTGCCACAATGTAAAGTAGTGAGTGTACAGCTTTTATAACAGTGTAAATTTTCTGACCCCTCAAAATAACTCAACACACAGCCATTAATGTCTAAACCACTGGCAACAAAAGTGAGTACACCCCTAAGTGAAAATATCAAAATTGGGTCCAAAGTGTCAATATTATTTTGTGTGACCACCATTATTTTCCAGTACTGCCTTAACTCTCTTGGGCATGGAGTTCACCAGAGCTGCATAGTTGCCACTGGTGTCCTCTTCCACTCCTCCATGACGACATCATGGAGCTGGTAGATGTTAGAGACCTTATCTTCCTCCACCTTCCGTTTTGAGAATGCCCCACAGATGCTCAATAGGGTTTAGGTCTGGAGACATGCTTGGTCAGTCCATCACCTTTACCTTCAGCTTCTTTAGCAAGGCAGTGGTAGCCTTGGAGGTGTGTTTGGGGTCGTTATCATGTAGGAATACTGCCCTGCGGCCCAGTCTCTGAAGGGAGGGGATCATGCTGTGCTTCAGTATGTCACAGTACATGTTGGCATTCATGGTTCCCTCAATGAACTGTAGCTCCCCAGTGCCAGCAGCACTCATGCAGCCCCAGACCATGACACTTCCACAACTATGCTTGTGTCATGAAAATCGCATGAAGAGATTGTCCTCCAGGTCTTCTGATTTACGACCATCGCGGGTACGCACGATCGTACGAACGCCCTTACGTTCGTACACAGGTGCGCGTGCGCGGGCACGTGCGCGGTCGCGTGCGTGCGTCCGTGTTGGCGCCAAACGGCCTATTTAAACTAGCCTCTTGCCAATAGTCTTTGCTGTCTGCTCTACAGCGTTATACCTGTGAGACCTGATCCGTAGTGTTTGTTCCTGTTTGACCCGGCTTACCTGTGACCCATCTGCTATCTGCCTGCACCCGACCCCGGCTTGTTGTGACGATTCTCCTGCCTGCTCCCTTGTACTTCGCTTCCAATCTGATATCTGACCCGGCTTGCTTTGACCATCCGTCTGCTTAAGGTGAACCTGCTCATATTGAACTGTGTCATCTGCTACAAATAACCTGCTTTGTATTGAACTGTTCACCTGCTGCAAGTAGCCGGAGTCCAAGACATAGATCTCCAATGGTTCGCGTCCTTCCTAGGAAATCGGTCACAGACAGTGAAACTAGGAAACTTCCTCTCCGAAACTCGGGCAGTCACCTGCGGAGTCCCTCAAGGCTCTCCGTTGTCACCCGTTCTCTTCAACATTTACATTCGCCCACTCCTTCAAATCATCAGATGCTCAGATCTCTGCTTCCACTCTTACGCTGACGACACGCAACTTTATTTCCGGATCAATGGAAAAAAAGATCACCAACAACAACTTGAAAACTGCCTCAAATCAATAGAGGACTGGATGACCACCAACTCCCTCCAGCTGAACCAATCAAAGACAGAGCTTCTTATCTTACACCCAAATCATAAGCCCGCAACCAAAACCTCCTGGTCTCCACCAACCGTCTTTGGGCAGACTATCTCCCCAAAGACCAAAGCGAAGAGTCTCGGGGTTATTTTAGACGCACAAATGTCAATGGATGCGCAAATAGGATCTGTAGTCAGTCGATCTCACCATCTGCTGCGCATGCTTCGCAGACTCATCCCTTTTATCCCAAAGAATGACAAAGCAGTGGTAGTTGGAACAATCATTAATTCACGACTGGACTACGCAAACTCGCTTTACATAGGATTACCACAATATCAACTTGCGCGATTACAACTGATCCAAAACACGGCGGCAAGGCTGATAACAGGAAAAAAACCCTGGGAATCCATTTCTCCTTCACTGAGGAGCTTACATTGGCTAACCGTAAAAAATCGGATCACGTTCAAGACCCTTTGCCTCACCCACAAATGCGTGCATAGAGAAGCTCCGCAATACCTAATGGAGAAAATAAATCATTACACACCAAACCGCAGTCTTCGATCAGCCAACAAAAACCTCCTCCTCGTGCCCAAAGCCCGGTATAAATCCAAGGGTGATCGGAGATTCGCTGTCCAAGGGCCTCGGCTATGGAATGCTCTACCAATCAACATCCGCCTGGAAGAAAATCACCTGGCTTTTAGGAAAAAACTCAAGACCTTCCTCTTTTAGCAGATGATCAAAGCTCGCCACAGCGCCTAGAGGCGATTCAGTTCGCATTGTGCGCTATACAAGTATTTCATTCATTCATTCATTCAAGTGCCTGCTCATATTGAACTGTTTACCTACTGCAAGTACCTGCCTATATTGAACTGTGTTATCTGCTACAAGTAACCTGCTTGTATTGAACTGTTCACCTGCTGCAAGTGCCTGCTTATATTGAACTGTTTACCTACTGCAAGTACCTGCCTATATTGAACTGTGTCATCTGCTACAAGTAACCTGCTTGTATTGAACTGTTCACCTGCTGCAAGTACCCACTTCCCTGCACTGCTTTTCATCTGCTGCAAGTTACCTGTTCCATTGAACCGTGTTATCTGCTATAAATTACCTGCTGTTCCATTCGCTGTGATTACCCGCTCCACTGAACTTCACCTACCCATCCTACTCATCTGTCGATCCTGCCAGGCACCTGTACCTCTCCTTACTCCTGTGTTCCCTGTTACATTGCCAGGAGACCGGTAGTGGGAGTCGTAAGGGAGGCCTCTTTCCGCAATCCGGGCTCGTTACTAGAAGGTACGTGACAGCTTGACTGTAGGCAGGACACACTTGTCTTTGTACTCCTCACCTGGTTGCCATCACACACGCTTGACACCATCTGAACCAAATAAGTTTATATTGGTCTCATCAGACCACAAGACATGGTTCCAATAATCTGCTTGTCTTCAGCAAACTGCAGGCTCAATTTTGCATCATCTTTAGAAGAGGCTTCCTTCTGGAATGGCAGCTATGTAGACTAATTTGATGCAGTGTGTGGAGTATGGTCTGGACACTGACAGTCTGACCCCCCCACCCCTTCAACCTCTACAGCAATGCTGGCAGCACTTATAAGTCTATTACCCAAAGACAACCTCTGGATATGATGCTGAGCACGTGTGCTCAACTTCTTTGGTTGACCATGGCTAGGCCTGTTCTGAGTGAAACCTGTCCTGCTAAACCACTGTATAGTCTTGGTCACCATGCCGCAGTTCAGTTTCAGGGTCCTGGCAATCTTCTTATACCCTATGCCATCTTTATGTAGAGCAAAAATTATTTTTTCAGATCCTCAGAGAGTTCTTTGCCATGAGGTACCATGTTGAACTTCCAGTGACCAGTATGAGAGAGTGAAAGCGATAACACAAAATTTAACACACCTGATCCCCATTCACACCTGTGACTTTGTAACACTAATGAGTCACATGACTCTGGAGAGGGAAATGGCTAATTGGGCCCAATTTGAACATTTTCACTTAGGGGTGTACTCACTCGTTGCCAGCGGTTTAGGTATTAATGGCTGTGTGTTGAGTTATTTTGAGGGAACAGCAAATTTACACTGTTATACAAGCTGTACACTCACTACTTTACATTGTAGCAAAGTGTCATATTTTCAGTGTTGTCACATGAAAAGATATAATAAAATATTTACAAAAATGTGAGGAGGTGTACTCACTTTTGTTAGATACTGTATATGGACCTAACTGTACGAGCATGTTGTTGCTGCTGGAGAACCTCTGATCATGTTCTGAACGCTGATCAGGTGATTTAATTTGTCACCTAATTTAAAAATTCTGCACTCCTAGTCTCAGGTGCCAAAAAATTTTAAAATACATGGGTACTCTTGGAGGACTAGTCAAATAAAAGAATAAAAAATTAATTTTTTTATGTTTATTTTTTTTATTTTGTTTATTCTTTCAATGGACCCTGCATTGTATGAGAAAGTTATATTTTACCTAAAGTTCCCCTATAATAAATTAATTTAGTATGTTGCAAGATATAAATATATTGTAAATAAGAAAAAATTACTTTTTTTAATATGATAGATGGAAAAAAAAACTTTGAATATGATAGTTTGTTTGATACGTTGTAGTAAAGCCAGATTTTAAGTTTACATGGTGAACTGTATCTTATACAGTGTGATAAATAAGACCCATTTTTCTATTTGTCACTAAAGATGGGCAAACTGTTTGGGCCAAGCACCCGAATTTGCAGGACACTCGGCAGGATGTTTGCACTGCACAGTGCATGCCAGGGCCCTGACTGGCCGCAATACACCAGAAAAAAATGTGAAAGAAAAAAACGCTGTAAATTCAACATTTTTAAGATAAATGGACCCTAAGGTCTGGTATAGACTTTGAGGGAGACTCCCCTGCCATAATTTAAAAAAATGGTGTGGGGTCCACCCCAAATCCACATCAGACCCTTATCTGAGCATGCAGGGGAGAGGACAGGCAAACCATACATGGGGGTGGGATCTGGGGGCACCTTTTGCTAAAGGGGGCTTCTAGATTCTGATAAGCCCCCTGCCCACAGACCCCACAACCACCACCCAGGAGTGTGAGGAAGAGGTCTTTGTCCCCATTAACATGGGGACAAGGTGCTATGGGGTAGAGTGGGGCAAAGCCCCTCTGCCCCAAAACACCCCCCCCCCCCCATATTGAGGGCATGTGGCCTGGTATGGTTCATCACTCATCCCCCCCACCTGTCCTAGCCTGCCAAGCTGCATGCCCGGATAATGGGTCTGGTATGGATTTGGGGGGGGGGGGCACACCATTTTTTTTTTATTTTGCTGTGGGGTTCCCTTTAAAATCCATACCAGACCTGAAGGGTAATGTTTATTTTTTTTCATTTAGCTGTGAGTGGGGGAGCGCATGCTAAAATGTTGCCTCATCATACAGACTGACTTCCCAGAGCATTGTTTACAAAATGAAGAAAGCTTGCAGGGAAAATCAATTTAAATGTTAATTCTTTATATGTGTCAGTTTTTGCTGCAGCAGGTTCTATACATTGTACAGATATGGCACTTTACAGGCAGACTAAGGGGACCCCCGGGCACTATATTTAAAGGAATTTTTCAATTTTCTTGTTTTACCTTAAGCATCATTAAAATCACTGCCCTTTCAAAATTATATAAATGTTTGTTTTTAATTTGCATTGATACATGTACCCCAGGATAGTACCCATGCCCCTCCCTCCTATCGAGTGCCCCCACAGCAAGCAGCCTGCAGTGGGGGCACCCGAGCCGAGCATCAGTTCTGTGTGTCCATTCACACACAGAGTTGTCATTCGGCCCCACCCCCTCTCTTTCCTGATTGGCTAAATGGCTTTAATTGGCATCAGTGGGCGCCGATGTGAGAGTCCCGGCCGGCCAAGGCACTCGTGTGCATTGCTGGATAGAGATGGGGCTCAGGTATTAGGGGGGCTGCTACACACAGAAGTATTTTTTTTATCTTAATGCATAGAATGCATTAAGGTAAAAAAAAACTAAAAAAAACTTCTGCCTTTATAACTCCTTTAATGCATAGAATGCATTTAGATAAAAAATTGTCTGCCTTTACAACCCATTTAAAGCTGATTGGTTGTTATGCATGGCTGCTACAGATTCAGTCTTTTCCAGTCTTAGTAAATTTGCCTGTTTGTGTGCTGGTGTCCTATTCACCAACCTATTATTGTAATGCTGCATATACATGACCGTTTTTTCCATCAGTATAAACTCTGACGGGTTTTCAGACAGAGTTCCGCTAGAACGGTCTTGCCTACACACGATCACACCAAAGTCCGACGTCTAGAAGGCGGTGAAGTGCAAAACGTACGATGGGACTATGAAAAGGAAGTTCAATAGCCAGTATCCCATAGCTGCCCATGCATCGTTTTTGTTCCGTCGGAACAGCACAGAGACGGATGGTTTTCCCAACAGGAATTGATTCCGTCAGAAAGATTTAAAACATGTTCTATTTCTAGGTCCGTCAGAAGTTTTGAAAAAAAAAGTCAGATGTGGCCCACACATGATCGGAATATCCGATGAAATGATTCTGGCAGAAAAAGTCAGACAGAAAGTCCAACCGTGTGTACACAGCATTAGAAAAAGCAATTATGTAGAGCAAGCAATTAACAAGGCCACTCAGAAGATAAAGCAACATTTTATAAGTATATTGGTGGATCTACTAACCATATGTATACAGTATATATTGATTGTCAGATTGTTAGATGCTGTGGAGTGCAGACATTTGATCTAGATTAGTAAAAAAAAAAAGTTGCAGCACAGTTGGAATCTAAGTGCATTAGCACTGTCCCTGATCTATATATAAATGATGCTCTGCAGAATGCATTAGACATTTCCTCCAAAGGCTTACTGGGATGGATCAATGTTCTTTATCCCCCTAGAGACTACAGCAAACCAAAAATCTGGTAATTACTTGTACAGTATATGCAAAAAAACAAATAGATCATAATGTCAGTGTCACTAGATCATAGAACATGATGTCACTGTCACTAGATCATACATAATGTTGCCACTGTCACTAGATCATGATGTCACTGTCACTAGATCATACATCATGATGTCACTGTCACTAGATCATACATCATGATGTCACTGTCACTAGATCATGATGTCACTATCACTAGATCATAGATCATGCTGTAAGAGTCACTAGATCATGCATCATGATGTCACTGTCACTAGATCATGATGTCACTGTCACTAGATCATAGATCATGATGTCACTGTCACTAGATCATAACAGTAAAGAAGTGAGAAAAAACTCCATTGTTTAATACATCATGCTTAAAATAAATGTGCACATGGGTTACAAGTTACATCATACTTGAGTGACTTTCCTTTATGCTGTATAATGATTCCAAGGCCAAAACAAATAGATCATAATGTCACTGTCACTAGATCATAGATCGTGATGTCACTGTCACTAGATCATACATCATGATGTCACTGTCGCTAGATCATACATCATGATGTCACTGTTACTAGATCATAGATCATGATGTCACTGTCGCTAGATCATAGATCATGATGTCACTGTCACTAGATCATACATCATGATGTCACTGTCGCTAGATCATAGATCATGATGTCACTGTCACTAGATCATACATCATGATGTCACTGTCGCTAGATCATAGATCGTGATGTCACTGTCACTAGATCATACATCATGATGTCACTGTCGCTAGATCATAGATCATGATGTCACTCTCACTAGATCACAGATCATGATGTCACTGTCACTAGATCATACATCATGATGTCACTGTCACTAGATCATAGATCATGATGTCACTGTCACTGGATCATACATCATGATGTCACTGTCGCTAGATCATAGATCATGATGTCACTGTCACTAGATCATACATCATGATGTCACTGTCGCTAGATCATGATGTCACTGTCACTAGATCATGATGTCACTATCACTAGATCATAGATCATGCTGTAAGAGTCACTAGATCATACATCATGATGTCACTGTCACTAGATCATGATGTCACTGTCACTAGATCATAGATCATGATGTCACTGTCACTAGATCACAACAGTAAAGAAGTGAGAAAAAACTCCATTGTTTAATACACCATGCTTAAAATAAATGTGCACATGTGTTACAAGTTACATCATACTTGAGTGACTTTCCTTTATGCTGTATAATGATTCCAAGGCCAAAACAAATAGATCATAATGTCACTGTCACTAGATCATAGATCGTGATGTCACTATCACTAGATCATACATCATGATGTCACTGTCGCTAGATCATAGATTATGATGTCACTGTCACTAGATCATAGATCATGATGTCACTGTCGCTAGATCATAGATCATGATGTCACTGTCACTAGATCATACATCATGATGTCACTGTCGCTAGATCATAGATCATGATGTCACTGTCACTAGATCATACATCATGATGTCACTGTCGCTAGATCATAGATCATGATGTCACTCTCACTAGATCACAGATCATGATGTCACTGTCACTAGATCATACATCATGATGTCACTCTCACTAGATCATAGATCATGATGTCACTGTCACTGGATCATACATCATGATGTCACTGTCGCTAGATCATAGATCATGATGTCACTGTCACTAGATCATACATCATGATGTCACTGTCGCTAGATCATGATGTCACTGTCACTAGATCATTATGTCACTGTCACTATATCATACATCATGATGTCACTGTCACTAGCTCACAACAGTAAAGAAGTGCTAAAAACTCCATTGTTTAATACACCATGCTTAAAATAAATGTGCACATGTTTTACAAGTTACATCATATTTGAGTTACTTTCCTTTATGCTGTATAATGATCCCAAGGCCACCATGATAAAGTGAGCATCACTGAGATCACCACCATGACATCACAAGTATAGTCATTTACAACTCCTACTCCAGCAAAGATAATGAGGCATGCACAGTGCTCTGGGTGGGGCTGCCTGTCCACAATCCAGGGAATTCTTCACCAGAGCAGTGTGTAGTAGTAGATCTGATTGAACTATCTTAGCCCCTATGAACCCCCGCTCCCAGCAGTGAAATGAACTCACCAGTGTGGATTTGGTGCGTTGCAGAAATTCCTCCATATTAAAGAGTTGAGGAGCCCTCCCTAGGCTGCTGCTGCTGCTGCTTGGAGGTGCGTGCACCTGCTGCTGCTGCTTGTACGGCTCCCCGCAGAGCGCCCTAATGATGACTCGCAGTCACAGCACAACATCAGCAGCAGCAACTTCCCGGCCGCTCTCCCACAGAGGATGCTGGGCCGCGTGCACGCGCATGGAACCTCTCCAAGGTGCTGAAATGTGATACCGCGCAGTGCAGTCATACACCGCTAACCCCTTCACTGCTGCTACTAGCGACTACACCAAAACACTGGGAGCATGTCTCCGATCACCTACTATATACGTGGTGGAGATAGTGGGCTTTCTTCTTCTACATAACAGCAACACAGGCTTATTAACCATGTCGCTGCATCATCATCACAATCACCTGCTAGGTAATCTGACATACTTCCTATATCTATGAGGATAAAGGGTCATTTCACACAATAATGTCCAGAAAAAAACCAACACAATTCATCTGAAATGCATGTGTGTTCATGTGCATTTAACATGCATGTTCAGACGCATTGTGGTGTTTTACGTTTGCATGTTTATGCATGCTGTCATCATGGAAAATATAGGAAAATAGGGATCTTTACAGGCACACCTTGTTATAGCGACAGTCATGTCCTTTATTCGCATTTAGGCCCCTTTCACACTTGTGCGATCTGAAAGTTGCGCTACTTTGCAGAAAACTTTAACGCAGCTTTGATGTGACTTGAAGCAATGCCTGGGTAATCTTGAGGTCTATGGACCTCAAGTCGCATCAATGTCCGACCAAAGTAGTAGGGACTACTTTGTAAATTTGCATTGACTTGAAGTCGCACAGATATGACTGGTACTCATTGGAAATCATGGACCAAGAAAATACCCCCCTAGATGGGACTCTAACAGACCACCAACACACTAGATTAAGCTAATATAATTTGAATAATACAAAAAGTCAAATGTCACATAATAAAACAGACGACTAGCGTCTGGACAATGTTCAATACAATACAAATCAACAATAAGATATCACAAATAACACTTGTGCTCTCAATGGGGTAAGATGCCCCAATACAATACAATAATAGGGTATTGGGGCATTTTACCCCATTGAGAACACAAGTGTCATTTGTGATGTCTTATTGTTGATTTGTATTGTATTGAACATTGTCCAGACGCTAGTCGTCTGTTTTATTATGTGACGTTTGACTTTTTGTATTAAAATTATATTATCTTAATCTAGTGTGTTGGTGGTCTGTTAGAGTCCCATCTAGGGGGTATTTTCTTGGTCTATCTAATCCAGGGATGGGACCACCACATTGTCTTCTCTGATACAGTGGAAGCCTTCTTTTTTGTCATTGAAAATCATGGGGTATGATTTATCATGAGACTTTGCAGTCCCAAGTCACAGGACAAGTTGCACAAGTGTGAAAGGGGCCTAAAACAAAATTTAAAGCAGAACTTTACCCATAACAACAACAACTATAACAACTTAAAAAAATAATGTTCTTTAGCAAGGAACATACAGTCTACATTAACATATATTCTAGCAAAATTAGTGTGTGCTGTAAATTGCCTCCTGCACTGCTTCTGTTTCTTCTTGCTGAAGGCTGCCATTTTGCTGAAGCCCAATGCCCCTGAACAGCAGTAAGTGCCTGTTCACACGGTTGCGATGCGGGAACCAGCGCAATTCTAGTGTCGGTTCCTGCATCACACTACTCTATGCACTGCGGGTGTCAATAAAAAGTTAATGACACCTCCATATCGGTTTGCATAATGCAGTGCGAACTTTAAATTAAGACAGGAATGGGATTGCATGGGTGTGAACACCCATGCAATCTGATAATGGTGCGGGAAAAAAAAGGGGTCCCGCATGATTTTGGTCCAAATGCGATGCAAATTCAGCAATCTGTATGGCTGAATTCACATCACATAGACATTGCATGTGATCTGCACAGCAGTGCGGTGCAAATCACACATAATGTCTGATATTGCTACAGTGTAGACATGTACGATTAGTTTTGTACGAATCAAAAATTCGTACGAATTTCCATAAATTCGTACATTCGAGAGGATCCAAAATACGAATTGCTACGATTTTCGGATCCAAATTCCATTACAACGGAAACGTGACTGATGTTTTGTTGACCAATCAGAGGTTTTCTTCTGCTGCTGAGTGAGGGTTGGGAAAACTACCTTTTTTAATGTGGGAGACTGGTACTCGTAGTCGATGGGCGATTCAGAATCAGACAAAATAAGAATGTTTCCTTAATTACAATTATTCGTTATGGTGAAGTTAAAAACCCAGGAAGTCATCACAGGGATGGTGGGAGCCCCTCATAATGAGCACAGCACAGGGATGGTGGGAGCCCCTCATAATGAGCACAGCACAGGGATGGTGGGAGCCCCTCACAATGAGCACAGAACAGGGATGGTGGGAGCCCCTCATAATGAGCACAGCACAGGGATGGTGGGAGCCCCTCACAATGAGCACAGCACAGGGATGGTGGGAGCCCCTCATAATGAGCACAGCACAGGGATGGTGGGAGCCCCTCACAATGAGCACAGCACAGGGATGGTGGGAGCCCCTCATAATGAGCACAGCACAGGGATGGTGGGAGCCCCTCATAATGAGCACAGCACAGGGATGGTGGGAGCCCCTCACAGTGAGCACAGCACAGGGATGGTGGGAGCCCCTCACAATGAGCACAGCACAGGGATGGTGGGAGCCCCTCATGAGCACAGCACAGGGATGGTGGGAGCCCCTCATAATGAGCACAGCACAGGGATGGTCAAACTGTCAAACCATCAAATGAATGGTGTCATAACTGATCACATGTGCAGCACCATGGCAGTTGCAGATCAAACAGAAGTTTTCTTGGCTGTAAAGGATAGGAGGGTTTAATTTCACTTTAACCACTTAAGGTCCGAGCCTCTTTCTGAGATTTGTTGTTTGTAAGTTAAAAACAGGGGTTTTTGCTAGAAAATTACTTAGAACCCCCAAACATTATGTATTTTTTCCTAACACCCTAGAGAATAAAATGGCGGCTGTTGCAATACTTTCTGTCACACCGTATTTGCGCAGCGGTCTTACAAGCGCACTTTTTTTGGAAAAAATACACTTTTTTTAATTAAAAAATAAGACAACAGTAAAGTTAGCCTATTTTTTTATATATATATATATATATATATATATTGTGAAAGATAATGTTACGCTGAGTAAATTGATACTCAACATGTCACGCTTCAAAATTGCACCCGCTGGTGGAATGGCGACTAACTTTTACCCCTAAAAATCTCCATAGGCAATGTTTTAAAAATTCTACAGGTTGCATGTTTTGAGTTACAGAGGAGGTCTAGGGCTAGAATTATTGCTCTTGCTCTACAGATCGTGGCAGCAATACCTCACCTCACGTTTTCATATGCAGGCACTACTCACGTATGCGTTCGCTTTTGCTGTTTTACCTTTTATTTTTTTAATTTTACACTGTTCTTTAAACTATGAGAGAGGAGAAACGCATTTACTTACCTGATCCTCCACTCTCCCATGATCCAGTGGTGGATTTTCCCTTGGCCCCATCAGCCTTGCACTGGTCTTGGTTATCTCAGGACCCTATGCCAGTTAAAAGTGGGGGCGGAGATGCTGAAAGACTGGTCTACCTTAAATTGAACTTTGGTCAGAAAATGAATTCCTGCTAGATCACTTCAGGCTGGCCCCTTTAGTAGGTATAGATATGTATGTCAATTGTCAAAGATTAAAGATAAGCATCTATACTGTTTAACCACTTCCACACCAGAAGGATTAATGACGAGGCCATTTTTTTGCGATACGGCACTTCATCGCTTTAACTCACAATTGCGCAGTCATGTAATGTTGTACCCAAATAAAATTGATGTCCTTTTTTATTCCACAAATAGAACTTTCTTTTGGTGATATTTTATCACCTCTTCGGTTTTTATTTTTTGCGCTATAAACAAAAAAGACTGACAATTTTAACATAAAAAAAAAAACAATAATTTTTACTTTCTGCTATAATACATATCCCAAAAAAATGTCATTCATCAGTTTAGGCCAATATGTATGCTGCTACATATTTTTGGTAAAAAAAAAATCACAATAAGCGTATATTGATTGGTTTGCACAAAAGTTATAGCGTCTACACAATAGGGGATAGAATTAGAGACTTTTCATTTTATTGATTGTTTTCACTAGTAATGGCGGCGATCTGCGATTTTTAGTGGGACTGCAACAGATAAATCTGACCCCATGTGACACTTTTTGGGGACCAGTGGCATTATTACAGTGATCAGTGCTAAAAAAAAGGCACCGATCAATGTATGAAACTGACAGGGAAGGGGTTAACACTAGGGGACGATCAAGGGGTTAACTGTGTTCCCTAGGTGTGTTCTAACTGTGTGGGGGGTGGGCTTGCTAGGACAACACAGAGATTGCTGTTCCTGATCACTAGAATCAGCAGATCTCTGACGTGTCCCCTGTCAGAACAGGGATCAGCCTTGTTTACATAGGCAGACCCCCTTTCTGCCTCTCTGTACCGCGATCACAGGTGGCTTGCGGACATAGACTCTGCCGTACTCCTGGGAGTGTTCCCTCAACGTTGCGTGGGTGCCGCCAGTGGCGCGCACATACCCACAATACCACATGCATGGACCGACGTACAGGTACATCGGTTTAGCACAGCCGAGCCGCCTTGCTGCAGTATATATGCAGAAGGTGGTCGGCAAGTGGTTAAAATCCAGTATTACACTGTCTCACCCTGCTCTGCACATGCTCAGTTGCTCTCTATTTTTAGGCATTTTTAGGCACTGCTGAGATTGTAGAGGCCGATCTGTTGACAGCCTTAAAGCAGAATTAAACCCTCCTATGCTTTACAGCCAAGGAAGCTGCTTCTGTTTGAACTGCAACTGCCATGGTGCTGCACATGTGATCAGTTAGGACACCAGCCATTTGATGTTTTGACAGTTTGGTTGAGGACACAAGCAAATGAAAAAGTTTTTTAAAACTGGTAAATTGATGGGTTTAGTTAGACCCCTTTCACACCAGGGCGTTTTGCAGGCACTATAGCGTTAGAAATAGCGCCTGCAATCCACCCAAAAGAAGCTGCACCATTGTGTGTAGTGTGAAAGCCAGAGGGCTTTCACACTACAGCAGTGCGCTGGCAGGACATCAGGGAAAAGTCCTGCCAGCAACTTCTTTGGAGCGGTGTGTTTACCGCTCCTCCACCGCTGCTCCCCATTGAAATCAATGGGGCAGCGCTGTAATACCGCCGGCAAAACGCCGCTATTGCGGCGTATTGCCGGCGGTTTTAACCCTTTCTCGGCCGCTAGTGGGGGTAAAAGCGCCCCGCTAGCGGCTGAAATGCGCCGCAAATCCAGCGGTAAAATGCCGATAAAAATAGCGGCGTTTTACCGCCCACGCTATGGGCGGTGTGGTGTGAAAGGGGTCTTATGCTTTATTATTTACTGCTGGGGCTTTGGGCTTCAGCAAAATGGCAGCCTCCAGCAAGAATAAACAGCAGCAATGCTGGAGGCAATTTACAGCACACACTCATTTTGTAGAATAATTATTAATGTAGAATGTATGTTCCTAGCTAAAGAACTTTATTTTTTAACCAGGTTGTTCTAGGTAAAGTTCCACTTTAATTCAAAGAATGCATTACAGTAAAAAATAAAAAACGATGTTGCCTTTAGAACCACTTTAATGGTTGAGTTTGACAGGTGGCTTTAAATTTGGAGCAGCTACATCCATTGCATATGATTAGTCCCCTTCTGGCTATGATTTAGCCTTTAGCATAGGCGTGCACACGGGGCGTGTCGGGTGTGCCTGGGCACACCCTAATCACCCCGTGCATTGCCGATTCCCCCTTCCTGTCTCCCTCCTGCGGTGCTGCTAGCTTCCCTCCTCTCCTCTCAAGAGCAGGGAAGGTGCTGGTAAAATTTTTATTAACCAGACTTCCTCTTCTGAATGAACACAGTGAGTGATCTGTACTGATCGCTCCTGTCTTCATTCTTGACTGAAGCATAGTAAACGTTACTGCAGGCTGCAGAGAAAGGGACTGTCTTCAGTTTCTTTCTGTCTCAAAAGAGAGACATTGGGGGTCTGTTTAGACCCTTGATATTTGACCAAAGCCCCATAATGGAGCTCCTGGGGAAAAAAATTGTAAAAAAAAATTAATATTTTTTTTTTTTTACAAAACCACTGATCTACTGCCACCAATTTTTGCTCTGCTGATATATACACACACACATGTATGTTTGTGCTCTGCGGTGCACACCCTAATGCAATAGGCTGCGCACGCCTTTAGGTAGGTGGTCGGGGGGTAGTTAAAACCTGTTATCACCATTCCCTAACCATCCCTGTGAAAGAAGCCATAGGATTTTTCTCTTGGATGGATGGACCAGTCACTTGTTTCATAGAAGAAATAGTTGAAAGTAAATAAATAGCTGTAACTGAGATAGGGTGTAAAGGCATACAGGCATGCTCACATCTAATGTCATGTGATGTTCAGAAATCCCAATCTTTTCCAGAATCAATATGCAAATAAGAAGCTTTGACTATAAAACAAAGCAGTTTGCGTGCATGTATTTTTTGTCAATACATCCTCAGTCATGTGTGCTGTGTCTAGCATGATGATGTCATTTTATAGAGCGCTGGTGACGTAATGGCACTGCGTGCTGTTAGCTGTCCAGTCCAGTATTTAGGACTTTTGGGAAGACGCCAGGCGCGTCCTCGGCACAGCACAAAGCCCCGGAGCCGTACAGCCAATCAGAGGACGAGCAGACGTCACACCCGCTTCAGCACTGCACTAGTGGACAGCGCCCAAGGAGGTGACGGCGGGGTGGTGGGAGGAGGAGGGGGATGATTGTGCACTCCGCTCACGGCTGCTCACACTTGTTCCCTGCATAGGAGTCATGGGATTCAGCAGCATGTACAGTGATTGTACTGTGTGTTTCTGTCCTCATTGCTTTCATACAATGTTTTCCCATTTATATGGCCATATGAGAGATCCCAAGGTACCTGTGTATTTAATGACAGCTGTGTGACACTTGTGACAGTTCATTAAAGTAGAAAAAAAAAAAACCAAAAAACACATCACTCATTGCATATCAGCGTGCAAGCGTTTTAGCATGCAGGCGGCTGTTAATTAGCTGCAGGGGGCAGTAAAAACAGGCTTTAAAGTTTAGTGAAAAACTTTTTTTTGTTTGTTTAAAAAATAGCACTGTTAAAAATCACGGGGCCCCATACAGCCTAGCTGACGGGACCCCCCATCTTAAAGTGACTGATGACATCAGATTTAACAGTCCCCTTCTCTGCAGCCTCAACTTCACAGATGAGGAGGGAAGTGGTGGCTATCGGCGCCACAATAAAAATCAAAAGGACAAATTATTAATATTAGTGGAAAACTAATACACAATGCAAAATTTATATAAAGGGCACAAAGGAAACCATACAGGAATCAAATAAAAATAATTTACACTGTGTATCTGATTAATAAAGTGCACAATAAAATAAACCATCAGAAATGTCCATAATAATCATATGTGAACAAATCTTCATGTGTATGCTCCAACACCGTAAGAAATAAAATGCACACGTGCGTCAGTAAACTTGCTTAAAGTGCTTCACCCGAAGTGATACCAAAATGCGCTCACTAGATCGCCTCGGCCACACAGTGACCTCAAAACATGACTTGTGCTGCCTTGACACAACCAGACTTTCCAGCAGACTAGGTCCGAAGGTCTGATCGTCTAATCGATAGGTCTGATCGTTTAAAAAAAATAAAATAAAAATTAGACCGACCTAGAAATAGAACAGGTTTCAAATCTGTCCGACGGACTAAAATCAGGAAAAAACGCTTGCTTGTATGCTGGTCTGACGGTCCAAATACGACGCAAGGGAAGCTATTGGCTACTGGCTATTGAACTTCCTTGTTTAGTCCCGTTTACGTCATCACGTTCAAAATGAACGGACTTATGAATGGACTTAGTCCATTCGTGTGTGGCCAAGTCCGTTCGTTCTGACAGTCCGTCGGGAAAACGGTCGGACCTAGTCTGCCGGAAAGTCCGGTTGTGTGTACGTGGCATTATAGGAAGGGATCCTTCATTCAATGCTGTAGCTCCTTTACATATCCCATCCCAATCAGGCAATCATATATGGAGGAAGCTGTATCCCAATCCACTTTGCAGGTTTATGAATGTGGGTGTCTTCACCTTATAACATCTCTCCACTGCATATATCAACTTGCATCAAGTAGGTCTGTGAAATAGCTCCCCACCAAAGAGCCACAGAAGGCAGGATATAGTGTAATACTGCTTTATTTTTTATTGTTTAACCACTTAAGGACCTCCTCACACTGATGTACGTTGGCAGAATGGCACAGCTGGGCACAAGTACGTACCTGTACGTTGCTTTTTAAGTGCCCAGCCATGGGTCGGGAGTGAGCCGCTGGCAGCGCACTCCCGACCCGGTCCTGAGCTCTGTGGCCGCGGGACCAGCAGACCCGATTGGCGCTGGTGTCCCACGATCAGGTCACAGAGCTGAGGAACGAGGTGAGGTCTGTGTAAACAAACCTCTCCCCGTGCTTCCCTGTGTGGCTGTCACCGATCGTCTGTTCCCTTTTATAGAGAAGGACGATCAGTGACGTCACATGCCAGGCCACGTCCCCTACAATAAAAAAAAACACATGTCATGCACAACACCTACACTGCCCCCTAGTGGTTAACTCCTTCACTGCCAGTGTCATTTACACAGGAATGCATTTAAATAGCACTGATTTCTGATTAAATAACAATGGTCCCAAAAATGTGTCAAAAATGTCCGATGTGTCCGCCATAATGTCGCAGTCACAATAAAAATCGCTGATCGCCGCCATTACTAGTAAAAAAAAAATATATTAATAAAAATGCTATAAAACTATCCCCTATTTTGTAAACGCTATAACTTTTGCGCAAACCAATCAATAATCGCTAATTGCGATTTTGTTTACCAAAAATATGTAGAAGAATACGTATCGGCCTAAACTGAGGAAAAAAAATGTTTTTATATATATTTTTTGGGGATATTTATTATAACAAAAAGTAAAAAATATTGCATTCTTTTCAAAATTGTCGCTCTATTTTTGTTTATAGCGCAAAAAAATAAAAACCACAGAGGTGATCAAATACCACCAAAAGAAAGCTCTATTTATGGGAAAAAAAAGGATGCCAATTTTGTTTGGGAGCCACATCGCACGACCGCGCAATTTTCAGTTAATGTGACGCAGTGCCGAATCGCAAAAAGGGGCTTGGTCCTTTGGCTACAAATTGGTACGGGGCTTAAGTGGTTAAAAAGAGCACTTACATGGTCCAGCATGAAATCACAAACAATCCACTCAGGGGGAAGCAGAATCCGGTCCGACGCCAGTATAAAACTCACAATGTGCGTGGTGCACCCCTACTGTGCAAGCAATAGTATAGGGCTCCTATGATTGTAAGCGTCAGGCCTCATCTCTATACATTTCACGCTAGAGTGCGCGTCATCAGGAAGTGGGGATGGTTTATTTTATTGTGCACTTTAGTAATCAGATACACATTGTAAATTATTTTTATTTGATTCATGTATGGTTTCCTTTGTGCCCTTTATATATATATTCAGCTTCACAGATTAATGAACAGGAGGTGCTCAGATGGGTTCCTGCTCATTCACAAACTGAACAAGTGTTTACTATGCTTCAGTGATTAATGGACACAGTAGTGATTAGTACCAATTGCTCACTGTGTTTATTCAGAAAAGGAAGGGGCCAGTCAATTACATATTTACCAGTCCCCTTCCCCCGCTCTCCATCCTGAAACATCCCCCTGTGTGCCTGCAGCAGCTGCAGTAGAGGAGAGGATAGGAAGTAAGCCGGACACTCTGTGGGGGAAAGGGGCACACAGGGGGACCCAGAAAACAGATGGCAGGGGCAGTGCTGCCAGAGGGATAACAAGGAGATGAAGCTGGGAGCGTTCCAGGGGGAGGCCTAAAAAATAAAGCATGGAAATCTTGCCATCTGCCTCAGGACCGCTGATAAGACAGTACAGCCATCCCTCCTTCTCAGCAGGTACTAGGCCCCCCACTTTTGAACTGATGGGGCCCAGACACAGTACAGGAGGCCTGGCTGTACTGCCTTATCAGTGACTTTGGCAGTACTTACCGTGAATGAAGTGTGATGGTGGTTGTTGTGTTAGGTTGAAAGCCCCCTGATACCACCACAGCTGTGATTCTCCAGGGCTGCAGCGGATAATATGAGCAACTGCACCTGTGACAGGCATTTATCAAGTGTCAAATATTTTTGTTCTTTCTGCCCCCATGCTCCATTCATAGAGCTGAACTATCAGTACAGTACACTATCAATAAAAGTTGCTCTATGAATGAAGTGTATATATAGAGTGGTTTTCAATTTCTTGTGGGGACTGGAAAATGGATAAAGGAGGCGGAAAAGATGATCATAGTCAGCACTTGATAAGTGCCTGTCACAGGCGCAGCTGCTCATACTATCCCTGCAGCACTACAGGATGTGCTGCAAGCAGGGCTGGGATAAGATCATCAAGTGCCCTGGGCAAAGATTCCAAATTGAAAAAATGCTCCTGCATCAGTGGTGTCACTAAAAGGAAAAAAATGTCCATGCATCCGTCGTGTCAGTGGAAGGAAAAAAGGCCCCTGCATCGGTGGCATCACTTGAAGTAAAAAAAAAATCCCTGCATCAGTGGTGTCACTGAAAGGAAACAATTGTTGCTTTTACTGGAAGGAAAAAATGGTTGTGTCACCTTAAGAAAAAATGTCTCTGCGCCAGTGGTGTCACTGAAAGGAAAAAATGTTCCAGTGTTGCTGGAAAAAAAAATACCCCATATTGGTGATGCCAGTGAAAGGAAAAAATTACCCTGTATGAGTGCTGATGCTGAGAGGAAAAATGGCGCTGTATCATTGTCAGTGGGGAAAAAAATGCCCCTGCATTGTTAGCTTCACTTGAGTGGGTGGCATTTATGGGTGGTACCACCCACTGAAAGTGACATGCTGTTTGATTTTTGCCACAACTGTGAAGCAAAGCATTGAAGTCGTGTCATTTTCTTGTTTAGATGTGCAGTCAGGGAGTGATAAAACTGTGGTTTAACCTTCTGCATTTACCCTGTCTATGTGAATGAGCCCTAAGACCTTGTTAATGCTTGCAGTTGGGTGGCAATGAAAACTTGTGATTGAGATGCATTTTTACTTCCCCCCTAAGTTGCAAAGACAGCTGTAAGGCTAATTTTGCACTGGGGCGGACGGGCGCTGTTTTACCGTAGTTTTTGCGGCACTATTCTGCCGCTAGCATGCCAGTTTTAACCCTCGCTAGCAGCCGAAAAAGGGTTAAAACCGCCGCAAAGCACCGTTGCAGCGTCGCTTTGCCGGCGGAATTCCGGCGCTGCCCCATTGTTTTCAATGGGAAGGGGAGCTTTAGGAGCGGTGAATACACTGCTCCTACAGCACTGTAAGGATTTGGCTTGCAGGATTTTTTTTGACCGTCCTGCAAGCGCACTGCTCCAGCGTGAGAGCCCTCATGTGGCCTGGTATGGTTCAGGAGGGGGGGTGCCTGCCCCCCCCCCCTTTCCTGACCTGCCAGGCTGCACGCTCGGATAAGGGTGTGGTGTGGATTTTTGAACATTTTTGTATTGCTGGCAATGGTATTGTATTGCTGGCAATTTAAATGTCATTTTTGTTTCTTTATACATGTCAGTTATGCTGCAGCAGGTTCTATACACGATATAGATGTACCACTAGTAATGGTGGCAATCGGGCACCTAACTGACACTTTTTTGAGGACCAGTGACCAGATACAGTGATCATATGTAGGGATGAGCCCGAACACCCCTTGTTCGGTTTGCACCAGAACATGCGAACAGGCAAAAAATTTGTTCCAACAAACGAACACCGTTAAAGTCTATGGGACTCAAACATTAATAATCAAAAGTGCTCATTTTAAAAGCTTATATGCAAGTTATTGTCATAAAAAGGGTTTGGGGACCTGGGTCAATCAATGCAAAAAAAGTTTAAAAAACTTCAGTTTTTCGGGAGCAGGTATTTTAATAATGCTTAAAGTGAAACAATAAACTTGTAATATTTTTAAGGGGCGCATGTTTCCCATGTTTAGAACAGTCTGACAGCAAAATGACATTTCTAAAGGAAAAAAACGAATTTAAAACTACTCACAGCTACAATAAATTGTCGGGTCCATACACATAACAGTTCATTGATAAAAACGGCATGGGGATTTCTCCACAGGGAAACCCGGAACCAAAATTAAGAAAAAAAAATGCGTGGGGGTCCCCCAAAATTCCATACCAGGCCCTTCAGGTCTGGTATGGATATTAAGGGGAGCCCCGTGCCAAAATGTAAAAAAAAATGTTGTGGGGGTCCCCCTCAAAATCCATACCAGACCCTTATCCGAGCACGCAACCTGGCAGGCCGCAGGAAAAGAGATCGCCCCTCCGGAGCCGTACCAAGCCACATGCCCTCAACATTGGGAGGGTGCTATGGGGTAGTCCCCCAAAGCACCTTGTTGATGGGGACAAGGGCCTCATCCCCACAACCCTTGCCCAGTGGTTGTGGGGGTCTGCAGGCGGGGGGCTTATCGGAATCTGGAAGCCCCCTTTAACCAGGGGACCCCCAGATCCCATACCCCCTTTTTTATTCTTTTCTCTGTATGGAGGGAAGAAAACAATCCCTTCTAACAGTATAGGGAATAAGCACAGCTGTGGATAACAATCACAGAGTGTGCTGTAGCCCCCTCCCCTGTCACCATTTTAACCCTGAGTCATGCTGATAACAAAGGAACCAGGCAGCAGAGAGAAATGACACTACAGTATCTCACAAAAGTGTGAATACAGTGAATCTCACAAAAGAATAAAAAAATAAAAAAACTGTAAAGTTAGCCCAATTTTTCCTATGATGTGAAAGATAATGTTATGCTGAGTAAATTGATACCAACATGTCATGCTTGAAAATTGCACCCGCTCATATAACGGCAACAAACTTTGACACTTAAAAATTTCTATAGGCGATGTTTATAATTTTCTGCAGATTACCAGTTTTGAGTTACAGAGGAGATCTTGGGCTAGAATTATTTCTCTTGCTCTAGTGTTTGCGGAAATACCTCACAGGTGTGGTTTGAACACCATTTACATAGGTGGGCACGGAGGAGACCCCACATTTTTTTTACTTTTTTTTTTTTACACTGTCCCTTTAAAAAAAAATGTATCACTTTTATTCCTATTGCAATGAATGTAAACATCCCTTGTAATAGAATAAAATTATGACAGGGTTTCTCTCTTCAATGTGAGATCTGGGGTCAAAAATACCCTTATGCCACATACACACGACCGCATACACACGACCAGACTTTCCAGCAGAAAAGGTCAGACGGTCTTCCTGACAGAGTTCCAACAGACTTTTGATGGAGTTACAATGGATTTATGAACGAATGGACTTGCCCACACACGAACGGACCAAAGTCTGTTTGTTTTGAACGTGATGACGTACGACGGGGCTAGAAAAGGAAGTTCGATAGCCAGTAGCCAATAGCTGCCCTTGCGTCATATTTGGTCCGTCAGACCAGCATACAGACAAACGTTTTTCCCGACAGAAATTGATTCCGTCGCACAGATTTGAAACATGTTCTATTTCTAGGTCCGTGTGAGTTTTTGAAGAAAAAAGTCAGCTGAAGCCCACCCACAAACGTAATATCCAACGGAATGATTCTGTCTGAGCTTTTCTGCCGGAAAGTTTGGTCGTGTGTACGCGGCATTAGAAGCACTTAAAAAAAAGAAAAAAAATGTATTTTTTTTTAATAAAAAAAAAATTGTCCCTTTAAGGCTGGAGGGCGGAAGTGAAGTTTTACATTGCTCTGGTCCTCCAAGGGCATAGAGTCGAGTGGGGCCATCATGCCCTCACTCGACTTCCTGCCCATTAATCCTGGAGATCGAAACGTTTCTGATGCTTCCAACAGCTCTGCTAAGTGGCGGAGACACCTGTGGGGGGGGGGGGGTGCAATTCTTCTGCCACCCATAAAAGTTATCTCGTGGTGAATCCGCTGCTGAGACCACTTTTATGTGAAAAAGGATCGCTGGCCATGGATAAAAATACCGGGGTTATGGCAGCTATTTGCTGCCATAACAATGGTATTTAATGTCAAAATAGCATAATATATCAACGGAGGGCAGTCCAGAAGTGGTTAAATAGCATGCTTGGGCCAAGCTGACCCAAATAAACTATCTTAGTTGCTAAGAAATGTGCTCAATTTATTGCTGCCAATGGGTTTTGGCAACCTCAGGCAGAATGTTATTACCTTATTAGCTTGTGTTGTTAAGACTGTACCTGTTTCCTTTGTCTTTTAAATAAACCTATAAAAAAATGCCTATTTGCTTGGCTGTTTTGTTAACTGGAGAGCAATCTGATTGCTGATTGCCTTTTTATTGGCATCCTTTGTGTATATTAAGGCCCCTTTCACACTGGGGCAGTGGGTGCATCGGCGGCAAAGTGCTTCTATTTTTAGCGGCTCTTTTACCGTCAATTTCACTGTGCTATTCAGATGCTAGCGGGGAGCTTTTACCCCCCCCGCTAGCCGACAAGAAAGGGTTAAAACCACTGCAAAGCGCTGCTGCAGAGTTGTATGCCATTGCTATAGCCATGTCGCCTCATTGATTTCAATGGGCAGTAGCGGTGTATACACAGCTCCTTCACCGCTCCAAAGATGCTGCTAGCAGAACTTTTTTTACCGTCCTGCTAGCACACCACTCCAGTGTGAAAGCCCTCGGGGCTTTCACATTGGAGAGTAGACATGTGCATTCGTTTTCGTCCGAATGCATTTTCGTCCGAATTTCAGCTATTTTCGTTTTCGTTTTGACAAACGATAACGAAAGCACAAAATCCGAAAAACGAAAGATCCAACATAAATAAATGCTTTATTTTCGTTTTCATTGTTACAACAGTTCGATATAGAATAGGAGATTCGACATGACTCTGACAACAATCTGTGTCTATAGAACCTGTGGTCGAATGTGCCTAACCTTACCTCTATTAGTCCAAGATTATATAGAGAAAATATTCGACAGAGAAAAAAGATTTGACAGAGAGAAAAGATTCTGCAAGTTACTGTCCTAAAAAGTGTACTCCCTTACCATTTCAAACAGGGGGGGGGGGGGGGGATCTGGGGGTCCCCTTGTTAAAGGGGGCTTCCAGATTCTGATAAGCCCCCCGCCCGCAGACCTCCACAACCACCGGCCAGGGTTGTGGGGATGAGGCCCTTGATCTCATCAACATGGGGACAAGGTGCTTTGAGGGGTCACAGACCCCCAAAGCATCCTCCCAATGTTGAGGGCATGTGGCCTGGTACGGTTCAGGAGGGAGGGGGGGCGCTCTCTCGCCCCCCCCCCTCTTTTCCTGCGGCCTGCCAGGTTGCATGCTCGGATAAAGGGTCTGGTATGGATTTTTAGGGGGAACCCCACGTCAATTTTTTTTTTAATTTGACGCGGGGTTCCCCTTAATATCCATACCAGACCTGAAGGGTCTGGTTATGGATATTTAGGGGGAACCCCACATCAAATTTTTTCTTAAATTTGAGGCAGGGTTCCCCTTAATATCCATACCAGACCTGAAGGGCCTGGTAATTGAATTTGGGGGACCCCCACGCTTTTTTTTTTTTTTTTATCAATGACTTTCAATGAGTGTTCTCTGTATTACGGAGCCGACAATTCATAATAGCTGCGAGTGATTTTAAAGGACTTTTTTTCCTGCATAAATGACACTTTGTGCAGGGACAATTCTAAGCACGGGAAACATGCGCCCCTTCACAGGCATACTATAGACAACCCCCCCCCCCCCCCCCTACGAAATTTAAAGGAATATTACACTTTTATTGTTTCACTTTAATCATTATTAAAATCAATGCTCCCGAAAAAACGTCCGTTTTTAAAACTTTTTTTTGCATTGATACATGTCCCCTGGGGCAGGACCCGGGTCCCCAAACACTTTTTAGGACAGTAACTTGCAAATTAGCCTTTAAAATTAGCACTTTAGATTTTGAACGTTGGAGTCCCATAGACTTTAATAGGGTTCTAAAGTATGCTATATACTAGCTCCGTCGAATCTTCTTTATACATTCGACAGACACCATAAGCCTTCAAAGACAGATTCGACCGTAATTCATGTGGATTTTCGGACGAATGCAATTTTTGAACGAAAAACGAAATAAATAAAAACAAATTTCGGGAGTAACTAAATAAATTAAGTTTTCGGACGAAAACGAAATTCCGAAACTAAATATTTTACTCTGCACATATCTATTGGAGAGACAGCAGCGGCTCTTTCAGGGCGCTTTGCAGGCACTATTTTTTGCGTTATAGCGCCTGCAAAGCGGCCCCGTGTGAAAGGGGTCTTAATAAAGAATTTTAAAAAATTTGAAATGCACCCAGAACATCAGCTATATACAACATATAGCCTCGTGTTCTGGCAGTGGTACAAGGACATCCTGTCCCATTCCGAGAACATAACTGGGTTGTGGGTGTTGAGTGTTGCTTGATAATTCACAGGAAGCACGTATTTTATCAATGAATACAATACTTCCTTTGCCTGGCCGAGGTGGAGATTGTGACCTCAGGCCATTTCGCCACCTAAGCCAATCAGAGGAAGTCTTGTATGCAATGCTAAAATACAATGCTTCCTGTGAATGGCTGAGCTGCACTCAGCCCAACTTAAATATGTTTCAGGAATGGGACAGAAATTTCTTGTACCACTGCCAGAATACAGCGCTGTATACTGAAGTTAGCTGATGCTGCATACAGTTTATACAGTGCTGACAGTGGGCACATGTATTAGTTATGGAAATAGTTTGTTTGGGCTAGCTTGGCCCAAACAAACTATTTAAAGTGAAACTAAACCTGGAGTTAGGCTTTAACAGTGGACACATGCCTGTGTTACTATCTCTTTAAATATTAACATAGTTACATAGTTGGTAAGGTTGAAAAAAGACACAAGTCCATCAAGTCTAACCTATGTGTGTGCTTTTATGTCAATATTACATTGTATATCCCTTGTATATCTAATAGTTTTTTGAAATTATCTATGCTCCCTGCTGAAACCGCTGCTTGTGGAAGAGAAATCCACATTCTTGCTGCTCTTACCATAAAGAACCCCTACACAGTTTCCTGTTATATCGCTTTTTCTCTAATTTTAGTGAATGGCCGCGATTCTTTCTGAATGCCCTTTTGCGGAAAAGTTGTATCCCTATTGTGGGGTCACCAGTACAGTATTTCTACATTGAAATCATATCCCCTTTTAAGCATTTAAGCAATGGGAAGGGAATTCCACATCCTTGTGGCTCTTATGCCACGTACACACGATCGGACTATCCAGCGGAGTTAGTCTGGCGGACCATAGTACGCCGGACAACTCGACCATGTCTTCGCAAAAGTCCGGTGGACTTTGAAAGAAGTCTTGACACAAAATTGTGCGCCAGACTCTGCTTTCCAGCGGACAATCCGCCCGTCTGTGTGCTAGTCCACCGGACTTTTTAAATGAACGAACTTGCCCACACACAGAGTAAAGTCCGTTCATTTTGAACGTGACTCCAGGTAGACGGGACTAGCAAAGGAAGTCAATTTTGCTGCCTCCATTTGCGAGATTGACACCTTGCTAGCCCCGTTGCCTGGTATGAATTTTAAGGGAAACCCCTACAACAACAAAAAACGGGGTCCCCCAAAGTCCATACCAGACCCTTATCCGAGCATGCAGCCTGGCCGGTCAGGAAAGGGGGTGGGGATGAGCGAGCGCCCCCCTCCTGAACCGTACCAGGCTGCGTGCCCTCAACATGGGGGGGTGCTTTGGGGTTGGTTTCGGGGTCTAGGGGCGCTTATCGGAATCTGGGAGCCCCCTTTAACAAGGGGGCGCCCAGATCCTGCCTACATCGTACCCCTACCCATTCACCTGAGGGAAAAAGTGCCAATAAAAAAAAGACAACACAGGTTTTTTAAGTAGTTTATTAGACAGCTCCGGGGGTCTTCTTCCGACTGGGACTGGGTCACCGGGTGATGTCACAGTCCCAACATCCCCCAGCGGACCTCCGCTGCAAAGTCCGGATAGTCTGATCGTGTGTACGCGGCATTACAGTAAAGAACCCTCTACGTAGTGTAAGGTTAAACCTCTTTTCTTCAAATTTTAATGACTGGCCATGTGTCTTGTTACACTCCCTTCTGCAAAAAAGTTTTATCCCTATTGTGGGGTCACCAGTCCGGTATTTGTAAATTGAAATCATATCACCTCTCAATCGTCTCTTCTCCAGAGAGAATAAGTACAGTGCTGGCAACCTTTCCTCATAACTAACATGTAGAGGATAACACTCAGCAGCAGTCTTCAAGGCATGATTTTCAGTCCCCAGAAACCCAAGGAGTTGTACGTGGCTGGGAGGAGGTAGTTACGGATAATGTGATCCTTAGTGACCCAGAGGACTCAGAACCGAATGCCTGTGCAAACTTATGCTGCATGGCCTCCCTGATTCTGCAAAGCCTGCGAAAGTACTCTAGGATTCGTGTTATCAAGGAGAGGGATCATTACTGGCTGGCAACCCTTCATGATCCATGTTACAAGGGCAAGGTTTCAGAACACATTCTGCCTTTGCAGAGAGAGCAGAGGATGAAACATTTTCAGGAGGCCTTGAAGAAAGGATTGTGCAACGCATTTCCAGACCCTGGGAGGTTACCATTTCCTGGTGCTTGACAACGTGTTGCTGAGAGGGTCAATTTTGTTGCGTATGGTCCATTGTTGTTAGGGGGATCTATTGTTGCTGGCATGGGGCCCTATTGTTACTGGCTGCAGGGGATCCATTTTACGGCTTTTCTTGCTATCATTACCAAATTCCATACAAATTATCGAGCACCACAAAATTATATGTGGTAATGTATTCTTTAAAAGGGGCGGCACTGAGAGGTGGGTAGAGGATGGAACTAAGAAATGGGGCTTGGAGGTGGGTAGGGGAGGAAACAAGGGGTGACTCGGAAAGGGGGAGTTCATTGCACCTATTCTCTGAGAAAAAAAGCCTTGGTGGTTAAAGGGAGCCCATGACAGAATTAAGAAAATAATGGCATGGGTTCCCCCCGCCCATACAAGGCCTTTTGGGTCCCAAAGGGCCCCCCCCCAAAGGGCCTAATATGGAGTCGGGGGGGGGGAACCCACACTGTTTTTTGAATTATTTTTTATGTATATTGCCGGGATCTGGCAATACATTACATCCATGAGCAATTTTAAATGACATTTTTTCCTTTAAAAATGCAGTACTTTTCTAAACATGGGAAAAATTTGCCACTTTACAGGCAGACTAAGGGGACCCCCCAGGCATGATATTTAAAGGAATATTTCATTTTTATTGTTTCACTTTAAGCATTTAAAATCACTGGTCCTGAAAAAAACGGCCATTTTAAAAACTTTTTTTGCATAGATACATGTCCCCTGGGGCAGTACCCGGGTCCCCAAACACTTTTTATGGCAATAACATGCATAAAAGCCTTTAAAATGAGCACTTTTGAATTTTCACATTCGTGTCCCATAGACTTTAACAATGTTCGCATGTTTGCACAAATTTTTTGACTTTTTGCAAGTTCTGGTGCAAACCAAACCAGGGGGTGTTTGGCTCATCCCTAATAAGCAGCTATCGAGCACCTGATGCTGATGTAACTGATTGAATTTGCTATGGATCTGGGATCCTTTCAAGACTGTCTATGCTGACTATCCTATTCCTCCTCAATCTTGATGCTAGCTTTCAACAATATTTTTGGTTTAGGGAACCACCACCCAAGGCCCAATTTTTCTGCCTCTGTTTAACAGGGGCATGTAATTACAATTTGTGATCTAATATTTCACAGCAGGGCCTGTTCCTGTGCCCAACAAGAGTATCTGTGAGGGGTTACAGTGTTATGGCACCACCACCCAAGGCCCAATTTTCCTCCCCCTGTTTAGCAGGAGCATGTAAATACAATTTTGTATATAATATTTCAACGCGGGGCCCATTCCTGCCCTCAACAAGAGTAACTTGGAGGGCTTATAGTGATCTGGTGCCACCACCACCCAAGGCCCAATTTTTCTACCCCCTGTTTAACTACTTCAGCCCTGGAAGGATTTATCCCCTTCCTGACCAGAGCACTTTTTGCAATACGGCACTGCGTCGCTTTAACTAACATGCGACGTTGCACCCAAAGTTTACGTCCTTTTTTTCCCCCAAATAGAGCTTTCTTTTGGTGGCATTTGATCAACTCTGCAGTTTTTATTTATAGTGCTATAAACAAAAAAAAGAGCAACAATTTTGAAAAAAAAGCTATATTTTTTACTTTTTGCAATGATCAATATCGTCAAAGTAAGAGCAATAATTCTAGCACTAGACCTCCTCTGTAACTCTAACCTGGTTACCGGAATTTTTTTTTAAAGTTTTCTTTGCTGTGCGAGCTTGCGGCGACGGGGGGGGGGGCGCTTAAATTTTTTTTTTTTTTTTTTTTTTTATTCTATTTATTTGAAAATGAATACATTTTTTATTTTTTTTTCCAAAAAAAAAATTTGATTACTTTTATTGAATGTAAACATCCCTTGTGACAGTAATAGGTGGTGACAGGTACTCTTTATGGAGGGATCGGGGGTTTCTGAATACTGTATATATTTTTAAATCCAGCGGCATTGGCAGCCGAGTAAATGGGAAGTGACGTCATGACGTCGCTTCCGTGTTTACAATTAGGAGACTGGAATGAAGCCACTTACTGCTTCATTCCAGTCCCTCCCTAGCTGCCAGAAGTGGTGGATCTTGCATCAGTGCTCGGGAGCCCCAGTAAGAGCGGCGGGAGGCGGCGGGAGGGGGGACGTCCCCTCCCACTCCTCCGGCATAACAGCCAAGTGGCTTTTAGCCGCATCGGTTGTTATGGCTGGAAAGCCAATCGCTCGCTCTGAAAAACGGTACCAGGATGATGCCTGCAGGTGCGGACATAATCCCAGTATAACCCCCGGAAGCCGAGTACACACATCTGCTTACGCTCAGCAGCAAGGGGTTAAACCTCATTTGCCATGTAGTTACCAATCCCATTAATTTGTTCAGATCTTCTTGCAAGGTTTCCACATCCTGCGGCGAAGCTATTGCCCTGCTTAGCTTAGTATCCTCCGCAAATACTGAGATTGAGCTGTTTATCTCATCCTCCAGATCATTTATGAATAAATTAAATAGGACTGGTCCCAGGACAGAACCCCGAAAGACCCCACCTTCCACATTGGACCATTCTGAATACTCCCCATTTATCACTACCCTCTGAACTCTCCCTTGTAGCCAGTTTTCAATCCAGATACTCACCCTTTGGACCATGCCAACAGACCTTAGCTTGTATAGTAAACGTTTGTGGGGAACTGTATAAAAAGCTTTTGCAAAATCCAGATACACTACATCTCCAGGCCTTCCTCCATCTAGATGACAGCTCACCTCCTCATAGAAGGTTACTAGATCTGTTTAGCATGAATGAATTTACATGAATCCATGCTTATTACTGCTAATGATACAGTTTTAATTACTAAAATCTTGTCTATAGTCCCTTCTCATCCCTTACAAGAGCTTGCATACTATTGATATTAAGATAACTGGTCTGTAGTTCCCAGGGATATATCTTGGTCCTTTTCTAAAGATAGTTGCTACATTGGTTTTTCTCCAATCAGCTGGTATCATACCAGTCAGTAGACTGTTCGTAAAAATTAGGAACAACGGTCTGGCAATTACTTAACTTGACTGAGTTCCTTAAGGACCCTCAGGTGCAAGCCATTGCGTCCCTATGACTTATTTATGTTAAGTTTTTCAAGTCTGTTTCTGATTTTATCCTCTGTTAACCATGGGGGTGCTTCCTGTGACGTGCCATGAGGATAAACATTGCAGTTTTAGTTACTGAAGCCTCCCATTTCCCTTGTGAAGACAGAGGAGAAGAATACATTCAAAACCTTCGCCATCTCACCAGCCACCTCCCTCCTTCAGCCTTGTATTTTTGAAGGCCTTTTCCTTTGCTTTTGTATGAATTTTTATGTTGGCATTTAGCCACCCAGGATTTAATACAAAATAACAAAGTATGCTGAAAAAAACTTTCTTTTGGGGGGCTATGACAAATGGCCTTTCTCAAACAGGATATTGTGCTAAACCTGTGAGTAAATAAGAGAACCAAAACCTTTGCTAAGTGGAAGAGTGGGTTTGATTAAAAAAAAATTGGTAGTCCCTGCACCCAAGACAGGGCCTATGTGAACATAGGGTATTCCCTTCCTAGGAAATTAATCAGTAAACTAATCACGGTAATTGGGAGCAGAGGAACTACTGCAACCAGCATATAACATTTACCATAACAACATAGATGCACTCCAGTAAAGAAATAATACAAGCTTTATATATATGAAGAAATTAATTAAATTACATACATCCAATGTACAAACAGGTACTATCAGAAAATGACCCAACAGGAGTCCTGGTGAAGTTGTGCACATATACCTGGGTATATATAGTTATTAATAGAAATACCTTTCTATGAATGTTGCAGAAAAGTTTAGTTGCTGGTGCCCCTGAGGATAATACAGCATATGTCTTTGTGTCCAAGACCTGATGACAAGATCAGGGGTCACGGGGGTATCCTCCAACTGTTGTCCAACCAGCCTGAAATGAAACTTCTCACTGGCAGGAACTGTGGTGTGTCACTGGAACTCAGAGTCGGGCTATATACTCTACTCTATTAGTCCCTCCCTAGGTCCTCCACTTGGGGTTTCAAAGCCAACAGGGGCAGGAAGTGCATACATAATATATGTAAAGGCATTTACAACTTCAGACAGTAGAGGGTAGAAGATGCATACACAGGGTATTTTCAACATTCTAAAAAAGAAAAATGTTTTGGATTTACTTTAAGGTGGAAATTCACTCTCTCAGTCAACATTGACTATTGTTAATCCCTAGGCTACCAATATTGGTAAGCATTAATAGAAAAGTATTTAATATTTTCTTGTTTAAAACGTTTTTATATATTTCTTCAGTTATTTCCAGGCCTAGACAAATTATGCCATACATCCCAAGAGTCTACAGGAGGGGGGGATGGGTTTTCTCAGCTAAGCAAATCCTCCTACCTGTATGTCTGAGCTAAGGGATGATGGATTCCAGGAAGTAAATGCTATATGAATCTGCCCTTACTCAAGCTGGCCACAGCCAAAAATGCTAGGGGGTGTTTTTCAAAGTGGTTCCTCTGCCAAATAAGCTTGGGAGCTGAGAGAACCGAGCCATCAGTGATGTTCGATCACTCAGTTCTCAGTGCAGAGGCGTCAGGGAACAGATGCAGCATCCACCTAGTTAAGTATGAAACTGGAAAAAAAAATACTTATTTTTTAACCTGTCAAGTTAAAACAAAGAGCTATCCTTCCATCCCCAGTGCTGTCTTTCTTTATCAGAGAAAATCACAACAATCATAAGGCGATTCAGTTCGCATTGTGTGCTATACAAGTATTTCATTCATTCATTCATTCATAGCCAAAGCGGCAATCTCACCAATTGTAAGAGCCAAAAAGACTTCAAAACACTATCATATATTTAATTTATTAAAGGAATGACTAACAAAGGAATGTAGGAATTCATTTGCATGGTTCTACTACTTTCCCTAAATAAGGAGACATCTGTATACCTTCTTTTCTAAGAAGGTTCTACTGTGCTATGTACTTTATATGTAAATGTAGCTATCCATGAAACCTCATAATAGACCACGGTGACAATTTTTACAGTTTGAGTGGAAAAAAAATGGATCATGGAATCAAATCAAGTAAACTGATGGTGGAGAAATCTCAAAAAGTTTGCTCATCTCTAATTAACACATACATGAGCAAAGGTAGGACCATGCTTGCAAATGTTAAAAAAAAAGCTATTAGTAGTTGATTGTAGACATGTGCATTCGTTTTCGTCCGAATGCATTTTCGTCCGAATTTCAGCTATTTTCGTTTTCGTTTTGACAAACGATAACGAAAGCACAAAATCCGAAAAAGGAAAGATCCGACATAAATTAATGCTTTATTTTCGTTTTCATTGTACAACAGTTCGATATAGAATAGGAGATTCGACATGACTCTGACAATAACAATCTGTCTATAGAACCTGTGGTCAAATGTGCCTAACGTTACCTCTATTAGTCCAAGATTATATAGAGAAAATATTCGACAGAGAAAAAAGATTTGACAGAGAGAAAAGATTCTGCAAGTTACTGTCCTAAAAAGTGTTTGGGGACCCGGGTCCTGCCCCAGGGGACATGGATCAATGCAAAAAAAAGTTTTAAAAACGGCCGTTTTTTCGGGAGCAGTGATTTTAATAATGATTAAAGTGAAACAATAAAAGTGTAATATCCCTTTAAATTTCGTAGGGGGGTTGTCTATAGTATGCCTGTGAAGGGGCTCATGTTTCTGGTGCTTAGAACTGTCCCTGCACAAAGTGTCATTTATGCAGGAAAAAAAGTCCTTTAAAATCACTCGCAGCTATTATGAATTGTCGGCTCCCGTAATACAGAGAACACTCATTGAAAGTCAGTGATAAAAAATAAATAAATAAATTTAAAAAAAGCGTGGGGGTCCCCCAAATTCAATTACCAGGCCCTTCAGATCTGGTATGGATATTAAGGGGAACCCTGCCTCAAATTTAAGAAAAAATTTGACGTGGGGTTCCCCCTAAATATCCATAACCAGACCCTTCAGGTCTGGTATGGATATTAAGGGGAACCCCGCGTCAAATTTAAATTTTTTTTTACGTGGGGTTCCCCCTAAAAATCCATACCAGACCCTTTATCCGAGCACGCAACCTGGCAGGCCGCAGGAAAAGAGGGGGGGCGCTCTCGTCCCTTCAGGTCACGGGGAACCGCCGGAATCCTTGCAAATTTTTTTATTTTTAATAAAGGAATTTTTCAAAAGTGTGTTTGTCTTATTTAACCATTTTTTACACTTTCTTTGTGAAATGGTAGGGGTACTTTTGTACCCCCTTACCATTTCAAACAGGGGGGGGCCGGGATCTGGGGGTCCCCTTGTTAAAGGGGGCTTCCAGATTCTGATAAGCCCCCCGCCCGCAGACCTCCACAACCACCGGCCACGGTTGTGGGGGTGAGGCCCTTGTCCTCATCAACATGGGGACAAGGTGCTTTGAGGGGTCACAGACCCCCAAAGCATCCTCCCAATGTTGAGGGCATGTGGCCTGGTACGGTTCAGGAGGGAGGGGGGGCCGCTCTCTCGTCCCCCCCTCTTTTCCTGCGGCCTGCCAGGTTGCGTGCTCGGATAAAAGGTCTGGTATGGATTTTTAGGGGGAACCCCACGTCAATTTTTTTTAAAATTTGACGCGGGGTTCCCCTTAATATCCATACCAGACCTGAAGGGTCTGGTTATGGATATTTAGGGGGAACCCCACGTCAAATTTTTTCTTAAATTTGAGGCAGGGTTCCCCTTAATATCCATACCAGATCTGAAGGGCCTGGTAATTGAATTTGGGGGACCCCCACGCTTTTTTTAAATTTATTTATTTATTTTTTATCACTGACTTTCAATGAGTGTTCTCTGTATTACGGGAGCCGACAATTCATAATAGCTGCGAGTGATTTTAAAGGACTTTTTTTCCTGCATAAATGACACTTTGTGCAGGGACAGTTCTAAGCACCAGAAACATGAGCCCCTTCACAGGCATACTATAGACAACCCCCCCCCCCTACGAAATTTAAAGGAATATTACACTTTTATTGTTTCACTTTAATCATTATTAAAATCACTGCTCCTGAAAAAACGGCCGTTTTTAAAACTTTTTTTTGCATTGATGCATGTCCCCTGGGGCAGGACCCGGGTCCCCAAACACTTTTTAGGACAGTAACTTGCAAATTAGCCTTTAAAATTAGCACTTTAGATTTTGAACGTTGGAGTCCCATAGACTTTAATAGGGTTCTAAAGTATGCTATATACTAGCTCCGTCGAATCTTCTTTATACATTCGACAGACACCATAAGCCTTCAAAGACAGATTCGACCGTAATTCATGTGGATTTTCGGACGAATGCAATTTTTGAACGAAAAACGAAATAAATAAAAATGAATTTCGGGAGTAACTAAATAAATTAAGTTTTCGGACGAAAACGAAATTCCGAAACGAAATATTTTACTCTGCACATGTCTAGTTGATTGTGCAGAAAGGATTACTACATAAACTGGAGTAAAGTTTAGATACAGAGTTTTTCTTTTTCAGATACACATCAGGGCTCTAGAAGATGAATGTTTCTACTGCTCGCAGTATAAAACAGAGCAAAACTGGAGTAAGTTAAAGAATAAAAAAACACATTAGTGTGAACGCAGCCTTTGGGAATCAGCCACCTTATTAAAGAATGTTCATTTATTTATCCTTCAAAGTTATTGTTTTAATCCATGATGTCATTAGACATGTGCATTCGTTTTCGTCAGAATGCATTTTCGTCCGAATTTCAGCTATTTTCGTTTTCGTTTTGACAAACGATAACGAAAGCACAAAATCCGAAAAACGAAAGATCCGACATAAATAAATGCTTTATTTTCGTTTTCATTGTTACAACAGTTGGATATAGAATAGGAGATTCGACATGACTCTGACGATAACAATCTGTCTATAGAACCTGTGGTCGAATGTGCTTAACCTTACCTCTATTAGTCCAAGATTATATAGAGAAAATATTCGACAGAGAAAAAAGATTTGACAGAGAGAAAAGATTCTGCAAGTTACTGTCCTAAAAAGTGTTTGGGGACCCGGGTCCTGCCCCAGGGGACATGTATCAATGCAAAAAAAAGTTTTAAAAACGGCCGTTTTTTCGGGAGCAGTGATTTTAATAATGATTAAAGTGAAACAATAAAAGTGTAATATTCCTTTAAATTTCGTAGGGGGGGGTTGTCTATAGTATGCCTGTGAAGGGGCGCATGTTTCCCGTGCTTAGAATTGTCCCTGCACAAAGTGTCATTTATGCAGGAAAAAAAGTCCTTTAAAATCACTCGCAGCTATTATGAATTGTCGGCTCCCGTAATACAGAGAACACTCATTGAAAGTCATTGATAAAAAAATAAATAAATAAATAAATAAAAAAGCGTGGGGGTCCCCCAAATTCAATTTCCCGGCCCTTCAGGTCTGGTATGGATATTAAGGGGAACCCTGCCTCAAATTTAAGAAAAAATTTGACGTGGGGTTCCCCCTAAATATCCATAACCAGACCCTTCAGGTCTGGTATGGATATTAAGGGGAACCCCGCATCAAATTTAAAAAAAATTTGACATGGGGTTCCCCCTAAAAATCCATACCAGACCCTTTATCCGAGCACGCAACCTGGCAGGCCGCAGGAAAAGAGGGGGGGACGAGAGAGCGGCCCCCCCTCCCTCCTGAACCGTACCAGGCCACATGCCCTCAACATTGGGAGGATGCTTTGGGGGTCCGTGACCCCTCAAAGCACCTTGTCCCCATGTTGATGAGGACAAGGGCCTCATCCCCACAACCCTGGCCGGTGGTTGTGGAGGTCTGCGGGCGGGGGGCTTATCAGAATCTGGAAGCCCCCTTTAACAAGGGGACCCCCAGATCCCGGCCCCCCCCCTGTTTGAAATGGTAAGGGGGTACAAAAGTACCCCTACCATTTCACAAAGAAAGTGTAAAAAATGGTTAAATAAAACAAACACACTTTTGAAAAATTCCTTTATTAAAAATAAAAAAAAGATTCCAGCGGCGGTAATCCACTCTTGCTATCCAGCGACGGACGGTCAGCTCTCCATCGATGTCTAATGTCATCCAGCGCAGCGCAGCATCCTTCTTCTGTCTCCGTGGAGGAGACACTACAGACATTCCGACGGCTTGACGTTTCTTATATAGGGTGGGCGGGGCCACCCGTCACCTGACCCCGCCCCCCACTGACGCAAGGGGAAACCCGGGGTTCCCTGTGACGTAGGGGTGACCCGCACCCCTCTGATGTAACACAGGCAGGTTTCCGTTACATCAGAGGGGGGCGTCACGGGGAACCCCGGGTTTCCCCTTGCGTCAGAGGGGGGCGGGGTCAGGTGACGGGTGGCCCCGCCCTCCGTATATAAGAAACGTCAGCGCCGGAATGCCTCCAGTGTCTCCGTGGAGGAGACAGAAGAAGGATGCTGCGCTGCGCTGGATGACATTAGACATCGATGGAGAGCTGACCGTCCGTCGCTGGATAGCAAGAGTGGATTACCGCCGCTGGAATCTTTTTTTTATTTTTAATAAAGGAATTTTTCAAAAGTGTGTTTGTTTTATTTAAACATTTTTTACACTTTCTTTGTGAAATGGTAGGGGTACTTTTGTACCCCCTTACCATTTCAAACAGGGGGGGGCCGGGATCTGGGGGTCCCCTTGTTAAAGGGGGCTTCCAGATTCTGATAAGCCCCCCGCCCGCAGACCTCCACAACCACTGGCCAGGGTTGTGGGGATGAGGCCCTTGTCCTCATCAACATGGGGACAAGGTGCTTTGAGGGGTCACAGACCCCCAAAGCATCCTCCCAATGTTGAGGGCATGTGGCCTGGTACGGTTCAGGAGGGAGGGGGGGCCGCTCTCTCGTCCCCCCCTCTTTTCCTGCGGCCTGCCAGGTTGCGTGCTCGGATAAAGGGTCTGGTATGGATTTTTAGGGGGAACCCCACGTCAATTTTTTTTTTAATTTGACGCGGGGTTCCCCTTAATATCCATACCAGACCTGAAGGGTCTGGTTATGGATATTTAGGGGGAACCCCACGTCAAATTTTTTCTTAAATTTGAGGCAGGGTTCTCCTTAATATCCATACCAGACCTGAAGGGCCTGGTAATTGAATTTGGGGGACCCCCACGCTTTTTTTTTTATTTATTTATTTATTTATTTATTTTTTTATCAATGACTTTCAATGAGCGTTCTCTGTATTACGGGAGCCGACAATTCATTATAGCTGCGAGTGATTTTAAAGGACTTTTTTTCCTGCATAAATGACACTTTGTGCAGGGACAATTCTAAGCACGGGAAACATGCGCCCCTTCACAGGCATACTATAGACAACCCCCCCCCTACGAAATTTAAAGGAATATTACACTTTTATTGTTTCACTTTAATCATTATTAAAATCACTGCTCCCGAAAAAACGGCCGTTTTTAAAACTTTTTTTTGCATTGATACATGTCCCCTGGGGCAGGACCCGGGTCCCCAAACACTTTTTAGGACAGTAACTTGCAAATTAGCCTTTAAAATTAGCACTTTAGATTTTGAACGTTGGAGTCCCATAGACTTTAATAGGGTTCTAAAGTATGCTATATAGTTAGCTCCGTCGAATCTTCTTTATACATTCGACAGACACCATAAGCCTTCCAAGACAGATTCGACCGTAATTCATGTGGATTTTCGGACGAATGCAATTTTTGAACGAAAAACGAAATAAATAAAAACGAATTTCGGGAGTAACTAAATAAATTAAGTTTTCAGACGAAAACGAAATTCCGAAACGAAATATTTTACTCTGCACATGTCTAGATGTCATATCATTAAGGTACATAGTATAAGTAGCAATACCATACTACTTTTTACTATCTTTCCGGTATGGTAAAGTACAGAAAGCTCAATGCCCCTTAATGGATTAATGGATTATATTCTATATCTGCAACCACATGGCTGGGATCAATTAACATATAATACAAATGGTATATAGTGGATATTGTAATATCACTACTGTATTTCATGAGCAAAAAGGATTCACATATAAAGACATTTGTGCTTAGAAAGATATTTTCATTGATCAGGGGTAAAAAGCAAATCTTACATTATTGTTAGTAAGCATAAATAAATGTTCAGTACATACAATGTGTAACAGAATTAATTAAACACATTGCTTATCTTGGGGAAAATCTAATCAAAGGAAAATAGGATCATTATGAAGGTAATATATTTCATTACATGGTAATAGTCAGTTGGGATAGATTTCTTTGCCAAAACATTAGATTGAGAACTTTAGGGAAAAATAGCACCCCAGAGACACTAGGAAAACAAAAAGACACTCGATACATAAATATATTCAAATAGAAATTTATGTCAGTTTATTAATGGCATCACTTAAAAAGATAACGCTTAATTAAGTAATTAACAACATAATTAACTCAGCACTTAATTTGCTTACTTGAGTTCACTTGAATTCCCCAGATCAGATTTAATGAACTTTTACTGTAATTCCTGATTAGCTATGTAAATTCTACAGTATTGGTGTTAGTCATCTTTCAAAAAATAAGTAAAAACAATAATATATTAGAGAACGTGAAAGTTTTTTTTAGATTTCATTTGATTTAAACCAGCAGCTAATGCCCTTCTTTATTAAGAGGCACAAAAATGCAGTGAATGTTGCAAGTGTTAGAGGTATGTGAATGTAAAAACCCTATGCCATTCATGGCTGCAAGCTGAAGATTTGTCTCCCAGGACCTTCTGCTTTTTGCAGTCAATTCCCAGCAGGGGCCCTAAAGCCTCTGAAGGAAACACAGTACAATATGAAAATAAGTCTATAGTATGAACATTGTTTTCTGCAATAAATATAAAAGAGCAGTATGAAGGATTTACGAAATGTAAGATCTAGGTTACATGTATTATTTATTAAATATTTTGCCTTTTTATTCAACAAATTTATATGGTTTCAATATGTCTTGCAGTGCTTTACAAATTACATAGTGGTTGATTTACTAAAGTGAAATAGGTTGTTCACTTTGCAAGGGAAGTTTCACCTTGTAAGGGAATTTCCCCCAGAGATTGGTAACTTAAAATTTGGTTAAATTCCACTTTGCAAACAATGCCTAATCATATGCAAGGAAAAATAATTGCTTGCACATATTTGAATGATGGAAGGCAGCAGATCCTCATGTCATTCACTTAGCTCTGGGAATAATTCCCATACAAAGTGGAGCTTCCCTTCCAAAGTGAACAGACTCTTTGCCTTTAGTAAATCAACAGCATATAATTGTGCAAATCATTCTCTGCCATTGAGGATCTTAAGCCTATAGTCTTTCCACAGTTTCACAAACATTCACACGCATTCCTGGACCAGTTTGTTTAGAAGACAGTTTAAAGTGTTTGTTAACCCAGCATTTCATATTCCTGATATGTAAAAACAAAGATAGAAGTGTAGCTGAAGTAAACTGTATGACATTTAATTAAACGAGGCATAAAAGCACTTATATCTTGGTAAGTGAAGTGAAGCACATGGAGGAGTCCTGTGGGGTGAGTCTCTGTGCTGGCTGAGTTGCTGTGGTGGTTCGATAGCCTTTTCTCCTGTGGGAGCGCCGATCATCAGCTTGGTGTGTTGAGGCTGATACAGGAAGAGGGTCTGGAACGCACACATGGACCGCAGCATCGTCTGATGTCACTGTGTATGATGCGTCGCGGACATACACTGACCTACCTACCTAACATGCACTGACCTACCTGACATACATACACTGACCTACCTACCTGACATGCACTGACATATCTGACATGCAGTGACCTACCTGACATACATACACTGACCTACATGACATGCACTGACCTACCTGACACATATACACTGACCTACCTGACACACATACACTGACATACGTGACACACACTGACCTACCTGACATACAAGCAATGACCTACATGACACGCACTGACCTACCTGACATACATACACTGACCTACCTGACATACACTGACCTACCTAACATACATACACTAACGTACACTGACCTACCTGACATACATTCACTGACGTTAGTGACAAACACTGACCTACCTGACCAGGAGACTTCATGTGTTCTGCAGCAGCAGCTCAGCCATGGTGTGCGGTGCATGCCCATCACCAAAGCAGGCAGGGAGAGGAGAGCCGATTGCTGAGCGGGGATCTCCCAGTGGCACGGCAACTACATTGTAATTCCCGTCTTCTGGAGCCTGCAGCGCCTATGATGGACGTCACATGTCCCGCCGTCCTGCCATTGGACCAGTGGTACCCATCATAGGCACTGCAGGCTCCAGAAGGCTGTACCTGCTTTGTGACTCGGCCGCACTCGGTGGCACTCGGCGGTGCTCTGCATCAGATCGGTCCCCACTCAGTGGTGCCCGGGGCTATTAATATAACCTTGCCCACTCGAGACCCAGGGCTTTTGGGGACCCACTCGGGCACCGACACCACTGCGCCACTGGATCAGACTTGTCCTGGTACACCCCTCCCTGCACAGCCATTCACTGGGAAGCTCAGTGTGCTGCTGTTTCTCCCCCCCCCCAGCTATTATGCAGCTGACAACAGAGATTATTTTATCACGTATAAAAGGGGGAAAAAATGCATTTATAATTTTTGTTATATCTATACACAAATGTTTTGCCTTTCATTTCTGTGTTAAACTTACTGGGTTGTTTTACAAGGTGATCATTTACAATCATTTTAACTAATAATATTTATTTAACTTGTGATTGGAAACAAAAGCATCTAGGGGAACCACACCGAAACACAAGCAGAAATCAATTTTCCATGTAAAACTGCGGAAATTACTGGTATGAGAGCATGTACCATTATAAATGTCATTAAAGAACTATTCCAGGCAGGTGGAAAAATCAATCAGTGATCTACTAATATTACTTCGGAAACACTGCAACAGTGGTGAAGTTTCTGCATATATGGGTTATACGCCACCTATAGGTGAACGGACACTGGTACACCCAAAAAACCGAAAGTTCCCCTCCCTATATAACCCCTCCCATACCGGGAGTACCTCTGTTTTTTCGCCAGGGTCTAAGGTGTTGGTCACGGTTGATGAAGTGCTAAGAGTGCTCCACTAAGAAATCCCTGATGAGATCAAAGGGCTGTGCAATCGGATCCGTCCAAAGTGCCTGAAAACCAAAATGGATGGTACCTGGGCCTCGTTGAAGAATAAGCAGGGTTTCTGCTTGTAATGCATTCTCTTTTGAGAGCTGGACCCTGGGATCCGGCACCTTGGTCATGTTTATACAACCAAAGTGTTCTCCGGCAGGGTGCTGTACAGGTCCAAGGGAGTGCACCCATAAAGGACCCGGTCCTTGAAGGGCTTTCCTGACATGGCCCGCCATGATGGGTGAAGGCTAGATCTGTCTGTGATAATCTCTAGCAGTCCTGCGACAGGACGGGTAAGTCAGAAAGAACCCAAGGAATGTATATATATATATATGATTCACTTTTGGACTTTTTTGTGTGAGTATGCGATGCCTTGCCTGTGTTTTGCCTCTAGAGGGTGTAGAAGCAACATACCTGGCATCCAACATTCCATGCTTCCCCTGTGTTTATGCTCACTGTCAGAAAACGCTTCTGCAGACAGCATTGCTCCCTCTCCACTCTGTCAGCCTGTCAGCCATCAGTAGGGGTTTTGGGGGGACCATCTGCCTTCAGCAAGCGGTCAGGTTCCCCCCTGCTGAGACCCCTTGCCCCCCCCTCGATCCTTCACCATCATGGGACTGGCCTACTCGAGCGCGTGCAAAGTTCCTTTTTGGGGGGCAGAGCCTTAAAGCGGGGCCATGGCTTAGACGCTGCCGGCGTGCATGTGATACACGGCGCAGGTGCAAGGCTTACCTGCTTTAAAAGATTTTCACTCTGAAAGAGTCTGGTTGGCTGACGGAGGGACACAGAGCATACAAGGGCATGTAAGCTGTATGGGTGTTTGGATACAGGCATTTTTAAGGGGCACGTTTTACTTAGCATTTATAGCGGCATATATTCATTTGCTGGACTAAAGCTCGGCAGTAGATGCACTGTGTTAGTACCTCTGCCTTTTGTGCATAGGACTATGTCTTTCCCTAAAAGGGGGAATACAACATGGGGGAGCGCAAGGTGGCTGCGGTCAGAGTCTGAGGCTCCTAGTCGCACATCCACAGGTCAATCCTCCCCTGAAAGACCTGGAGCATCTAGCCAGTCTGAGCCACCTTGTCTCTCAGGCATTGTAGCTACCTCCAGCATTTCAGCCTCTGCATACATCACTAAAGATAATCTGGCTTTGGCTTTGGCTCTGGCTGATGTGGAAGGGTAATTAGCTGATATGCTCGCATCTTCCTCCCAGGAGGGTAGAAAATGTGGCAGATCCCCTTCTCCTGCCCTCGGCCTTCCAGTATTGGAACCAGAATGGGCAGGAGATATTGGGGTACCTTTAGGGGATCAGGCAGAAATAGGTTCAGATGACTCCTCTTCTGAAGGTGCAGCATCTGAGAACCTTTCTCTCTCAACTTCACAATCTCAGAAATTGCTAATCCAATCCCTTATGGAGATGGTCCATTCTGAATATAAGTTGCCCTCTGCAGAGGTGGATGATGTTTCCTTCTCCTTCTTGGCTTCGCTAAAACCCCCACAGGGTTCACATGCTTTCCCTATGCACCTGTTACTGGAGCAACTGATTTATGCTGATTGGGATCACCCAGATAATCAGTTTTCTCCTCCTAAGAAGTTCTCTCTTCTCTATCCTATGGAGAAAAAGTTTACAAAGAGGTGGGATTTGTCAGTAGTAGATGCTGCTATCTCCTCTGTGAACAGGAGTTTAACTTGTCCAGTGGACAACGTACAGGTATTTGGAGATCCAGCTGATAAGAAATTGAAATCTCTGCTTAAAGCCTCATTTGCTGTAGCACAACCTTCAGTAGCAGCAAAAGGCATTTGTCAATCCCTTAGGGATTCATTCAAGTAGGTTATTAAAGGACTCCCTGCTCAAACTGAAGAGGCCCAAAGTTTAGCTGAGCTACCTAGGGCTTTATGCTTTGCAGTGGAAGCTATCAAGGATTCTATCCATCTGACGTCTTGCCTTGTGCTCATACATAGTTACATAGTTAGTCAGGTTGAAAAAAGACACAAGTCCATCCAATTCAAATACAAAAAAAATAAAAAAATAAAAATGAATAATAATAATAATAATAATATCATACAATCCCATATACCCAATTCTATACCCACAGTTGATCCAGAGGAAGGCAAAAAACCCCAGCAGATCATGATCCAATTTGCTAAAGCAGGGAAAAAAATTCCTTCCTTTTTCCCAGGATCAACTTTACCTATAAATCTTAGTACCAGTTATATTCTGTACACTTAGGAAATAATCCTGGCCCTTCTTAAAGCAATCCACTGAGCTGGCCAGAACCACCTCTGCAGGGAGTCTATTCCACATTTTCATAGCTCTTACTGTGAAGAAACCTTTCCGTATTTGGAGATGAAATCTCTTTTCCTCTAGACGTAAAGAGTGCCCCCTTGTCCTCTTTGTTGACGGTAAAGTGAATAACTCGACACCAAGTTCACTATATGGACCCCTTATACAGTGCCTTGCGAAAGTATTCGGCCCCCTTGAACTTTTCAACCTTTTGCCACATTTCAGGCTTCAAACATAAAGATATAACATTTTTATTTTTTGTGAAGAATCACCAACAAGTGGGACACAATTGTGAAGTGGAACTAAAACTATTGGATTTTTGAAACTTTTTTAACTAATAAAAAAATGAAAAGTGGGGCGTGCAAAATTATTCGGCCCCTTGCGTTAATACTTTGTAGAGCCACCTTTTGCTGCGATTACAGCTGCAAGTCGCTTGGGGTAGGTCTCTATCAGTTTTGCACATCGAGAGACTGAAATTCTTGCCCATTCTTCCTTGTAAAACAGCTCGAGCTCAGTGAGGTTGGATGGAGAGCGTTTGTGAACAGCAGTTTTCAGCTCTTTCCACAGATTCTCGATTGGATTCAGATCTGGACTTTGACTTGGCCATTCTAACACCTGGATACGTTTATTTGTGAACCATTCCTTTGCAGGTTTTCATCCAGAATAGTCCTTTATTTGGCTACATCCATCTTCCCCTCAATTTTAACCATCTTCCCTGTCCCTGCTGAAGAAAAGCAGGCCCAAACCATGATGCTGCCACCACCATGTTTGACAGTGGGGATGGTGTGTTGAGGGTGATGAGCTGTGTTGCTTTTACGCCAAACATATCGTTTTGCATTGTGGGCAAAAAGTTCGATTTTGGTTTCATCTGACCAGAGCACCTTCTTCCACATGTTTGGTGTGTCTCCCAGGTGGCTTGTGGCAAACTTTAGACAAGACTTTTTATGGATATCTTTGAGAAATGGCTTTCTTCTTGCCACTCTTCCATAAAGGCCAGATTTGTGCAGTGTACGACTGATTGTTGTCCTATGGACAGACTCTCCCACCTCAGCTGTAGTTCTCTGCAGTTCATCCAGAGTGATCATGGGCCTCTTGGCTGCATCTCTGATCAGTCTTCTCCTTGTCTGAGCTGAAAGTTTGAAAATGATATCTCTCTCTCTGGAGTCCATACCTCTCTTAATACAGGAAAGGACTTTGCTCGCTTTGGAAACCGCAGCTCGGCATTGCATGCTATTATTGAGCTTATGATCTACCAAAACCCCCAGATCCTTCTCCACTATGGATTCCCCCAGTTGTACTCCCCCTAAAATGTATGATGCATGCATATTCTTAGCCCCCAAGTGCATAACTTTACATTTCTCAACATTAAACCTCATCTGCCACATAGTCGCCCAATTAGACAGAGCATTGAGGTTGGCTTCATAGTTTCATAGTTAGTAAGGTTGAATAAAGACACCAGTCCATCCAGTTCAACCTGAGTGAGTGTCTACAATTGTCCCTATCCCTGTACATTGCACACTCACATTGGTCCCTACCCTAAATGAGCCCACAATCCAAGGTCCCCATTCATATACTAGGGCCAATTTTGGACAGAAGCCAATTAACCTACCTGCATGTCTTTGGATTGCGGGAGGAAACCGGAGTACCTAAAGGAAACCCACGCAGGCACAGGGAGAACATGCAAACTCCAGGCAGGTAATGTCGTGGTTGGGATTCAAACCAGTGACCCTTCTTTACTGCTAGGTGAGAGTGCTAACCACTGCACCACTGTGCCGCCGGCTTGTAAATTGGAGACATCCTGTAAGGACGTTATTCCACTGCATAGCTTGGTTTCATCTGCAAAGACGGAAATTTTACTTTTGATCCCAGACCCAATATCATTTATAAAGATATTAAAAAGTAAGGGTCCCAGCACTGAACCTTGGGGTACACCACTGATAACCTTAGACCATTCAGAGTAAGAATCATTAACCACTTTTCTCTGAATTCTGTCTTTTAGCCAGTTTTCTATCCATTTACAAACTGATATTTCGAAACCTGTAGACTTTACCTTACACATGAGCTGTGTATGCGGAACTGTATTGAATGCTTTTGCAAAATCCAAGTATACCCTGTCCACCGCCACCCCTTTGTCCAAGGTTTTACTTACCACCTCATAAAAAGAAATCAGGTTTGTTTGACAACTTCTGTCTTTCATGAATCCATGCTGTCTGTTGCTTAAAATATTTTTTTCCTGCAAGAACTCGTCTATGTGGTCTTTTATTAATCCCTCCAGTATCTTCCCAACTATAGAAGTTAAACTAACAGGTATATAGTTACTTGGTAAAGACTTTGTTCCCTTTTTGAATATAGGCACCACATTGGCCCTGCGCCAATCCAGTGGTACTATTCCTGTCATTAATGAGTCCCTAAAAACTAGATATCATGGCTTTGAAATTACAGAGCTCAATTCTTTTAGGATCTGTGGGTGGATGCCATCAGGTCCAGGTGCTTTATCCACCTTTATTCTGTCCAAATATTTCTGGACCATATCACTTTTGAGCCATTGTGGATTTGGGGCTGTGTCACTACCACCCCCATTATGGACATGAACTCCCCCATGCTCCTATGTATACACAGAGCTGAAGAAAGTATTTAATAAGTTAGCCTTCTCTTTGTTCCCAGTCACCCACTCCAGATTATTTTGTAAAGGGCTTACATGCTCAGACTTGACCTTTTTACTATTAATATATTTGAAGAATTTTTTGGGGTTTGTCCTACTATCTTTTGCAATCTGTCTTTCATTTTGAATTTTTGCATCCTTGATTTCCTTTTTACATATTCAGTTATATCCTTTGTAACATTTAAATGACACTAGCGTTCCTTCATTTTTATATTTTTTTAAATGCTCTTTTTTTATAGTTTATAGCTTTTTTAACTTTGGCCGTGAGCCACATCAGTTTTATTTTTAGCCTTTTAAACTTATTGCCCATGGGAATATACTTTGCAGTGAGATCACAAACAGTCTTTTTGAAGAATTCCCATTTCTGTTCTGTGCCCATTGATGCCAATATTCTCTCCCAGTCTAGGTCCTGGAGAGCAGCCCTCATCCTTGGAAAAAATGCTCTCTTGAAATTAAATGTTTTTATCTTTCCCGTATGTGATTTTTGCTTACAGCTAATATCAAATGAAATCATGTTATGGTCACTGCTACCCAGGTATTCCTTTATTTGAACATTAGTAATACGTTCTGCATGGTTTGATATTACCAGGTCCAACAGAGCATCATTCCTAGTTGGGGCCTCAATAAACTGGACCATAAAATTATCCTGTAATAGGTTTATAAATGTTTGCCCTTTAACTGTCCCAGCAGTGCCATTACTCCAGTCAATTTCTGGGTTAAAATCCCCCATTATTATCACTGTTCCAGCCCTTGCAGCCCTTTCTATCTGTGCAAGGAGCTGAGTCTCCACCTCCTCATTAACATTGGGTGGTCTATAACAAACTCCAATGATTAACTATGAACTACGCACATCTGTATGCAGTTCCACCCATAATGCTTCAGACTCATCACACTCTCTGCCCACCATGTCCTCTTTCTCACTAGCTTTGAGATCACTTCTCACATACAGACAGATCCCTCCACCTTTCCTTTTTACTCTGTCTTTCCGAAAGAGTGCATAGCCAGGAATATTAATAGCCCAATCATGTGAGGAATGAAGCCAAGTTTCAGCAATACTGATTGCATATGTTGATACATATGCGTATGATTCTGTGGCTTAAGAACTGGTCAGCCAAGTTACCATGCAAAAGGCTCTTGGCTGGGTTTCACTTTCATGGAGAAAGGTTGTTTGGGGAAGATTTGGATAAATACATCCAAAAGATTACCCTGCCAGTTAACAAAAAAGAATAGACGTCCTTCTTTCAAACATGCTTCCCCTCTGATCCCTGGGCCAACAGCCTCCAGGCAGTCTTGACGGCCTCCACCGTCAGGGGTAAAGAGTAAGCCTCATAACCAAGCACAGGGCTAGAAAAAGCCCTGGGGTCAGAAGTCCACAAAAGAGTCCCAAGGCTTCCTTGTGAAGGGCGCACCCCGCTCGATTGAGTGGGGGGAAGACTTCAGTGGTTTTCAGAAACTTGGCAAGAGGAAAATTAGTCCTCTCTGTGGTAGCTCTAGGCTACAAACTAGAGTTTCCACCATCTCGTTTTCTATGATCATATGTTCCCAAGGACCCAGTAAAGAAAAAGTCCTTATTTCTGGCACTGGACCGATTAATGTCTCAGGGAGTAATAATGGAGGTCCCCTCAAAAGAGAGGGACAAGGGGTTTTATTCAAATCTCTTTACGGCGCGCGATTTTGCCGCAATTTTTTATTGCGAATTTTTTGCCATGACTTGAAGCAATGCCTGTGTATTCTTGAGGTCTATGGACCTCAAGTCACATCAAAGTGGGACCAAAGTAGTGCAGGGACTACTTTGAAATCGCTGCGTCTTTAAGTCGCACAGATATGAACAGTACTCATTGGAAATCATGGGGTATGAGATGTCATGCGACTTTTCAGTCCCAAATCACATGAAAAGTCTCACTAGTGGAAACCTAGCCTAAGGGGCCAAGGTATATCAGTAATGGCATACCTAGATGACCCACTACTGGTAGATCTGTCAATAGCACAGTTAAACCATGGGGCGTCCAGAACAGTCAGTAAATTGGGACACCTGGGTTGGATTCTCAATCTAGAAAAATCATCCTTATGGCCAGTAAGAAGGCTGGAGTATTTGAGCCTGGTAATAGACACAACCCAGGAAAGACTGTTTTTGCCTCAGGCAAAAGTCAATGCTCTAAGGGAGCTGGTCCAGGCGGTCAAAGCAAGGAAAGGTCCTTCCCTTCGCCTTTGCATGAGATTACTAGGGAAGATGGTAGCTTCTTTTGAAGCGGTTCCCTATGCCCAGTTTCATTCAAGACGGTTGCAACACATTATTCTGTCTGCTTGGAACAATCAGATCCAAGCCTTGGATTATCCAATGAATCTGGCCCCAAAAGTACGCCAGAATCCCAGTTGGTGGTGTTAACCAGGAATTTACAGAAAGGAAAATCCTACATTCCAGTTTCCTGGAGAGTAGTAACAATGGATGTCAGCCTATGGGGCTGGGGAGCAGTTCCAGAAGAGGCCACTGTTCAAGGGAAGTGTTCAGAGTACGAGAAGACCTTGCCCATCAATATCCTAGAGATTTGGGCAGTACGTCTGGCTCTAATAGCTTGGACATCCAGGTTGCAGAACTCTCCTGTCAGGATTCAATCCGACAATGCCACAGCAGTGGCCTATATCAATCACCAAGGGGGCACCAGAAGCCACGCAGCCCAATGGGAGATGGACCATATTCTGTCTTGGGCAGAGAAACATGTTCCTTGCCTATCTGCAGTCTACATTCCTGGAGTGGAAAATTGGCAGGCAGATTTCTTGAGCCATCAACAGTTTTTGCCGGGAGAATGGTCTCTACATCCCAATGTATTTTTTTGCCATATACCAAAGATGGGGTATGCCAGACGTAGATCTATTGGCGTCCAGGTTCAACAAAAAGTTGCACAACTTTAAGGCGAGAACAAGGGATCCACTTGCACTCAGAATAGATGCGTTAGTGACCCCATGGGATCAGTTTTCACTGATTTATGCATTCCCTCCAGTTCAGCTACTACCACGGCTGTTCCACAGGATCAGGGAAGAAGGGAAACTAGTAATTTTAGTAGCCCCGGCATGGCCTAGAAGACCCTGGTATGCAGGGATTGTGAAAATGGCAGTAGGGTAGTCATGGACTCATCCATCTCGTCCCTACCTGCTGCCACAGAGACCAGTATTCCATCCAGCCTTGCAATTGCTAAATTTAACTATGCGGCTATTGAAGCTTTCAGGTTCAGTAGTAACCACCCTGATTAATGCCAGAAAGCCAGCTTCCAGGACCATTTATTACAGGGTGTGGGAGGCCTATGTCGCTTGGTGTGAAACCAAGGGTTGGCATCCTCAAAAGTATTTCATAGGAAGAATTCTGGCCTTTCTACAGTTAGGAGTAGAAATGAACCTGGCCTTGGGTACAATCAAGGGTTAGATTTCGGCCTTGGCAGTGTTTTTCCAAAGGCCGCTTGCTTCTCATTCTTTAGTCTGGGCATTCATACAAGGGATAACTCGGATAACTCTGCCAGTTAGAGCACCCTTGTGCCCATGGGATTTGAATCTGGTTTTATCAGTGTTGCAAAGACAACTCTTTGAACCTATTCGTAATATTCCTTTGCTCCTTCTGACAAGGAAATTGGTATTCCAAGTTGCGGTAACCTCCACAAGAAGAGTTTCAGAGTTGGCTGCTTTCTCCTGTAAGGAGCCATACTTAATCATTCATAAGCATAAGGTGGTGCTTTGTCCTCACCCAACCTTTTTACCAAAGGTAGTGTCTGGTTTTCATCTGAATCAAGATGTTTCCCTACCTTCCTTTTTCCAGAACCTTGTTCTGCAGAAGAAAAAACAATTGCATTCTCTCGAAGTAGTGAGAGCAGTGTGAAAGCAACAGCTCAGATACATAAAACTGATGTTTTGTTTGTGTTGCCAGAAGGGCCTAGAAAGGGCCAGGCAGCATCGAAATCAACTATTGCTAAGTGGATTCATCAGGTGATTAGTCAGGCTTATGGTCTGAAAAGAAAGGTTCCTCCTCTACCCAGGCAGTCAGTGCTTCATGGGCAATGCATCACCAAGCCTCTGTGCCTCAGATTTGGCTGTGGCTGTTTTGCTTAGTGTCTCCCTCCCACAGGTGGCATTGCTTTGGGACATCCCACATAGTTATTACTATGGTTCTCTGTGTCCCGTGATGTACGATAAAGAAAATAGTATTTTTATAACAGCGTACCTGTAAAATCCTTTTCTTGGAGTGCATCATGGGACACAGAGGTCCCGCCCCTCTTCTTGGGATAAGTATATATTGCTTTGTTACAAAAACTGAGGTACTCCCGGTGTGGAAGGGGTTATATAGGGAGGGAGACTTCCATTTTTTTGGGTGTACCAGTGTCCATTCACCTTTAGGTGGCGTATAACCCACATAGTTATTACTGTGGTGCACTGTGTCCCATGATGTACTCCAAGAAAAGGATTTTACAGGCAAGCTGTTATAAAAATCCTATTTGTTTGAGTTTACAGCACAAATGTGCTGGGGCTACACTGTTTGGTTTTGGAAAAAAAAGACTATTGTTCCAGACAGGCCATACAGTGAATATTCCTGGAGCCCCATAGGGTTAAGTAACTACATCCTATTAGGAGAATACTCAACATTGGGGCACTAAAAATTACATTTATATTTTAAACCAAGCACACTGTGAGTCTGATTTACTAAAGAATGTGGGAATATTTCCATACATTGATTGTGCAAAGATGAGAAAATGTTATAATTGCTGATGCTGAATTGACTGTGTGCCTGCTTTTTTTGCACAAACACAGACTAGAGTGTATACATGCAGAATTTATTAATATACAGTATCTCACAAAAGTGAGTACACCCCTCACATTTTTGTAAATATTTTATTAAATCTTTTCATGTGACAACACTGAAGAAATGACACTTTGCTACAATGTAAATTAGTGAGTGTATACCTTGTATAACAGTGTAAATTTGCTGTCCCCTCAAAATAACTGTAAACACAGCCATTAATGTCTAAACCGCTGGCAACAAAGGTGAGTACACCCCTAGGTGAAAATGTCCAAATTGGGCACAATTAGCCAATTACCCTCCCCGGTGTCATGCGACTCGTTAGTGTTAAAACGGTTCAGGTGTGAATGGGGAGCAGGTGTGTTAAATTTGGTGTTACTGTTCTCACTCTCTCATACTGGCCACTGGAAGTTTAACATGGCACCTCATGGCAAATAACTCTCTGAGGATCTGAAAGAAAGAATTTATGCTCTACTTAAAGATGGCCTAGGCTATAAGAAGATTGCCAAGACCCTGAAACAAAACTGCCGCATGGTGGCCAAGGCCATACAGCGGCTTAACAGGACAGGTTCCTCTCAGGACAGGCCTCGCTTGTTCAAAAAGTTAAGTGCACGTGCTCAGCGTCATATACAGAATTTGTTTTTGGGAAATAGACGTATGAGTGCTGCCAGCATTTCTGCCGAGGTTGAAGGGGTTCGGGGACAGCCTGTCAGTGCTCATACCATACGTCGCACACTGAATCAAGTTGGTCTGCATGGCTTTCGTCCCAGAAGGAAACCTCTTCTAAAGATGATGCACAGGAAAGCCTGCAAACAGTTTGTTGAAGATAAGCAGACTAAGGACATGGATTACTGGAACCATGTCCTGTGGTCTGATGAGACCAAGATAAACTTATTTGGTTCAGATGGTATCAGAAGTACAAAGACAAGTATTTATTGCCTACAGTCAAGCATGGGGGTGGGAGTGTCATGGTCTGAGGCTGCATGAGTGCTGCCGGCACTGGGGAGCTACAGTTCATTGAGGGAATTAATGCCAACATGTACTATGACATACTGAAGCAGAGCACGATCCCCTCCTTTTGGAGACCGGGCCGCAGGGCAATTTTCCAACATGATAACAAACCCAAACACGCCTTCAAGATGACCACTGCCTTGCTAAAGAAGCTGAGGGTAAAGGTGATGGACTGGTCAAGCATGTCTCCAGATCTAAACTCTTTTGAGTATCTGTGTGGCATCCTCAAACAGAAGGTGGAGGAGCGCAAGACCTCTAACATTCACCAGCTCTGTGATGTCATCATGGAGGAGTGGAAGAGAAAGAGGACTCACTTTTGTGAGATACTGTACATGGTTTGCTATGAAATGAATGCTGCAGTGTCCACATGTAAGCTAACTAAGCTACAACATGCCTAATATTAAAACAGTGATTTTCTCTAATGATCCCAATATTTATCTGTCTAAACACTGTTTTAATTTATTAAGTGTGCATACAATGTATGGATAAAACAGCATCAAGTGCATACAGCTATCATCAAAAATCATTTGGATGAGATCCACCCAGATGCCTAATTGACAGCTGGCTTTGGCTCCCAGTGCGTGGCTGACAGTCGGAGCTAGTTGCACCAGGCCCCCTCTCCACCCTTGTTCCCAAGTGAATGATGGAGGCATAGAGCAGAGAGTGATAACTGACAGTCACCGCTTTCTGCTCAGAGCAGACGGAGAACTAAGCAATTAATGGTCATTTGATCCCTCAGTTCTCAGACATGGATCTGACGGGAGACGGCTGCAGCATCACACCGAACAGCAGCATGGAGGTAAGTATGTATGCTTGTTTTTTTTAATAACCCTAATCTTCTCCTTTAACGTGAACCCTCTCTTTTGCATTGTGCCAGGGATGGAGGCACATGACACCCAGTCACTGCCTCTCATTTAAAGTCCCATTTCCCCCCCCTTTCTTAACTAGTATACAGAGATGGAGGCACGCGGCTATTTATTTTATAGATTACATAGTTCATGCATGGTCCCATGCATTAGAAGGTTCCCCCTCCCTTGACAAGTTGTGGGGGTTTGTGGGGGTTGAGAGATCTATTCAACACATGTCTTTGACATAAATTTCATACATGTTTTTGACATAAATCACATATATGTTCTTGACATAAATTGCTAACAACACTCAGGTGACACCTCATGGCTGTTCTTTCCATATGTGACTGGATGCTGGAGACATTGGTGTTTTCACACATTTCCAGAAACTGTGATGCCCACCTAGTGCCTTCCTCTCCCCCTCATTTTCCCTTGTGCATGGGGGGGACTGGTGGGTGCTGAATGTGCATTGACGTTACGCCTTCCAGGCCATGCACATAGCGTCACTGGTGACACCTGGTGTCGGTGATGTGTCGAATACTGTCCCTCGTCGGATAGTGTCCACCATGTACTGCGCTTGCACAGTACGGAGGACAAGGAGACGCCGAAAGTCTCAGAAGATGAGCGGCGCCTGTGCTGTGAGTCCAGGTTCAAGCCCCGCCATCCAAGTGGACATAGAGTTACAATAAAAAATAGCAGAGGGAAGCGAGGCCGTGCCCGAAGCGTGGTGAGGGAAGCGAGGCCGTGCCCGAAGTGTGGCGAGCAAAGCGAGCCCGCGAGGGGCCCTGTTACTATATGCTACCGTGTGTCCACTTATATGGTGGGGCTTGCACCTGGACTGAGTGCGCAGGCGCCGTTCTTCTTCGGTGACTTTCGGAGTCTCCTTCTCCTCCGTACTGCGCAAGTGCTGCGCCTGCGCAGTATGGGGTGGACACTATCCGATGGCTGGACAGTTTGTTGACAAAACACCGGCGTGTTGTTTGGTCATCTGCGTACTACATGCACTTATGCCGCTTTTCCCCTTGCTGAATATGCTAGCATGGTGTTAGGGAGTGGCTCAGTGGCATGACAGCACTATAAATATCACTTCTAGGTTGAGCACTCACTTCCTGTTTCCTGCCTTGTTTGTTATACAACAAACTTGTTTGGATCATGCACTCTCGCCTAGGATTCAGGGATCATTTGGCTACACTATTCATGTTGGCTTTTTTGTTTCACTGGTTTTTCTTGGTGCATTTTTCCTACCTGTCACGGTCGTTCCACCACCCCGGTCACCCAAGTAAGACTTACCCGCAGGTTCCCGGTACGAGGGGATCGTCGGTGCCTTCGGACGCGGGTTGGCGCTAACGAACGCACGCGAGTGCACATAGTCCCCAACAGGCGCACGCGGGTGCGCGTTGACACGAGCGGGCGCACGCGGGCGCGCGACGAGCCGAACGGGCGTACGCGGGTACGCGGGGTCACGAACGGGAGCACGGTCACCCGCGGGGGTACGTAGACGTACCGTGCGACCGTTCTTGGCGCCCAGTTGCCTACTTAAGGGACCTGCTCCTGCTCCTCTGTGCTGTCCCGTCTGCAGCGTTCCCGTGACTCCTGCTATCTGTTCCTGTGTGTTTGTTCCTGATTCTGTACCCGGCCTGTTCCTGGACTTTGCCTGTTTGCCGCCTGCCTCCGACCCTTTGCCTGATTGACCACGCTTCTGCCTTCTGCCTTGTACCTCTGCTGCCCGATTGTTGCCGACCCAGCTCGTTCCTGACTACTTCTGCCAGTCCGCCTACGGACCTGCTCTGACTACTACTTCCGCAGCTCCTGCCTGTTCGCCTGTGCCAGCCGTCCAGCAGTTCCTGTCCAGCATCCTGCGCTGGTTGCACCTTCCGCTCCGGTCCACCATCTGCTCCGGTCTCTTCTACCAGCTGACCAGTCTGGCACTTGTGCCCTCCGGACTCCTGAATCCCTGTTCCCATCTCCAGGGGCTCTCGAGCCGGGGCTTACGAGGCGCCGCTCCCTGCACGCTTGGGCTCTCCAACCAGGTACGTGACACTACCACTTATTCCTTTGGTGAGAGCTACATGTTTTCTTTTATATTCTATTATCTACTGTGATTCCTCACCTGAGTTCACTTTTACTGACACCATGCTTTGGGCTCTGTCCTTTCTATATCATTAGACATGCATTAATCTACATTGATATATATATTTTATTACTCTACGCAGAGTGTCCTTTTGATACACACTGCATCACTTTTGCTTTCCAATGGAGATCCCACTCCCATGGTAGTCTATTCATTACTGCTTGCGTTGTCTTCTTGCCACTGGCCGTTGCCGTAGCTCCCGGAGATAAGTCCCAGGTTGTGTCTTTGGCTCCCAGCAACCCATTTGAAACTCACAGCTGACTTGTGAGTAGCCGGGGGGGGGGGGGGTTCCTCTCCCCTTTTCCTTCCCCTCTCTCTATTTTGTAACTAATTGTCAGATTACACATTACAATATACTGTATATGTATATATATATATATATATATATATATATATATATATATATATACACACACACACACACACACGCGCACACATACATATACATATATATATACTTGTATCTGAAAAAAAGTACATATATAGACACACACACATACCCTACATTGGCTTCTGATGAGTGGAAAGAGCTCACAAAATGCGTAGGGCCCCTTTTTTTAATTCTAAGCTATTACTACCATCAGACCATACCTACTTTTACAATCATGATTTATTATGTACTCTTTATATCACTTTGAGAGGTCTAGGTTAGCAACCAACACCACCCACACCACGATGGTGCAGCATTATCCATGTATATATTTGCACCATGTGTCACTAATGCGCAATACTATTTATTCACTGTATTTTGACTCAAGATGTGTATATGTACCAATAAACATTGATTTTCTTTCTATTGCCATATAGTCGTGTGCTTCATTTAAAGTCCCAAATTTTCCCTCTCTTTTACTTCTTTTTTTTTTTTTTTTTGCCACATTCGCGTATTTGTTCGAGAGACTTAGGTCACCTTAATGTTCCTCATGTTTCTTCTTAACTCCACATCATTGTGGCCTTATATTGCTTTTATTATCATTTCCTGCGGGGGCATTTTTATTATATTATAAAAAAAATTATTTTAATTTTTTTCCCCCCTCCCTTTAAATGCCAAAAATAAACATATTCTCATCAATTCCACATAGCTAACATCCCCCACCCTCTCTTTTACTTGTAAAAATAATAATAATAAACATGATATGCTTACCAACTCTGTGCAATGGTTTTGCACAGAGCAGCCCTAATCTTCCTCTTTTAGGGTCCCTCGACAACACTCTTGACTCCTCCTCTTTTCAGTGTGTAGCCTAAGAATCTACCTTTAGAACAACTTTAAGTTAAACGTTTGGGATTCTCTGTTTTCAGTATCTAATGTCATATTCCCAGTGAGAAGCCATTTTTTGACACAAAGGCATGGCCAGGATAGTTAAAAATGGATTCCCTAACCTACAGAAGCCATTTGAAGACCATTTTGCTCTTTAAAATCACCATAATTTTGCCTTCCTCATTTCAGCTACACTTCTCAAGATTTTATGCTGAAATGTTCCTGATGTTAAAACTCCCCATTTAATTTATCACCAATGAAGATCTTTTAATTCTTTGCAAGTCTCCCAACCTCATCTCTTAAAGTGGACAGCTAGTTTGATTTTTGGCAACCAGGGCCTGGACATGCAAAGGATCTTTCATTGTGTGGCTAGCCTACTATAATTATAATGAACAACAAAACTAGGGATGAGGTACGAGTTCAAGTCAGCCATGAATTCAGATGGAACGCTGCATGTTCCTGGTTTGTCGACCCACTGAACTAATGCAGGCTTTCACCATAGTAACCATAGCATATAGAATACACCCTGGCCTTTGAACTTAGAAAAGCTAATAAGTAGATTTGGATAAACCAGCCCCCCTCACTATAAAAGGGTATAAGTCATTATGACAATGTGCTTTAGGGAAAGCATAGAAAGTTCTGCTGATAATGATAAAGTGCAAAGAAAGTCACGCTACTGGGGGGAAAAAATGACTTACGTCAGTGCTACAGTTTGCATTTAAAACGTATTTGTGTGAACTGTGAAGTTAAGTCATGGATTGTGGAAACTAACTAGTGTGGGGTGATTGTATATAGTATATACCACATTTACCACTGACTAATGCAGAGTTGCAATGCAAGCAGATCAGCTAAAAGTAGTTGGATCTGTATGTACATTATAATTAATCAAAATTAGTTGCTTAATCGATTAAAAAAAAGAAAAAAAAATTATTAATCGAACACGAAAATTTTAATCAGTAACAGCCTTACTTTATTCAGAAATTACTAATATATTGTGTTTTATTATCCCATACCTAAAGTAGTAATCTCTCTCTAACTACTTGTAGAGGAACCCCCTCCATAGTATTCAACTATTTGTCCAATATTTTTATAAATTTCCCTGGGGTGCCTCTATGTTGGTATACCATATATTCTTTTTGTATGCCATTTATTGCGTTAACCCAGAGGGAGTAAGTTGGGGGGGGGGGGTCTTAAATATCCATCTCTGTGCAATAAGTTTTCATGCTATGAACAACAGGCGAATAATTGCAAATCTGCAATGGAAAAAACTCTCTATTCAGCCACCCAAAAACACATACCTTGGGATCCTTCAGGGTACTAATCCTAAATACCTTATTAATTATATCCCAAACCAGGGTCCAATACCTGACCAATTTAGGACACCTCCATATCAGACTGTATGTATTCATGTACCCTCTTCATGTTCATATCGTGGACATAGAGGATTATCTCTAAGTTTAAAAAAAGTTAAACGTTTTTAAGGAGTTTGCTATGAACAATGTATAACAAACAATTGGCTATGTTTCTATGACTCAGACAAACACTTGTCCTACATTATCAAGAACATCAGTCCATTCCTCATCATTTACGTGACCAATATCCATTTGTCACTACATCTCAACAACATTGCTTTTGAGGTTTTCTGTAACAATGCCCTATAAACCACAGAACTTTGACCTCTTAGAAGTTGCAGTTATAATCTGAATAAGAATTAAAGGTATGGTATAGACTCATTGGGGGTTATTTATGAAAGGAAAATCCACTTTGCACTGCACGTGCACTTGGAAGTGCAGTCACTCTAAATCTAAAGGGTAGATCTGAAATGAGTGGAAGCTCTGCTGATTTTATCATCCAATCATGTGCAAGCTAAAATGTTTTTTTTTTCTTTTCCTTGCATGTCCCCCTCGGATCTACAGCGACTGCATTTGAAAGTGCACTTGCAGTGCAAAGTGGATTTTCCTTTAGTAAATGTGTCTATTTAGACTGTGTTTGGATTGCGTGCCTAAGCTGCAAGTATTAACAGAAACATTAAAAAGGTAGGCCAAATTCCCCTTGTAAAGTACAAAAGTCCTTCAAAAGCTGGCCATGATATAACTGCGGAATATACTTAAGGCCTTGTATCAGGCATTGATCAAATCTCTGTCATTTTATTAATTGGGGGTAATTAAATTTCTGGAATATTTGAGCATAATTAGTATACTCCTGATAATCACATTAAGATTTTATCTTATTCCATACCCTATCTATCATGTTTAACATAGGGTATTGCCTAGCTATTTTAAATTCACCAGCTTCCAAACTATCCACCAACCTTTTACCTCTCAATACCCCTGATATTATTTTTGACCTCCTGCAGCGCTTCTGATTTAATCCTTAAAATTTTATTTTTTCATGTTAACACACAAAACACAGTCTCCAACAGTTTAAAACCAGATATAGAAAGCCACACCGATGCATTATGTAAAACATAAAGCAAATGCGGCACCCATATCATCTTTATAAGATTGACCCTCCCTACTATTGAAAGGGGTAGTTTGCACCAGCTTGTACAGTGCCTTGCGAAAATATTCGGGCCCCCTTGAACTTTTCAACCTTTTGCCACATTTCAGGCTTCAAACATAAAGATATAACATTTTTATTTTTTCTGAAGAATCACCAACAAGTGGGACACAATTGTGAAGTGGAACGAAATCTATTGGATTTTTGAAACTTTTTTAACTAATAAAAAAATGAAAAGTGGGGCGTGCAAAATTATTCGGCCCCCTTGCGTTAATACTTTGTAGAGCCACCTTTTGCTGCGATTACAGCTGCAAGTCGCTTGGGGTATATCTCTATCAGTTTTGTACATCGAGAGACTGAAATTCTTGCCCATTCTTCCTTGCAAAACAGCTCGAGCTCAGTGAGGTTGGATGGAGAGCGTTTGTGAACAGCAGTTTTCATCAGCTCTTTCCACAGATTCTCGATTGGATTCAGGTCTGGACTTTGACTTGGCCATTCTAACACCTGAATACGTTTATTTGTGAACCATTCCTTTGTAAATTTTGCTGTATGTTTGGGATCATTGTCTTGTTGGAAGATAAATCTCCGTCCCAGTTTCAGGTCTTTTGCAGACTCCAACAGATTTTCATCCAGAATGGTCCTGTATTTGGCTGCATCCATCTTCCCCTCAATTTTAACCATCTTCCCTGTCCCTGCTGAAGAAAAGCAGTGATGCTGCCACCACCATGTTTGACAGTGGAGATGGTGTGTTGAGGGTGATGAGCTGTGTTGCTTTTACGCCAAACATATCGTTTTGCATTGTGGGCAAAAAGTTCGATTTTGGTTTCATCTGACCAGAGCACCTTCTTCCACATGTTTGGTGTGTCTCCCAGGTGGCTTGTGGCAAACTTTAGACGACACTTTTTATGGATATCTTTGAGAAATGGCTTTCTTCTTGCCACTCTTCCATAAAGGCCAGATTTGTGCAGTGTACGACTGATTGTTGTCCTATGGACAGACTCTCCCACCTCAGCTGTAGTTCTCTGCAGTTCATCCAGAGTGATCATGGGCCTCTTGGCTGCATCTCTGATCAGTCTTCTCCTTGTCTGAGCTGAAAGTTTAGAGGGACGGCCGGGTCTTGGTAGATTTGCAGTGGTCTGATACTCCTTCCATTTCAAAATGATCGCTTGCACAGTGCTCCTTGGCAAGTTTAAAGCTTGGGAAATCTTTATGTATCCAAATCCGGCTTTAAACTTCTCCACAACAGTATTACGGACCTGCCTGGTGTGTTCCTTGGTCTTCATGATGCTCTCTGCGCTTTCAACAGAACCCTGAGACTATCACAGAGCAGGTGCATGTATACAGAGACTTGATTACACACAGGTGGATTCTATTTGCACGCACCACTTTTCAGTTTTTTATTTGCTAAAAAAGTTTAAAATATCCAATAGATTTCGTTCCACTTCACAATTGTGTCCCACTTGTTGGTGATTCTTCACAAAAAATTTAAATTTTATATCTTTATGTTTGAAGCCTGAAATGTGGCAAAAGGTTGAAAAGTTCAAGGGGGCCGAATACTTTCGCAATGCACTGTAGTTTTCTGTTTAAATGTATTTAGCCAGCAGGGTGTTTATATTCAAGCTAACACACTGAGAGCTAATAGATATATGAAAATAGCCGCGCTTATGGAAGTAGATAAGAACAACAAGAAATGTATATATAAGGAAGGGGATAAGTGCTACTGCACAGAGAGGAGAAGATGCAAGCAGGTTGCAGCCGCCCCTAAGTGCAAGGGCTTTTGTTAAAGTCCGTGCCTGAAAGTTAATATAGATATTTATTGGGGGCTTATCTGATTATTATTTTGATAATTTTTTATAATTTTTTATTGTGACACAACTTTTTTATAATATAGGTTCTTGTATTTTTTCTGTAGTTTTGTAATAAAGCAATATACAATTTTGACTTTTATGGTGGCTTTTTTGATTTTTTATTACCACCTTACAAACTTCAAAAAGACTTAAAGAGTATCTGTGGTAAAAGGTTTGCCCTGAATAAAAGCTTGTTCCCTGGGTACCTGACATACTATACCATGAAAGCTGGTTTTTCTCCTTTCTGAGGAATTATCGCACCTGGCAAAGACCTTTTTCCTGCACGAAAAACCAAACCCTGGAGCAGAGGGTGGAGGCCATAGCCGGCAGGTGGAACCCTTAACAGCACACAGCGGAGTAGAACCTATACGCTTGCAACCCCCTAGGGGGGACGTGGATCTGGTGAGTAGGGACCCAAAAGGGGAAACAAGCACGGAAGTCACTAAAGAAAATTATATTGATCACGAAAGTCACCTTTCTTGTTTTTTCTGAGTTGGAATTTTACACACAGTTGGACGTTTATCAGAAGAATTTTTGTGGACTATTTTTACTTTAACCTATATATAATTTTTCCCACTGTAAAATTTGCACTTTTTATTTTTTAATTTTCTATTTTTCTGTATTTTTTACCTATTATCTGGTTTATTTGCTATATGTGGATGGGAAGGTCACTGTAAACCCAAGTATAGCTTTCATTATTGATATAAGGTTCACTTATTAGGACACACATATATATATTTTCTGTATATAACATATGTAGGGGTTGTCGATCTATACAACTCTTGGTTTGATTCACATCAGCCGGTACTCATAGTAATAAGTTCACATAGGGTCTACATTGCACCACTATCGATTGAGTATATTATTTATAGGGGGAGTTAGTATAAATATTAAATATAAGGATATTTTATTCATACATGTAGTGGAATTAATCAGAATTATTTACATAGCACTTTAAAAGTTCTTGTAGCTTCGTGTGCTTTATCTTTATTTATTTTTATTTATACTCACATTTATATTTTTTTCATTTCCCTACTGGTATATCTGCACACCCTTTTGAACTGGGATAAGGTCCTTAACTGAAGTTTTCTTATGCACAGTTCTGTACCCATTTGTGGAAGCTATTATATGTGTATGGTAGACGCACACTATCGGTGCCAATAGTGTATATATATATATATATATGTATAAGATCAGTATAGTTATATATACAGAAATATACAGATAAAAAATAGGGAAAGATCTGTATTATCAAATTAGCTTGGCATATTGATATTGGTCACTTACCGGAGGTCTAATAGTACAACTATCACTTGAAGGTAGCGCCAATAGCCCCCAATAAATATCTATATTAACATACTGAGAGCTGTCTCTATGTAAAGCAATTCCTAAATCTACAAATGAATCAACCACCTTTATTTGGGAGGTGACCGGTGGCAAGGAACCCAGAGAGGGTCTAGCGGTAGAAGGGTAGACTTACTTCAATTTACAGTAAAGTCTGAATACGATCCAAAGATGTTAATAAGGAAAATAAGGCATTCTATAGATGTAGTCATGTCACCCAAGAATAACAAAGCATCATCTGCATATTATGCCAATTTATCCTCTGTCTCACCTCTCCTGAATCCCACTATTTGACCATCTCCATGTAAAGCTACATCTCATGGTTTTAAAACCAAGGCAAATAAATGGGGGGTAGTGGGCATCCCAGTCTACTGCCTCTATTTAATGTAATCTGTGTTTATTTAACATAATCTGTGTTGATAAGGTATTATTCATTCTAAGATGAGCTGTAGAGAATTGATTTAGCAATTTGACCTATGTTATAAATTTATCCATTAAAGCGGTTCTCCACCCTAAATTGGAAGTTCCGCTCATCTGACCCCTCCCCCCTCCCCTCCCCCACAATCGGCACCTTTCAGGGGGGAAGGGGGGGGCAGTTACCTGGATAATCCAGGTATCTGCACCCACTTCCGGGACAGACCGCCGCAGATGCCCCCCCCCCCCCGTTGTGTTCTGGGAAACACACAGTTCCCAGGACACAGCGGGGACCAGCAGAGACGCGCAGAGCGACTCGCGCATGCGCAGTAGGGAACCGGGCAGTAAAGCCGCAACGCTTCACTTCCCGATTCCCTGACAGAGGATGGTGGCGGGGGCAGCAGAGAGACGAGCGATCACTCGTCATCTGCCGCCGACATCACTGGACCCTGGTACAGGTAAATGTCCATTTATTAAAAGTCAGCAGCTGCAATATTTGTAGCTGCTGGCTTTTAATATATTTTTTTAAGGTGCAGAACCGCTTTAAGTTACATTTCTTTAAAACACACCATAAATTTATGGTGTGTTTTAAAGAAATGTAACTTAAAGCGGTTCTGCACCTTAAAAAAATATATTAAAAGCCAGCAGCTACAAATATTGCAGCTGCTGGCTTTTAATATATTTTTTTAAGGTGCAGAACCGCTTTAAGTTACATTTCTTTAAAACACACCATAAATTGGGCCACTCCACACCATCAAATGCCTTAGTGGCATCTAAGGATGATATAGCTCAATTACCAGCATTATGAGGTGGAATCTGAATATTTAAATGTGCCCTACAGATGTTCACAGCACTGGACCCCTTGAGAATAAATCACAGTTGGTCTGGATGCACTAATTAGGCTATAATTTTAGACAGATATATAGCCAATGCTTTGGCCAAGATTTTAAAGTTAGTCGTCAATAATGATATTGGTCTATAAGAGCCTGCTACAGTCGGATCTTTCCCTGGTTTAAATAACGCCACAATTATCACTTTATACATAGATTGAGAAAGTTTACCTAATTCCTTAACCTCCCTTTTTGTAGAATGTAACTCTAGAAGGAGTATATCTACACAATTTTTATATACCTCTACCTCCTTTGGATTGGGAAATGTTAAGACCACTATCTATAAATCTTCCATAGTTATAGGCGCAGACAACAACTTCCTATCTACTTTCCCTAAACTTGCAAGGTTACATAATTCAGCTATCCATGGAGATCTCAATTGTCATATGCAGCTTTAGAATAATATTGTAACAAAGACACCTTCAATTGTGCAGGGTTTTAGGCTATTCTTAGAAGATTTTCTAAGAATAGCCTAAAATCCTGCACAATTGAAGGTGTCTCTGTAACAATATTATTTAGAGTTAACGACAAAGCTACTGTATAAGCAGGGGGCGTCTGGTATTTGGCGATAGTGACTAACAAATGCCCATTTTTTTCCCCTTCTTCAAAAAATGTTTGAGCTAAAATAAATCTCTTTCTTTCAGCATATCTTACAGCCTCTAGTCAATAGGATTGCTGGGCTTCCAATCATACCTGTTCTGTTTCTCTGTTGGGGTTAACCAGATACTCCTGTTTGATCTCATCCACCAACTGCCTAGCTTTTGTTTCCCATGCCCTGGTATTATTTTTATGGCTGATACTTTTTTGAACACAGGCCTCTAAGATAGGCCTTCAATGTATCCCATACAATCAATATGGGGGCTGAGTGTCTGTTCTCAATTTTAAAAAAAAAATGCAATTGCAATGAAATATTCTCTGTGTGCTAAAGAGATATTCAAAATGGATTTTAATTTCCAGAACCCCTGACATCTTAGTGAATCCAAATTAATTGAGAATAAAACTGGTAAGTGATCTGAAAACCCCTCTAGATAGATATTTAACCTGAGGTGAAAAAGAAAATACTAACTTATTTCCAAATACAAAATCAATCCATGCTGAAGATAATTGTGTATGCGAAAAACAAGAATATTGAGTTTTTAAGGGGTTGCAACACCTCCAAAGATCTATAAGCCCAGAATATGATGGGAAAATGGGGTTTGCTCCCTTGGGGTCATGGGTTGAAAGAGCTTAAATAAATCTATTGTGGGATCCAAAATATTATTGAAATTTCCAACTATAATAAGTGGAACTAATGGCTGACTTGTGATAAAGTGGAACAGACACTTCAGCACTTCCACATTAAAGGGCGGGGGTATGTTAACATTTGCCAGTATGCATACTGGATATGCAAATCCAAATTGCATAATAAGAAAACATATCTCCCCATTTTATCACTCAACACTTGCAAAACAGTAAGGTCAGCCCTTGCTGAAATTCGGATACTCAATCCCCTAGAAAAATTTGTGTACACTGAGTGATACTGCATAGGGCACTTAGCTCTCTTCTAAAGATGTAATGATGCAGTTGTTAAATGGGTTTATTGGAAACAAATAACAGAAGGGTAATAGTAGCTAAGTGTATTAAACATAGCTATACGTTTGTTGTCATCATATAGGTCTCTAACATTTAAAGATAATATAGCATTCCTATGGGAACTCATAAAGAACAATATGAAATATATTCCTTAAATTAAAAGTATGTTTTTTTTTGTTTGTTTTTAGAATCATAGTTACCTAGGTCCATTGCTGCATCTGTCCCCTGCCTGCTCTAAGACTGAGAACAGAGCGATCAAACACCACTGATTGCTCGGATCTCAGTGCTCCCTGAGCAGAGAGCTGGTGACTGTCAGTCACCGTTCTCTGCTCAACCCTCCCGCGCTCACTGGAGCACTGGGCTGTGAAGAGGGTGGGAGCGGCTGGCTCAGGCTCTCAGGAGCTCGCCAAGACGTTGAGCCAAGTGCCAGGCCAGGCCTGGACTATCTCTGTGAAGTCAGCCGACAGCAGGTTTTAGCCCGCTGTCAGCTGGAAACGGGTCACAGGAGTGCAGAACGAACTGCACTCCTGTGATCTACAGAAGAATTACAGCCAAACAAGCTTTGGCTGTACTTCTCCTTTAACAACTTGCCTACTTTTACCCCCTTCCTGCCCAGGCCAATTTTCAGCTTTCAGCTTTGTCACACTTCGAATGACAATTGCACAGTCATGCAACACTGTAACCAAACAATTTTCTTATAATTTTCTCACACAAATAGAGCTTTATTTTGGAAGTTTTAAATCACCACTGCCGTTTTTTATTTTTTGCTAAATAAATGAAAAAAGACCAAAAATTTTGGGGAAAAAACAAAACAAACGTTTTCATAGTTTGGTAAAAATGTTGCAAACAGGTAATTTTACTCCTTCACTAATGTAGGCTGATGAGGCTGCACTGATGGGTATTGATGGGCACTGTTAGGCTGTACTGAAGGGCACTGATGAGGAGACACTGATGACGCTGCACTCATAGGTGGTACTGATGGGCACTGGTAGGTGGTACTGATGGACACTGATAGGTGGCACTTATGGGCACTGATAGGTGGCACTGAATGGCACTGATATGCGGCACTGATGGGCACTGATATGCGGCATTGATGGGCACTTATAGGTGGCACTAATGGTCACTGATAGGCGGCACTGATGGACACTGCTTGGTAGCACTGGTGGGCATTGATCGGGAGAACTGGTGGGCACATGTTGGCAGCACTGACAGGCACTGTTGGGACTGCACTAATAATCATTGCCCTGATTATCAGTGTACATGTCCCTTTTACACAAGCTGGTTATTGTCTCTCTTCTCCCCTTCTCATGCTGCCAGCATGAGGAAAGGAGTACCGATAACCGGCTTCTGTTTAAACTGTAATCAGCTGTGATTGGACACAGCTGATCATGTGGTAAAGAGCCACTGATTGGCTCTTTACCTCAATCTTTAATCAGTGTCCGGAGGGTGTGCCACAGCATATGCACCACAGGCGTGATTATGAGAGGATGTCATAAGACGTCCTCTCAAAACTGGCCAGCCATACTGTAGCCATCATTCAGCTATAGCATGGTAAATGGTTAAATATTTTGCACCTAATAATATGGAGTACTTGCGTGGATTGCCAGGATGACTCAAAGATCAGGCCAGATAAATAGTAGGGCCTCTTTATAATCTCTATACCTCTAAAATAGCGATTCATTTTTAACATAAAACAAATAGCTGTGAAAGAAACACAAAGACAATCAATACACTCTGGATGTTTGTACAGACTATGGTTGGGACAATTATTGATTTGCACTTCTTTGTGTGAAGGGACTTGACATATTACAGCTTTGTATGCTTAACACATTGTAGCAGCAGAGCTAACTGTAAAAGTATTAAGATGAATGTATTCATCTGATTAAATTTTGAAAAAGTCTTTAATTAGCTACATTATAGACAGTAAATAGTCATTTAGCATCATTGTGGATGATTTGGTCTTCACAATTAAAGTATAACGAAAGGCAAAACTTTTTTTTTGTTTTAGATAGAGTGGTGAGGAATTGAAACCCTTGTCAGGGTTATTTCTTTTTACCAGTGAGGATATTTCACCCTCTCTATTTGTCCTATTTACTGTTATAACCAAAAATGAAAATAAAATAAAATCCCAAATTTTGGGTGTCACCAGAATGGGAATAGGAGGGAAATCTTCCAATGTTCCAACTAGTTCTATTGACCCTAGGGACAACAAAGGATTCCTTAACTTTTTCTTGGTCTGGCTATGGGAGAGGAAGTGAAGGGAAATCTTCAAAAAGGCACAAAGATGGCAAAACAAATTACAACCGAAACAACCTATCTCTTACTTTATCCAAAATGAAATGCCGTTAATTATATTTTAAGTATATTACTCTGAGATCATGGCCTGACCAGGGCATGGTAAGAAGAAAGTGGGCCATAGGAATATTTAGAAATAAGCATTGGTGTACAAAAAATTGTCAATTTTGGACTGAAGTTTGTGTGGGTTGGAATAATAGGTATAATCTCTGAAAAGCGGATGTCAATTTTTCCATGGATCTATAAGATTATGTTGAGGAAGTAGCTATTTTAACGCTTTTGACCTTGGGTGAGGAAGTGACTTATCTATTTTGGAATTTAACCACTTGCTTACTGGGCAGACCAATTTTCAGCTTTCAGCGCTGTTGCACTTTGAATGACAATTGCGCGGTCATACAACACTGTACTCAAATTACATTTTTATATTTTTTCCCCCACAAATAGAGCTTTCTTTTGGTGGTATTTGATCACCTCTGCGTTTTTGCGTTTTTTTATGTTTGTTTAAAAAAATGTAAATAGACCAAATTAAAAAAAAAAAGATTTTTTTTATTATTTTTTTATAACATTTTGCAAACAGGTAATTTTTCTCCTGCATTGATGTACGCTGATGAGGTTGCACTGGTGGGCACAATGGGCTGCACTGATGGCCACTGATGGGCTGCACTGATGACCACCGATGGGCACTGACAGGCAGCACTGATGGGCACTGAGAGGTGGCACTGATGGGTGGCACTGAATGGCATTGATAGGTGGCATTGCTGGGCACTGAGAAGTGGCACTAATAGGTGACACTGATAGGTGGCACTGATAGGTGGCAGTTATGGGCACTGATAGGTGGCAGTGATGGGCACTGAAGGGTGGCAGAGATGGGCACTAATCGGCACTGGTAGGTTACACTGAAAGGCAGCACTGCTAGGTGGAACTGATCTGGCACTGATTGGTACCACTGGTGGGCATTGATAGGTGGCACTTGTGGGCATTGATAGGTGGCATTCATGGGCATTGATAGGTGGCACTGGTGGGCACTGGCAGGTTGCAATGGCAGGTGGCACTGGCAGGGGGTACTGATTGACACAGAGCAGGCAGAAGAGGAGCCAGATGTGCCTCCTTCCTCTTTGGGATCAATGTCCCTTGAACATAAGCCGGTGATCGGCTGACAGCGTGAGAAGAAAAAAAAACGATTACCGAGCTTTTGTTTACACACGTGATCAGCTGTCATTGGCTGACAGCTGATAACGTGATAAGGGGCCGGGATCAGCTTTGTGTACTTTTTTTGCAAAATTATCAAAGCTTTCCATGAAATCTACAGATACGTACATTTCTGTCCTACATCCATGATTCAAAATATATCTATTGCTTCTGTCTTACTTCCTGACCAGACTATAGGTCAGTGATGGCGAATCTTGGCACCCCAGATGTTTTGGAACTACATTTCCCATGATGCTCAGCTACACTTCAGAGTGCATGAGCATCATGGGAAATGTAGTTCCAAAACATCTGGGGTGACAAGGATCGCCATCACTGCTATAGGTCATGACACAGGAAGGAGTTGACCAGCTGACCTCATTAGCACACACCCTGCATCATCCACCCTTCCATTCCCAGGTGCATCTTTTTTAAATGAGATGCAATCAATCAGTGATCACCCTTCTCACTAAATACACAATATACAATCAGATTGCATAGTGTATGACCATCTTTATACAAGTACATAGGAGGGAGTGGACAGAAATACTCAGCTGTCAAGCCTCGTTCACAACTCTACATAGCAGGAAGTCGCATTCCCACATGTGTTTTTTTTTTGTTTGCTTTTGGGTTTTTTTTTTTTGTTTTTTTTTAGCAAAACAAATGTGTGTTTGTTTTGGAGCATTTTCACTCATCACAACTAGGGCAGCCCATCCACCTGAATGAGCTGCCCTACACACAGCAATCACCCCAAAGAAGCTTCAGAATAATTTTTTAGAGTGGAAGTTTGGTGCGTTTTTGGTGCTGTGCATTTCTGAAATGCAAGGAAATGCACAGATGTGAATGGAGCCTCATTATTGTTGTGTTAATGCACCAATTTCACTTTCCGGCCCCATTTACATCTTGCATAGTGGGATTGCACATTTTGTGGCTTGTTTTTAGTTTTTTCCTTTGACACACATAGGGCAGCCATGTGGCTTGTCTGACATTTTGGCGTTTTGAGGGTTGCGTGTTTTTTATTGTGCGTGTTGCAGCATTTGCCACTCGTTTTTTCACATGGCAAAATGTGTGTTTGCTTCTGTGTTTCATGTGCCATTAACAATTAATGGCACTGAAAGGACAACTAGTAATTTTAGGTGTTTAACCCCTCCCCGCCAAGCATACGCAGATGTGCATACTCAGTTTTCGGGGCGTTATACCGGGATGATGCCTGCAGCTACAGGCATCATCCCGGTACTGTTTTTTAGAGCCAGTGATCGGCTTTCCAGGGATAACAACCGATGTGGCTAAAAGTCGCTCGGCTGTTATCCCGGAGGAGCGGGAGGGGACATCCCCTCCCCGCCTCCTCCCGCCTCTCTGAATGGGCCTCCGGGAGACTCGATTCACGAACCGCCACATCCAACAGCTAGCCACAGACTGGAACGTAGCCAGAAACAGCTTCCTTCCAGTCTCCTGATTGTAAACACAGAAGAGACGTCACAATGTCACTTCCTGTTTACTCGGCTGCCAATGGCGCCGGTTTTAAAAAATTATACAGTATTCAGAATCGCCGAAAATGACGATCTGAATACTTTGAAGTGCAAAGGAGGGATTTGGGGTCTTTTAGACCCCTGATCCCTCCATAAAGAGTACCTGTCACCACCCATTACTGTCACAAGGGATGTTTACATTCCTTGTGACAGCAATAAAAGTGATTAAAAAAAATATATTTTTTAAAAACACAATTTATTAATATAAAAATAAATAAAATAAATAAGAAAAAAAACTTAACGCCCGTATATGTAAACGGTTTTCAAATCACACATATCGCCTCTTCTAAAGATGATGCACAAGAAAGCCCGCAACAGTTTTCTGAAAAAAAGCAGTCTAAGGACATGGATTACTGGAACCATGTCCTGTGGTCTGATGAGACCAAGATAAACTTATTTGGTTCAGATGGTGTCAAGCGTGTGTGGCGGCAACCAGGTGAGGAGTACAAAGACAAGTGTGTCTTGCCCACAGTCAAGCATGGCGGTGGGTGTACCATGGTCTGGGGCTGCCTGAGTGCGGCCGGCTCTGGGAAGCTACAGTTCATTGAGGGAACCATGAATGCCAACGTGTACTCTGACATACTGAAGCAGAGCATGATCCCCTCCCTTCGGAGACTGGGCCGCAGGGCAGTATTCTAACATGATAACGACTCCAAACACACCTCCAAGATGACCACTAAAGAAGCTGTGGGTAAAGGTGATGGACTGGCCAACCATGTCTGCAGACCTAAACCCTATTGAGCATCTGTGGGACATCTGCAAATGGAAGGTGGAGGAGCGCAAGGTCTCTAACATCCACCAGCTCTGTGATGTTGTCATGAAGGAGTGGAAGAGGACTCCAGTGGCAACCTGTGAAGCTCTGGTGAACTCCATTCCCAAGAGGGTTAAGGCAGTGCTGGAAAATAATGGTGGCCACACAAAATATTGACACTTTGGGCCCAATTTGGACATTTTTCCTTAGGGGTGTACTCACTTTTGTTGACAGCGGTTTAGACATTAATGGCTGTGAGTTATTTTGAGGGGACAGCAAATTTACACTGTTATAAAAGCCAATGTTATACAAGCTGTACACTCACTATTTTACATTGTAGCAAAGTAATTTATTCAGTGTTGTCACATGAAAAGATATAATAAAATATTTACAAAAATGTGAGGGGTGTTGTCAAGAAGGTCAGCCCAGCCACCTGTCCGCTACGAAAGGTTCGGGCTGCAAAGCCCCTGTCATGAATGTCTGTCGGCGCACGCGGGTGCGCGTTAACGCAGATGGGCGCACGCGGGTGCGCGCCAACGCAGGTGGGCGCACGCGGGTGCGCACCAACATAGGTGGGCGCACGCGGGTGCGCAGATGTCCTGGTGGGCGCACGCGGGTGCGCAGATGTCCTGATGGGCGCACGCGGGTGCGCGTTAATGCTATTGGGCGCACGCGGGTGCGCGCTGGTGTTGCTGGGCGCTCGCGGGTCCGTTTATCCGCGGGAGCGCGCGCGGGAGCGCGCGGGCGTGCGCGTGCGCGCGGGAGCGCGCGGGAGCGCGCCGTGACGGCCCTTGGCGCCAAAGGGGTTACTTAAGGGGACCTGTTGCCTTGCCTCCTTGCTGTCCGGTCTACAGCGTTCCTGTCGTGACCCCTCTGCTCCTGCTTACTTCCTGCTCGTTCCTGTGACCCGGCTTATCCTGACGACCCCTTGTTTGCTGCCTGCCTCTGACCCCGGCTTGTCTGACGATTCTTCTGCCTGCTGATTCGGTACCTACCTGCCTGCCTGTTCCTGACCCGGCTTGTTCACCACGTTATCCAGTCTGCTGTCTCTCCACGTTGCCAGTCTTCCGGTATCCTGCCTTACCTGCTTACGGGTCTGACGTGAGGAGCCGTACTACAGAACACCTTCCCCGCTGCTCCAGCGTGTGCGTCTTCTGCTGATCTCATCGCTTGCTGGTCGCTGTTCCTGCTGCATCTGCTCCTCTCCTGCACCCGGAGCTTTACACCTGTGTCCTGCTTGGCACTTGTGCCCCTTCCGTGCTCTAGAACCTCTGTATCCTCTACCAGGAGTTCCTGAGCCGGAGGAATATGAGTAGCCGCTCCCAGCATCCGTGGGCTCAACCACCAGGTACGTGACAGTACCGGACAGCCATGTCCGAGCCCACGTCGGGAGCTTCCCCGATGGATGAACTTTGCCGCCACCTTGCCGGTCTCACTCAGGCTGTGAAGAACTTACAAGAAGGGTACAACCGTCTGGAGGGTCAAGTTCAGGCTTTGTCGGCATCTTCACCACCTTCATCAGGTTCAGCTCCCCCTCCGTCCGTGGTAATGATGCCACCCGAACCAAGGGTCCCCACGCCTGAGGCCGCGTACACACGCGCGGACTGTTTGCCCAACTTTGTCCGTCCAACAGTTTCGGCAAACAGTCCGCTCAAACTTAGCATGGACGGACATGGCCACACACGACGGACGAACAGTTTGCTGAAACCGTGCGCGATGACGTGAACGGCACGTACGACGGGACGAAAAATACGACGTCCTATACACTGCATTATAGCTTTCGGCGTGAAAATCCTTTCTGAGCATGCGCGCAACTTTGTTTGACGAACAAGCCTACACACGAGCGGACTGTTCGCTGAAACAAGGTTTCAGCGGACAGTTTTACGGAATTTCCGAAAAACCTTGTCCGTCCAACTGTCCGCTGAAACTGTCCGCTGAAAGCCCACACACGAGCGGACTGTCCGCCCAAACACTGTTCAGCGGACAAAGTTGGGCGAACAGTCCGCGCGTGTGTACGCGGCCTGAGAGGTTCTCAGGGGATCGAAGCAAATTCAGGGCATTCCGTAATGCCTGCGGTTTATTCTTCGCCTTGCAACCCCGGACTTTCTCTCTTGAAGCCACCAAGGTGGGGTTCGTCATCTCCTTGTTACTAGGGGAACCTCAGTCCTGGGCCCACCGTCTTCTCGAGCAGAAGCATGCCTCTCTTGATAACTTGGACTCCTTCTTCCTGGCAATGTCCCAACTTTATGAGGACCCTCAGTTGACAGCTACCGCAGAAGCGGCCTTGCACTCCTTACAGCAGGGCCGAAGACCTGTAGAGGACTATGTAACTGAGTTCAGGCGGTGGAGTGCCGACACCAACTGGAACGACGCCGCCCTGCGCTTCCAATTTCGTGCAGGTCTCTCTGAAAACTTAAAGGACGAGCTGGCCCGTGTGGGCATCCCAGAAACTTTAGAAGCTCTCATTAACCTCTCCATACAGATCGACAGGAGATTAAGAGAACGGAGATCAGAACACTCTGCCGGTCCTTCCCGTCCAGTTTGGATGCTTCCACGAGTCCCCAGTTACCCTCAGCCAGCTTCCTCTGCTCCGGTGTCTTCTTCCTCCGATTCCTCCGAACCTATGCAACTTGGTCTCCTACGGCCCTCTCTCACGCCGGAAGAACGTCTGCATAGGAGGACTAATAATCTATGCCTGTACTGCGGGGAACCAGGACACTATGTAAGGACCTGCCCAGCCAAGCTCCGTAAGTGCCAAGCCACTACCCCTGTACCTGTACCCACCTTACCTGATTATGCTTCTCATCTGGCTGTTTCCACTCTCTTACAGCTTCCAGGAAGGAGTATTCGGGCCACCGCAATTATTGATTCTGGAGCCTGCAGTGGCTTCATGGACTTGACTTTTGCCATCAAGAACCACGTTCCCCTGCGTCCACGGGCGAAAGGACTTTCAGTACACTTGGCCGACGGATCTGTTCTTAAATCCGGGCCAGTTACTCAGGAAACAAGTCCCCTGTTGACTACCATCTTGGAGAACCATCAAGAACTTTTATGCCTGGACATTATTGATTCTCCCTTATTCCCAATCATCCTTGGCTTGCCCTGGTTGAAGGCCCATAACCCTCAAGTGGACTGGTGCACCGGGAAGATTAACTTCTCCTCTCCCTATTGCAACCAGCATTGCTTGATTAAGCCTACCGATACTCCCCCTTCTTTGTTGTGCCTGGAAGCTGACAAGGAGATTCTCCAATCTGTCCCTGAGACCTACCACGAGTTTTTGGACGTTTTCAACAAGAAAGGTGCCGAAACTCTCCCGCCACATAGACCTTACGATTGTCCGATTGAGCTCCTTCCGGGGGCCGAAATCCCTTTCGGAAGGATTTTTCCTCTAACTGAGCTGGAGTTGGGCACCTTGAAGACGTATATTGACGAGAACTTGGAAAGGGGATTCATCCGACCTTCTACCTCCCCCGCGGGAGCCGGAATCTTCTTTGTAGAGAAGAAAGACCACTCTCTGCGCCCCTGTGTTGATTATCGGGAACTGAATAAAATAACTATCAAGAATCGGTACCCTCTACCTCTGGTACCTGAACTATTCCAGAGACTAGGGACGGCGGCGGTATTTACTAAGCTGGATCTCCGCGGGGCCTATAACTTGATTCGTATCCGAAGTGGCGATGAGTGGAAGACTGCCTTTCGCACCCGGTTCGGGCACTTTGAGTACCTGGTCATGCCCTTTGGGCTATGCAATGCACCTGCTACATTCCAGCACTTCGTGAATGACATTTTCAGGGACTATCTTGACTTGTTTGTTATAATTTACCTTGACGACATCTTGATCTTTTCCTCTTCTCTGTCCGAGCACCGTGAGCACGTCAAGAAGGTGTTAATCAGATTACGTTGTCATAGCCTGTACGCAAAACCAGAAAAATGTGTGTTTGAACAGCAGAGTATTCAGTTTCTGGGCTTGATTATCTCTGTGGAAGGCATTCAAATGGACCCACAAAAGGTTTCCGCCATTCTGGATTGGCCTGCTCCCTCTGATAAGAAGGGCGTTCAACGTTTCGTGGGCTTCGCCAACTTTTACCGGAAATTCATCAGGGGGTTCTCTACCATCATCTCCCCCATCACGAAGCTCACGAAGCAGGGCTATCGGTTCCACTGGACACCCGAAGCTCAGGAGGCTTTTGTGGCCCTCAAGAAGCTGTTCACCTCGGCATCAATCCTGAAGCACCCTGATCCAGCTCTACCCTACATCTTAGAGGTTGACGCTTCTGAAATTGCGGTTGGGGCTGTTCTTTCACAGAGGCAAGGTTCCAAGGCCCTCCTGCATCCGGTGGCATTTTTCTCCCGCAAGCTTTCGGAAGCCGAAAGGAATTATGATGTGGGAGATCGGGAGCTGTTGGCTATCAAATCGGCACTCGAGGAATGGAGGTACCTTCTGGAAGGAGCAGCACACCCCATCCTCATTTTTACAGATCACAAGAATCTCGAGTACCTGAAGGTCGCGAAGAGGCTAAAACCACGTCAGGCCAGGTGGGCACTCTTTTTACTCGATTTTCTTTTCATATAACCTACAGACCTGGGTCGAAAAATACCAAGCCAGATGCCCTCTCAAGGATGTTTTGCGGACCTGAAGCCTCTTCTCCCCCGGATACTATCCTATCTTCCGGGAATTTCCTTTTACTTCAGGAAGACCTGTTGGACTAGATTAAACGGGCCTCTCTCCATGCCTCTCCTCCTTCTGGTGTCACTCTGCAGGCAAGAGACAATCTTTTGTGGCATCTGGACAAGATCTTTGTACCCCAGGGGGTACGGGTAGCTGTTCTCAGCGCCTGCCATGACCATAAGTTGGCCGATCATTTCGGGGTAATCAAATCACTTGAACTCCTGCAGCGGACCTTTTGGTGGCCACAACTGGCAAAGGACTGCAAGAATTATATGGAATCCTGCACGGTTTGCTCAAGAAACAAGGGCAGCAGATCCAAGGTCTGGGGTCTGCTGAAACCTCTGCCTGTCCCTGAAAGACCATGGAGGATGATCTCCATGGATTTTATTGTTGAACTGCCTCTTTCTGAAGACCATTCTACCATCTTCGTAGTTGTGGACAGGCTCTCAAAGATGGCGCACTTCCTTCCCATGAAAGGTACCCCCTCCGCTGCTAAGACTGCTAAGATTTTTGTTAGAGAAATTGTGAGGCTTCATGGGATCCCTGCGGACATTGTCTCTGATCGGGGGGTACAGTTTACTTCAAGATTCTGGAGGGCGTTATGTGGTTCCCTGGAGATCAACCTTTCCTTTTCCTCTGCTTATCATCCGCAGACTAATGGCCAGACGGAAAGAACAAATCAAACTTTGGAACAGTACTTACGTTGCTTCTCATCTTTTTCTCAAGATGATTGGGTCTCCCTCTTACCTCTCGCTGAGTTTGCCTACAATAATTCTGTCCACTCCACCACCAAGCAAACCCCTTTCTTTGCAAATTACGGATTTCACCCCCTGTTTCTAACAAATAATCTCCCGGAATGTTCGGTACCTGCCGTTCAGGAAACTTTGACCTTCTTCAGCAACAACAACAAGCTTCTTCGGGAAACAATGTCCAGAACTCAGGAATATTACAAACGGATCTTTGATAAAAAGAGGAGAGGGGAACTTAGCCTGGAGCCTTGGGATCAAGTTTGGCTGTCAACCCTGAACCTAAAGCTGGCATGCCCCTCCAGGAAACTGGGTCCAAAGTTCATTGGTCCTTTTCCGGTTAAAAGGAAGATCAACAGTGTAGCATACGAGTTGCAACTACCAGAGTCTTTCCGGGTCCATCCGGTTTTCCATGTGGCTCTTCTTAAACCCGCTGTCCCAGATCCCTTCGTTGGCAGAGACGTTGGTCCACCTGAACCTGTCCTGATCGACGGAGAAGTCGAATTCAAAGTAGAGTCGATTCTGGACTGCAGGAGACGGGGACTGGTCCAGTACCTCGTGAAATGGAAAGGATACGGTCCTGAAGATAATTCTTGGGAGCCGGAAAGTAATATTCATGCTGAAAAGCTCATCCGGGCCTTCAAGAGAGCGCACCCAGCTAAGCTGGCCCAGTTGGGCATCCGGGGGCTGCCCCTTGGGGGGGGGGCAATGTCAAGAAGGTCAGCCCAGCCACCTGTCCGCTACGAAAGGTTCGGGCTGCAAAGCCCCTGTCATGAATGTCTGTCGGCGCACGCGGGTGCGCGTTAACGCAGGTGGGCGCACGCGGGTGCGCGCCAACGCAGGTGGGCGCATGCGGGTGCGCGCCAACGCAGGTGGGCGCACGCGGGTGCGCGCCAACATAGGTGGGCGCACGCGGGTGCGTAGATGTCCTGGTGGGCGCACGCGGGTGCGCAGATGTCCTGATGGGCGCACGCGGGTGCGCGTTAATGCTATTGGGCGCACGCGGGTGCGCGCTGGTGTTGCTGGGCGCTCGCGGGTCCGCGGATCCGCGGGAGCGCGCGCGGGAGCGCGCGTGCACGCGCGGGCGTGCGCGTGCACGCGGGAGCGCGCCGTGACGGCCCTTGGCGCCAAAGGGGTTACTTAAGGGGACCTGTTGCCTTGCCTCCTTGCTGTCCGGTCTACAGCGTTCCTGTCGTGACCCCTCTGCTCCTGCTTACTTCCTGCTCGTTCCTGTGACCCGGCTTATCCTGACGACCCCTTGTTTGCTGCCTGCCTCTGACCCCGGCTTGTCTGACGATTCTTCTGCCTGCTGATTCGGTACCTACCTGCCTGCCTGTTCCTGACCCGGCTTGTTCACCACGTTATCCAGTCTGCTGTCCCTCCACGTTGCCAGTCTTCCGGTATCCTGCCTTACCTGCTTACGGGTCTGACGTGAGGAGCCGTACTACAGAACACCTTCCCCGCTGCTCCAGCGTGTGCGTCTTCTGCTGATCTCATCGCTTGCTGGTCGCTGTTCCTGCTGCATCTGCTCCTCTCCTGCACCCGGAGCTTTACACCTGTGTCCTGCTTGGCACTTGTGCCCCTTCCGTGCTCTAGAACCTCTGTATCCTCTACCAGGAGTTCCTGAGCCGGAGGAATACGAGTAGCCGCTCCCAGCATCCGTGGGCTCAACCACCAGGTACGTGACAGGTGTACTCAATTTTGTGAGATACTGTATCTACGCAAACATACAACATTTCCAATCAGCGCAAGTCCCACAAACATCTTAAATGGATACCAGTCTGTGTTTAACAGTTCTCTTGGTCTAGATGTTGCAGCTCCCTTGTAAATCCACTGGGTGGGGGACTGATATCTGTAAGGCCGCGTACACACGCGGGGACTGTTCGGCCAACTTTGTCCGCTGAACAGTGTTTCGGCGGACAGTCCGCCCGTGTGTGGGCTTTCAGCGGACAGTTTCAGCGAACAGTCCGCTGAACAAGGTTTTTCGGAATTTCCGAAAAACTGTCCGCTGAAACTTTGTTTCAGCGAACAGTTCCCTCGTGTGTAGGCTTGTTCGACAAACTAAGTTCCGCGCATGCTCAGAAAGGATTTACACGCCGAAAGTTATAATGCAGTGTATAGGACGTCGTATTTTTCGTCCCGTCGTACGTGCCGTTCACGTCATCGCGCACGGTTTCAGCAAACTGTTCGTTCGTCGTGTGTGGCCATGTCCGTCCATGCTCATTTTGAGCGGACTGTTTGCCGAAACAGTTTGATGGACAAAGTTGAGCGAACAGTCCCCGCGTGTGTACGCGGCCTAACACATTTAGGTGTCCCTTTATGAAGAAGTGATCAGTGGAGATCCAGAGGATCGCCGCTGATCACAGCCCATAAACAGTATATAAACCAGAGATAATAGGGGGATAAGTGTTTGAACTTGTTCTCCCGCCGATTATCTCCGCACACTGAGAATCCTCATAGACTGACACAGTAAAGGTCACTTTATGAAGCTGTGATCTCAGCGCTTCACTGGTGATCTGTGTCAGAATTCACACTCCCCGATTCACCAGCTCAGAGGTGGAGAACCGGGGAGTGAAGAGAGAATGTGGGGGGATCTGAGGAGGAAAGAGGAAGATAATTAACTTCCTTATGCCTCGTTCAGACCCCCCAACACTGTAACCATGTCCCCCTGTCATATTTATGTGTATACATATATATACATATATATATAATGTGTATATGTATATATATATATAATGTGTGTGTATATACATGTATGTATAATGTCTGTGTGTGTATACATGTATATATTATGTAGGGGGACTCTTTATTTCACTAACATTGATCACACCGTGTGTCAGTGTATTGAGCTGTGATAATTTATCACTGCTTAATAAATTGACATCTCTGTGTATTGGTGAATTTCTAGTACTGTAATCTCGTAAAGTCTCACGAGATTCCAGTATTAGGGGCCGTTCTCCAGAGTTAAAAGCGTTTGTAGATCGCTTCACTCCTCCAAGGGTGAAGCGATCTACTCCGCTTCATAAAGTGGCACACAGAGGAGAAAGATCTCCTATGTGAATGCCGGAGAATGAAGCAGTGAATAGATTTCACTGCTTCATAAAAGGACACCTTAAGGAGAAAGAGTACACAGCTGCCCTAATGTGATATTGTTTAGTAAGATAAAATCATTAAGTAAAAAAGTTGCACTCACAAGCGGAGATAAATTATAGCGATAACACCAATATGTTTGCCTCCTCTCCCGGCCTGTAGGGGTGACTGAGCGGTGAAGTGCAACTTTTTTACTTATTAAATTATATCACATTAGGGCAGCTGTGCGCTCTCTTTCTCCTTATATATGTAGCAAGAAAGAAAAAAAAGTAAAATATAAAAGAGAATACAAAAGTCATTCAATATCCATATTTCCTATTCCTTAAACCTAAACATATATAACATGTAATCATATATAGTTACTGTATATACATGCCTACATACACTCATTGTCTAAGCCCTTATACATACAGTCGAACATTCTGTCAACCAAATCCGTTGGATTTTGTCTGACGGATTTTGTCCAATGGATTTTGTCCGAAACTGTTGCATACACACGGTCGGAACAAGTTGTCAGAAAATCCGATCGTTCAGAACGTGATGACGTTATTTCGTTACGACGGGACTACGTTCACGCTAGTAGCCAATAGCTTTGGTGTAGGAATTTTATCTGAGCATGCGTGGCACTTTGTCCGATCGGAATTCTCTACACATGATCGGAGTATGTCCGATCGGACCAGTTTGTCAGAAAATATTTCCAACAAGTTGGAAAATTGGGTCCGACGGATATTACGACGGAAACAGTCCAATGCATACCACACACAGTCGGATTATCCGACAAAATGGTCCGATAGGACACATTCCATCTGAATCTCCGAATCTCCGACCGTGTGTACAAGGGCTAAAAGATACTAATGTAATTTTTTTTCCTTTTTTCTAAACCTTATTGAACTCCCTTAAAGAGAAGATGAATAAATAAATACATTGTAAGCAATAGAGATGCAATAATACTTATAATAATGGGGTAAAATTGTGCATTCCATAAAACACTAGCACAGTAGTAGGTTTTCATCAAACCTTTTACTACAATATTCAAGTGATGTGACAGTGTTTGTTATATGGAGAGGAAAGAGATAGGACTTTGAGTAAAGCACACAGCAGTAAAAGGATTGGTCAAGTGACTGAAAAAATGTAATTTATTTATATTTCACAAATCATACATTGTTTGCAAGTATTTTGGGCAACAAGCCTCTAAAAAAATACTTGGGGCAACATGCCAAGTACAATATAAATCACAGTTCAAAAAATAAACATATATTGAGTAGTCTTGAGACCTTAGTTAGTAAGTAAATTAACCAAAAAAATATATTAAAAAAAGTGTTTGTTATATATTAGGGACAGAAACAGATGTCTCAGGGAGTATTTACTATAGACTCTTATTCAAGCAGATCTCAACACTCAAGGTTACAGTGCTCCCCTTTGCATGGTAAGTGACATTTTAGAGAAAGTAACTAGGTGCTCAGCATTACATTTGGCAGACAACTGGTCTGCATTGAGGATTACATACCTTTATAAACACTGAAAAGTAGGAACTAGGCATATGCAGTGCCTGACAACAACAGTAAATTCACATTTCTCAAGTGGAGCTGTCAGGCTCACAGCTTTACATAAATGCATCAAGCTGGGTCTGCAAGCCAGGTATTGGCTACAGGTCTTTGGCTGGTTAGTCGGCATTAGGGATGAGCTGAACACCCCCCCGATTCGGTTTGCACCAGAACTTGCGAACAGACAAAAAAATGTGTGCGAACACTGTTAGCCCTTGTACACACGGTTGGACATTCCGACAACAAAATACGTCTGATTTTTTCAGACGGATTTTGTCCGAAACTGGTGTTGCATACACACGGCCGGACAAAGTTGTCGGAAAATCCGATCGCTCGGAACGTGATGATGTTCGTTTGTTATGACGAGACTACGTTCAGACTAGTAGCCAATAGCTTTGGTCTCGTAATTTGATCTGAGCATGCGTGGCACTTTGTCCAATTTGGAATTCTCTACAAACGATCGGACAAAGTCCGATCGGATCATGTTGTCGGAAAATTTTATATCCAGCTCTCAAACTTTGTTGGTCGGACATTCCGATGGGAAAAGTCTGATGGAGCACACACACAGTCAGATTATCCGACAACACGGTCCGATCAGACATTTTCCCTCGTAATTTCTGATCGCGTGTACAAGGGCTTATAGTCTATGGAACACAAACATGAAAAATCAAAAGTGCTAATTTTAAAAGCTTAAATGCATATTATTGCCATAAAAAGGTTTTGGAGTTTTTAAAACAGCTGTTTTTTTTCAGAAGTGATTTTAAGAATGCTTAAAGCGAAACAATAAAAATGAAATATTCCTTTAAATATTGTGTCTGGGGGGGGGGGGGGTCCCTTAGTCTGCCTCTAAAGTAGCACATTTTTCCCATGTTTAGAAAAGTACTGTAGCAAAATGACATTTCTAAAGGAAAAAATGTCATTTAAAATTGCTTGCGGCTGTAATGTATTGCCAGATCCCAACAATATACATAAAAAATCATTTTAAAAAACAGTGTGGCCCTCCCCAGTATGGATATTAACCACTTCAGCCCCGGAAGAATTTACCCCCTTCCTGACCAGAGCAAAAAAAGTGTTTAAAACAGCAGTTTTTTCAGGAGCAGTGATTTTAAGAATGCATAAAGCGAAACAATAAAAATGAAATATTCCTTTAAATATCGTGTCGGGGGGGGGGGGGGAGTCCCTTAGTCTGCCTCTAAAGTAGCACATTTTTCCCATGTTTAGAAAAGTACTGTAGCAAAATGAAATTTCGAAAGGAAAGAATTTAATTTAAAATTGCTCACGGCTGTAATGTATTGCCAGATCCCAACAATATAAATAAAAAATCATTTAAAAAAACAGTGTGCCCCCCCAGTATGGATATTAACCACTTCAGCCCCGGAAGAATTTACCCCCTTCCTGACCAGAGCACTTTTTGCGATTCGGCACTGCATCGCTTTAACTGACAATTGCGCGGTCGTGCGCCGTGGCTCCCAAACAAAATTGATGTCCTCTTTTTCCCACAAATAGAGCTTTCTTTTGGTGGTATTTGATCACCCCTGCGTTTTTTATTTTTTGCGCTATAAACAAAGAAAGAGCGACAATTTAGAAAAAAACGCATTATTTTTTACATTTTGCTATAATAAATGTTCCCCAAAAATATATAAAAACATTTTTTTCCTCAGTTTAGGCCAATATGTATTCTTCTACATATTTTTGGTAAAAAAATCGCAATAAGCGTTTATTGATTGGTTTGCGCAAAAGTTATAGCATTTAGAAAATAGGGGATAGTTTTATGGCCTTTTTATTCATTTTATTAATTAATTATTTTTTTACTAGTAATGGCAACGATCGGACATTTTTGACACATTTTTGGGACCATTGTCATTTATACAGCAATCAGCGAAGGGGTTAACCACTAGGAGGCAGTGTATGGGTCAAGTGTGCCCTGGGGAGTGTTTCTAACTGTGGGGGGCATGGCTACATGTGACACTTCACTGATCTCTGCTCCCGATCTCAGGTAGCAGAGATCAGTAAAACTGTCACAAGGCAGAACAGGGAGATGCTTGTTTACATTAGCATCTCCCCATTCTTCCTCCCCATGAGGCGATCGGGGGTATCCCCGTGGCGATCGAATCTGTGGGACCCGCGACCCAACTCACAGAGCTTGCCGCGGGTGCGCGTGCCTGCTGGCCGCCTCTTAAAGGGCAACATACAGGTACGTGATTCTGCCTGTACGAGCCCCTCTGCTGACGTATATCAGCTTAAGGCGGTTAAGGTGAACTCGACACCCTTTTCTTTTAAATGACGTGGAGGCCCCCCCAAAATTCATACCAGCCCCTGATGTTTTTTTCTTAATTCTGTCATAGGGCTCCCATTAACCACTTCAATACACTATATTATATATTGTACACTGCACTATATACGCTGCACTGTATTATATATACTACACTGAGGGCACTATATACTCTGAACTGCAGTATATATACACTATATGGACTACACTATATACTCTGCTGAAAAATTGGGTCTTAACCCCTCACAGTTACTCTTGTTGGGGCGCAGGAACGGGCCCTGCTGTTAAATATTATTTCAAAAATTGTAATTACATGCCCATGTTAAACAGGGGCAGAAACATTGGGCCTTAGGTGTTGGTGGTGCCAGAACAGTGTAACCCCTCACAGTTACACTTGTTGGATGCACCAACGGTCCCTGCTGTTAAATATTATTTCAGAGACTGTTTGCCCTTTCTTATTGGCCTGTGAGCGTCTGCCTCTCCTTGGAGGCCTTCCAGACATGATGGGTATTTTTTTTCTTTAACACCACGCTACACTGTATTATATACTGTGTACAACACCTGCACTGTATTATATACTGTGTACACCACTGAATGCACTGTATATATAGGCTACACTGAATCCAGAGTATATATATATATATATATATATATATATATATATATATATATATATACTGTATATATAAAAATAAAACGGGCACCACCCCCTCTCTCCAGCCATCCCCTCTATCTCCAATAGATAGATTCATACATTGCATGAATCTATCCATGGCCGCCGCTGCCACCCCCTATTCAGGCGCCCGCCCCCTTTTTGGGCGCCGGGTACCTGTATTACAGCGGCAGGTGGTGTTTTTCAGGCATCCAATCATAGGAGAGAATGGGAGAAGAAGACATCGAGGACATCGCTCGCCACCCGCCGCCGTCACCCGTTGCCCCGCTGAGACAGGATAAGTGCCGGCCAGAGTGGCAGTATTCAATGGGCACAGTGGGAGGATTTGATGGCACAGTGGGAGCATTTGATGGGGCACATTGGGAGCATTTGATGGGGCACAGTGAGAGCATTTGATGGCACAGTGGGAGCATTTGATGGCACAGTGGCAGCATTTGATGGGCACAGTGGCAGCATTTGATGGGCACAGTGGCTGTGTTTTATGGGCTCAGTGGCAGCAATTAATGGGTATAGTGGCTGCGTTTGATGCCACAGTGGCTGCGTTTGTTGGTAAAGTGGCTGCGTTTGGCACCAAGGCTGCATTTGATGGCACAGTGGCTGCATTTGATGGCACAGTGGCTGCATTTGATGGTACAGTGGCTGAGTTTGATGGCACAGTGGCTTAGTTTGATGGCACAGTGGCTGCAATTGATGGGTTTTTTTCAGGATTTTTCAGTTTGTTTGCGCCCCCCCAAAAATTTTGAGCACCAGCCGCCACTGCTCCTCAAACTGAGAATCCTATATATTGGGCCTCCCAAAACGCAGAACATCTAACGATAAGGAATCCGTCCTTCACAAGCCTCACAAACCTATATCTTGGAAACAATGATGCTAGTGGCCACGCATACAGTATCTCACAAAAGTGAGTATACCCCTCACATTTTTGTAAATATTTTATTATATCTTTTCATCTGACAACTAGTGATGGACGAACTTCCGACGGGACTTTACGCGAACGCGAACCACAAACGCGGCCAAAAGTTTGCAGCGGACCCCATTGAATTTAATGGCAGGCGAACCTTAAAAACCTCCAGGTCATATTTTCAGCCACAAAATACTTACTAGCTGTGCACACATAGTCCCACAACATGGACACTGACATAACAAAAGTATTAAGTGAATCTGGGATCGACAACGACAAGCATTCTTTTTTTATCTGTGAAATTGTGACAATTCAGGAGCGCATGAAGGCCATGGAGGAGAGGCAAGGTCAGGGCAGGCTATGAAGGGGGTGCAGGAGATAATCAGTGCCACAGTCAGGGCAGTGCAGTCCTGTGCCAGTGTCCCAGTGTACCAACCTGTGCTTGAGCCCCTCCCTCTGCCTGGCCCTTACCCCCACCTATGCAGGGCTCCACTGCGGTGATCCGGAGGTGCCAGTCCAGTGCTGATCCTCAGCCATGGTGCTAGCACTGCCTGCTGATTGGCTTCTCCGCTGCTATCTCCCTCACTGTCTGACACCAGCACTGAGATAGAACACTGACACCAGCACCACGATAGAGACTGAGCACTGACACCAGCACCGTGATAGAGAGTGCTGACACCAGCACTGAGATAGAAAGCACTGACACCAGCACTGTGATAGAGAGCACTGACACCAGCACCGAGATGGAGAGCACTGACACCCGCACAGAGGTAGAGAGCACTGACACCAGCGCCGTGATAGAGAGCACTGACACCAGCAATGTGATAGAGAGCACTGACACCAGCACCGAGATAGAGAGCACTGACACCAGCACCGTGATAGAGAGCACTGACACCAGCCCAGAGATAGAGAGCACTGACACCAGCACCGAGATAGAGAGCACTGACACCAGTACTGAGATAGAGAGCACTGACACCACACCAGCACTGTGATAGAGAGCGCTGACACCATACCAGCACCGAGATAGAGAGCACTGATACCAGCAACTCGCTGCGTGACCCAAAAATATGACACCGCTCAACCTCTTCAAACAGGTGGGTACGGGCATATAGAAAAAAGGTCTGTGTGCTAGATTAAATAAATCGTTTATAGAGTTATTGATATACATGGTCTACTGGTCACATGTGTTGAATTCCTCCGAGATCCATGCCTCATTCATTTTTATAAATGTGAGGTAGTCAACACTGTCGTGAGCTAGGCGAGTGCGCTTATTGGTCACGATCCCCCCTGCTGCGCTGAATGTCCTTTCGGATAGGACACTGGACGAGGGGCAAGCCAACAGTTCCATTGCAAATTGGGCAAGCTCTGGCCAGAGGTCAAGCCTGCCCACCCAGTAGTCCAGGGGTTCATCACTTCTCAGAGCGTCCACATCGGCTGTCAGTCTAGGCGTTCCCTGATGCTGGATCCGGATGAGACCTGTCGATGGGTCGGCTGAAAGAATGACCTCATATCAGAAGTCGCCAACACATCTTCAAACTGCCCTCTTCTTGCAGGCGCTGTTGGATTGGTACCCGCAACTCTTTCTCTGGGAGTGGGAATTCCTCCTCTGCCAGCACACGCAAAAGCAGAATGCATCATTTCTCGAAGCAGCTCCATTCTGACAGCCGTCTGTGATGGTGGTAACATTTCCGCCATTTTGTGTTTGTACCGGGGGTCTAAGTATGTTGCCACTCAGTACTGGTCCTTGACCTTTATGCTTTTTATACGGGGGTCCCTGTTAAAACACTGGAGCATGAAGGCCCCCATTTGCACTAAACTGGAAGCGGTGTGGTGGCCAGGCTCCTGCTCATCATCCAGGATAATGTCCTCGTTCTCCTCTCCCCATGCACGCACAACAGGGATCCCAGAAAGGTTGAAAGCATGCTCTTCTTGCTCCTCCCCATCCGCCCTGGCACCATCCTCCTCTGACTCCTCTTCAGACTACTGTTGTTGACTTGTCTCAGATAGAGTAGCCCCCCCCTGGGAATTCATCCAGCATTGCAACTTCCTCATCTTCCTGCTCCTCCACGGCTTGATCAATGACACGACGAAATGCACGCTCCATAAAGAAGGCATAAGGTACGATGTCACTGATGGCGCCATTGCTGCGACTGACCAGTTTGGTGATCTCATCAAATGGCCGCAGAAGTCTACATGCGTCGTGCATGAGCAGCCACTGGCGTGGTGAAAAAAAACCAAGCTCCCCAGAAACTGTTCTGCCGCAGAGTTCGTACAGGTAGTCGTTAACTGCACGTTTCTGCTGGAGCAGCCTATCAAGCATATAGAGGGTTGGGTTCCATCGCGTCGGGCAATCGCAAATAAGACGTCTGACTGGCAGATTGTGTTGCCGCTGAATGTCAGCAAGGTGAGCCATGGCCATGTAAGATCTTCTGAAATGGGCCGAGATTTTCCTTGCCTGCTGCATGATGTCCTGGACCCCAGGGTATTTGACAACGAATCGCTGCACGACCAAGTTTAAGACGTGTGACATGCATGGCACGTGTGTAATTTTGCCCTGTTTCAATGCGCTAAGCAGATTGGCACCATTGTCACACACCACTTTACCAATTGTCAAATTGAACGGTGTTAGCCACTGATCTGCCTGTGAACGCAAAGCTGAAAGGAGTGCAGGGCCAGTGTGGCCCTTGGCTTCCAGGCACAACAGACGCAGCACAGCATGGCAATGTCTCACCTGGCATGTCGAATAGGTTCTGGGGATCTTGGGTGGCACAGCGGAAGAGGCGCTAGCAGTGGAAAAGGAGGAGTCAGCCAAGGAGAAGAGGGAGGAGAATGGAGTAGGAGGAGGAGAAGAAGAGCCAGGCCTGCATGCAATCCGTGGCGGTAAAACCAAATCTACACGGGTGCCACAGGTTACTCCGAGTCCACCAGTTTATATGGCAGTAGTTGGCAGGCTATCAGTTCTGACAAGCCAGCCATCAACCGTTGGGCAAGAGGGTTATCCGGCGTCATTATTTTTTTTTACGCTCGAACATTTGGCCCACGGAAGCCTGCCTTTTTTCCAGAAAAACGTGAGGACGGCATGATAGCAGGTGGAGTGGAGGACAGTTGTGAGGAGAGAGGAGAAGTAGAAGACGAGGCTGGACGGTGAGAGCCTGGAGTGTGGCTTTGTGGGTTCCGTTGCTCCCACTGGGCTCAGTGATGGCAGCTCATGTGCCTTCCTAAGGTGGTCGTCCCTAGGTGAGTGTTGGGCTTACCACGACTTATGCGTTAACTGCAAAGATTGCAGATGGCAACACTATTGTCAGCAGCAGACACGTTAAAAAAAGTCCACACTGCGGAGCCATGTGCCGGCGTCCTGGGAGCGCCAGATGTGACTGTACATGGTTGATGCCTCGCTCCTGATACATTATCAGTCTGCTTTGTCCCTCCTGTGCAATCTAAGTTCCGCCTGCTTCTCCTCCCTATCTGCTGGTCCATATCTCCCTCTGAACTCCCCTCCTCTTCCCCTCTTGTGGGTACCCACGTGACATCACTAGACACGTCATCATCGACGTCACCTTCCCCACCACTATAATTAGAGATCTCGGAGTAGGCAGCAACACCGGGGACCAACCTCCTCCTTGGGCTGATCTGGGTACTGTCGTCAGACTGCTGAGTGGCGGTTGTTGCTACCTACTCTTCCTGATCCAATGCCAAGAGTGGCTGCGCATCGGCGATGTCTTGTGATGGATCGGAAAATAATTCCTGTGACTCAAGCGGAGGGTATATGGTGGTGGTGGTGTTGGTGGTAGTGTCTTTGGGGGTGCACACAGCAGAGAGTGAAGAAGAGGGTGAAGATCGAGAGGATGAGGAGGGTGCAGAAGAGTAAGGTTGAGTGAGCCACTCAACCAAGTCTGGTGCGTTCTTTGACGTAATCGAATGCACCTTCTGCAATTTCCCACATTGGCTCAAGCCTGTTGCTCCTGCCCTATCCCTACCACCCCTGCGGAAGGGCCTGCCTCTTCCTCTGCCTGTCATTTTTTAATGACCCTGTGACAAAAGTCTCTAGAGAAGTGCAGTATATGTGGAAGAAGGTATTTAACACCCTGCTTCAATCTGTCGTTTTGGAGGGCCACTGGTCTATCACACCAGTTATAATACTTTTTTCTAATTGCGTTTGTCACTCTTTGTAGTATCGCTGCAGAACTGCTCAGCAGTCACAATGCTGCACAGTGGAAATGCACTATACTATGCTTTCTATATGTGCAAGTATTTTATACGAGAATTACACCCCTATATACTGCACACCAAATAGTACACCTATACCAGTCCTTAAAAGGACCTTTGTGGACCTAATAGTAGCTAGCTAGTAGCTTATGAATTGCAGACTGTCCCTGCTCCAAACACCAAACTGTCCCTCCCTACACTGAGAAACGACAGTTGCAGAATCGGTCAGCAGCACAGCAGTGCAGTGCACTATAATATGCTTTCTATATTTGAAAGAAAGTATATTATACGTGTACAACCCTATATAATGTACACCTATACCAGGCCTTAAAAGGAATTTTGTGGACCTAGTAGCTAGTGATTTGCAGACTGTCCCTGCTCCAAACACCAAACTGTCCCTCAGTCCCTACACTGAAAAAAGACAGCTGCAGAATCGGTCAGCACTCAGCAGCACAGCAGTCAGCAGTGCACCATAATATACTTGGTATATTTGAAAGAAAGTATATTATACGTGTACAACCCTATATACTGTACACCTATACCAGTCCTTAAAAGGACATTTGTGGACCTAGTAGCTAGTGATTTGCAGACTGTCCCTGCTCCAAACACCAAACTGTCCCTCAGTCCCTACACTGATAAAAGATAGCTGCAGAATCAGTCAGCACTCAGTAGCACAGCAGTCAGCAGTGCACCATAATATACTTTCTATATTTGAAAGAAAGTATATTATACGTGTACAACCCTATATACTGTACACCTATACCAGTCCTTAAAAGGACCTTTGTGGACCTAATAGTAATAGCTAGTGGTTAAACTGACTGTCCCTGCTCCACACAGCGTCCTTTCCCTACACTGACAAAAGACAGCTGCACAATCGGTCAGCAGTGCACTCAGCAGCACAGCAGTCAGCAGCAGTGTACCAGAATATACTTTGTATATTTGAAATAAAGTATATTCTAAGTGTATTACAACCCTATATACTGTACACCTATACCAGTCCTTAAAAGGACTTTTGTGGACCTAATAGTAATAGCTAGTGATTAAACTGACTGTCCCTGCTCCACACAGCGTCCTGTCACTACACCGACAAAAGACAGAATGTAAAATGGCCGCCAGATCAGGTCTATTTATAAGGTAGGGGGTATGTCCAATTGTCCATGTGCTGAAATGTCTCAATTGGCTGTCCTGTACCCCATGATGGATGTGTCATCATGGGTCAAAGTTCTTCACAATGAAGCGCATATGTCCGCCGCACGAACAGCGCCAGAAGTCCGCCAGTTTGGCGAATCGCGAACGAGCAAAATTCGCCGCGAACCGCAAGGCCATCCCTACTGACAACACTGAAGAAATGACACCTTGCTACAATGTAAAGTAGTATGTGTACAGCTTGTATAACAGTGTAAATTTGCTGTCCCCTCAAAATAACTCAACACATAGCCATTGATGTCTAAACCGCTGACAATTTTATTTATATTTTTTATTATTTTTTACAATTTTTTAAAAGCTTTGGTGAAATATCAGCAGGGGGAATCTGCACTGCAAAGGGTGATTAGGGTGTGCTGGGAACTCAGCCAGCTCTCCTCCAATGAACAGACTTGTCCTGACATGCACAGACATTCGCTGGGAAGCTCAGTGTGCTGCTGCTTCTCCTCCCCACTCCCAGCGCTTATGCAGCTGAGAAAAAAGAAATGTGAAAAACTGTATTTATAATGATTCTTTATATCTATACAAACATGTTTTGTTTTTTATTTCTATTTTAAAATGAATGGGTTGTTTTACAAGGTGATCATTTACAAACGCTTTAAGGACCAGGCCTTTTCTGACACTTTTTGTAAAAATCTGTATTTTTTTGCTAGCAAATTACTTGGAATCCCCAAACATTATACAGTATGTTTTTAGCAGGGACCCTAGAGATTAAAATGGCGATTATTTAAATTTTTTATTTAACACAGCATTTACGCAGTGGTTTTTCAAGCAAAATTTTTTGGGACAAAATAAACTTTAAAGAATCTTAATGCACAAAAACACAATATAGAACCCAATTTTTTGGCAAAATATAAAATATGATGTTACAGCAAGTAAATAGATAACGAACATGTTACGGTTTAAAATTAGATAAATATATATATATTATATATATATAAGAGGGCCAGTATGGTGGCCCGTAATCATGGGAGGAGCCTGGAGGGTATATAATCAGACCACCCACAACGGTCTGTGTCGGTTTCAGTGCAAGGTACTGCACATCAAGGGGCCGACTCTTCTCAGCTCCCTCACGGTCGACTATCTGTGCGTCCAATCGCAGGTGCACTTCGGCTTCTTCATTCGTGGTCTCCGTCGGCGGTTCCCGCTCATGGTCGCAGATAAGTAGTATCCGAATCTTTTCATATCATGTGCAAACTTGCGGCTTATCGTGCTTACTATCCTGCACCCCTTTCGCAAAACCTACCTCTGAGTTGTTGACACTCATGTCCCGACATCTTTCGGCACAGGCATAGTACATTCATAAATTCCTTCTACCAAACATACGATTCATTCATAGATCCAAGCCTCCGAGTCGCTGTCGGTCGTTCTCCAATATCACTCGCCATAGGCTTCACTAGTTATAAAATTCACTGTTCTCATTCTTTTTTGAGATAAACAGGTATTGTTTGTATGGGTTTCTGTGGCTGATTGAGGTGTAATTAAACCCACCTGATGTCTTTCCTGCACTTGACTAGCCTGGGGGGATGGGTGGTTGATAGGTGTTTGGTTTCACAGTAAGGAATGGCATACACTCTACAACCAATTCGTATCAGATACTCCTTACTGCCAGTTTATATCAGATTCATCTCATACATTTTTTAAGCTGATTCGTGTCAAATGCATTGCACAGGCTGACTCTGCCAACTCACTGCGTGTCCACGTAGTTGTACCTTTTAGATCGGTCGTATGTCTTTATCGATTGTCCCACGCTCGGACCGCTACACACTCGCTGTTGCAGGTAGGACTTTGTTGTTACCACTCCTCTAAACTCTAGTAGTTACGTTATCATGTTCGTTTATCATGTTCATTTTGCAAAAAGTCGCACTTACGCCACCGTAAGTCTTTCTATGTCATCTTTCATGTATTTCATGCTTTCTACCCAACGCGGGTTTACTCGAGCCGTTCACTTCACGGCGATGCTGTCAAATTCGACATTTAAGCCCCTTACTCACCTCGCGTCTACGGCCGATTCGAAACTAGTCGCAACTTCGCTTCTATGTTTCGGATCCTCGGCAATCACAAAGCCCCTTCAACCGCCATCACCATTTAGTTGATTCGAACCCAGCCATATCATCGGCAATACGGTCAGATCTATCATACGAGCCCCGTAGTCACCTCACATCCATGGCCGATTCGAAACTAGTCGCAACTTCGCTTCTATGTTTCGGATCCCTGACAATCACAAAGCCCCTTCAACCGCCATCACTATTTAGTTGATTCGAACCCAGCCATATCATCGGCAATACTGTCATATCTGTCATACGAGCCCCGTAGTCACCTCACATCTATGGCCGATTCAAAATTAGTCGCAACTTCGCTTCTATGTTTCGGATCCTCTGCAATCACAAAGCCCCTTCAACCGCCATCACCATTTAGTCAATTCAAATCCAGCCATATCATCAGCAATACGGGCAGATTTGTCATACGAGCCCTGTAGTCACCTCGCATCTACGGCCGATTCGAATCTAGTCGCAACTTCGCTTCTATGTTTCGGATCATTGGCAATCACCAGCCCCTTCAACCACCATCACAATTCAATCAGTCCGAACCCAGCCATATCCTTAGCGATACGGTCGGATCCCATATATGAGCCTCTCAGTCGCATCTACGGAAGATTCGAATCTAGTCGCAGCATCGGCGCAACGATTCCAGTCCTTGCCAAACGCAACTCTAACAACCAAGCCGAATCCTGTTTTATCTCCGACTCAAATGAGTCAAATCTTTTGCAGACTATTCCATAGCTATAGCCCAGTTCAAACTAGTCACATCGACTGTACGAATTCAGCAGTACTTACGTTTGACTTTCTCAGTCTACCCATACATGATCATACACAATTCTCTCCACCAATTTGCTCAGTGTTGCGCACAGTCATTCCTACATAATCACATTTCCTCTATAAACCTTTTCTTTTGCCTTTCAACAAAGCTCCTTGCAATCGCTGCAAGCATCAATGCAATGGCTCAATATGGCCACTCATCTCCAGTAGCAACACGGCTGCTCTCCTCATTCCTACACACTTATAATTTAATTTATAGATTCAAATAAAGCTGCTTTCTTGCAATCGCTGCAAGCATCTCTGCAATAGCTTAATATGGCCACTCATCTCCAGTAGCAACACAGCTGCTCACCTCATTCATCCATTCATTCATTCTCACCTCATAATTCAAATAAAGCCGCTTCCTTGCAATCGCTGCAAGCATTTCAGCAAGTGGCTCAAACTGCCACTCATCGTCTCCAGTAGCAACACGGCTGCTCATCATTTTCTCTGTCGCTTTCCCTTTTTAGGCCAGTTAGAACACCAGTTAGTCCACCCTGCACCAGGTTCGGACAGTATCTCCCAAAAAAAAAACCAAAAAAAAAAAAAAACCATTGTCGAGGGCTTGCATCTTCACCAGGGGGCCAGCTTTGCCCCAAAGAGCTCTTTGCAATCCCCCTTGTCAAAACGAAATTCTCAGGTCACCTTACTAAAGGCTCCCTGTCAACCCAGTTCTCGACCCCAACCAGTCGACTTCACAACTAGTTCATAAAGTCAGGTGTTTAGTTCAATGGGATTCCCCCTTTCTCTTAAACACTCTTTCACTACATATTTTTACTTCACATACAGAATTTGACCTGCTCCTGAGGCGTTAGCAACTGTCACATACTTCTGTGCACTTCACTCTTTTTTCGAAGCACAAGCCTTCAATACGCAGACAAGGTCGCCTAATCTCCATACTTGCTGGCAGTGCAAGCATTAGTAGACCGAACCCACGTCAATTAACTACAGATCGCAACATTCCTACTTAGTATACCAGACTTCAGCTACCCACCCCAGTCCGCCCTGGGGCGCTCTGGTTCATTAGTCTGTGCCGAGCACAGACTGACACCCGAGCTATCGGTTACCTGGCCAGTCACCTCCTGGCTCACCTCGGTTGTCACGCATTCTTTTGAGTTTTCTAAAGTCACACTCAACAGCGCTCGAACGCAAACCAACTGTCACTATGGCTGTCGTTCCTTGTCCTATTCTTCTTGTTTCCTTCCGCCTTTCATCTTACCTACCCAAATGCAACTATCCCCTCCTACCTTTGCAACTTACCTCAAACATACGCACCCCCCCCCTTGCTTTTAGTTGACGCCATGTCGCAGGCAGACAGTGAGGACTTTGCCTCAGCCCTGCCATCACCCTTTACGGGCTCAGCAAGCGGTGGTTTACAGTCTCACAAGAGCTTGGACCAAAAAAAAAATTTTTTTCATAGCAGAACGGTGTCGCAGGAGTAAATCCTACCCTGCAGCAGGCAGGAAACCAAGCCTTTAGGCTACTGTTTCCACCGCCAGTGGCAGCCCTTCCAGGCACCACTTCAGTCTATCTTCTTTGCTACTACTGCACTCCTGGGTAATCACACTGTCAACAGCAGTCGCCGAAGTCCAAGCAGAGTGACAGCCCTGGAGGTACGCCTAGCCGTGCCCCTACCAGCTCCAGTCACCACCGTCATTCCCGTACCTTCACTTACAGATACACCCAACTTCTGCAACATCGTCTTCCCTGCACACCTTGTCCTAGCAGGACATCTAGGAGGACATCTTGGATGACAACGACGTTAACTTAGCATCCCTCCTCATAGCAGTACACAACTTGGCCTAGAACAAATCATATTCTCGGGGAGATGTCTCCGTCATCCTGAAGGCCAGAGACCCTTTACTTAATCGTAAGCTCACTGTCACAGAGTTTGTGCTGGCCTTGGGGACAGTCAGAGACATGCTAGGCAGAACAACCCCAACAGGAGAGTAGAATTGGACCCGTATCTGCATGCAGCATGTCACAAGTACACAGGGTGCCCATCCTTTGACTATCACCGCTCATTTTCAGCCAAGGCAGCAGCCAGACTCAAGGGGATCCTTTACCTCCCATCTTTTAGTGTTTCTCTTCCAGGTAAAGACCCTGACTAAATCCTTAAATTAAGATGTGCCAGCTATAGCAGATCTGCCCATGGGAATCGAATTTCTCACAAATTGGAATGGCATGCCAATGTGTATTCCCTCAGCATCTCTCTCTTCATCTCAGGTAGTCATGGTCACCACAGCCTCCACAGGTCCTCGCCTCAATTTTGGCCAAATTGGGTTGATAGGGCCATGGCCGTCAGAAATCCTCTTGATTCCTGGGTTCAGTTAGTCCTCCTCTTTGTTCGACCTCTACCCCATTGTCGCAGCAGCTCAAGTCTGGTGCAACAACTGGGCAGGACAAACAGTGACGTTCGCCACAGACAACCAAGCCACAGCCAGTATTATGAATAAAGGAGGTCCTAGTAGCTGGCCATCATGGCCTTCCTGCGCAGGCTGGTGCCACTATCCCCACAGCACCAATCTAATGTCCTATGTGTCCACATCCCAGACAAACACAATAATCTGGCTGACGCACTACCCGTTAACTTTGCTTCGTTATTTTGCAGGAACCTGGAACCGACCCGACCATGTCTCTTATCCCACACTGGTCGTAGCTAACCTCAGATTCAAACAACACTTTCACAACGCTACCTGCCTTATTAATCTTTCACCATCTCACAACACCCTGAAGGCCTACCGTGCAGCCTAGAGGTTCTATGTCAGGTTACTAGCCTCAAACCCCAGAGCAATACCAAGAGTTCTCCATCACATCCTGGTCTTCATATTATGCCACCACACATAGTTGGCATTGTCACACAATACCTTAGACCCCACTCAGCTGACATCCAGTATTTCATCCCCTTATGAGATCCTAACAAACCGTCTTGTTTGCCGCCCATACGGTCAAGACCATGTTGTGTGGTATTCACAGGCAATGACCCCAAATCAGTATCAAACGGCTACCCGTCACCAGCGCCATATTCCGAGACGTGTCTTTCATCCTGTCACATTCCCCTTTGGCTAAATTCAGCCTGGTCGTTCAAGCAGCCATCTACCTGGCTTTCTACAGCTTCTTACGCCCCAGTGAATACTGTCACCATCACAGTTGTAAAGTGTTACGTAGACGCCACCTCACACGCCATCAGACTTACTTCATCTTGCTCCTCAGGGTGTCCAAAACACAATAGTCCGGTCCAGGGGTTGACATCAAACCTTTCCAAACTCTCAAAGCCTGGTGCCCCGTGTCCATCCTAGATCAATTTTTTGGCCCATATGTTTGATCCCTTGCATGACAGCCCATTACTACCGTTCCCGATTAGTACCCCAGGCAGCAACCAGTTCATTAGTCACGTCAGGTTCCTTTTGAGCAAATTAGGCCAGGACCTTGGTCATTTTCTTGGACATTTTTTTGCATTGGAGCAGCATCAGCAGCCTCACGAAACGGGGTCCCAGTCCACGCGAACAAAGATGGGCAGGCGAGAATCCACCTGCTTTACTCGATACATCTCCAATCCACAAGTGGAAATGTCCTGAGCCTTCAGCAACTTTGCCCCGTAGTGTCTTGTTGTACATAAATTAATAATTACCTCCCTAAAGCAAATCTTTTGCGGCCTTCTCTTGGCATATCGCCCAGCAGACCAGGGCTCACCGCCCAGCTCACCAGGGCTTACCTTACAGCAGACCAAGGGCACAATTCAGGTCTATTTTATGTTGTTAGTCTTGTGACGTGTTTATGTGTTCTTTCATATCTCTTACAGCGGAGGGCTCCGACCATAAATAAGAGGGCCAGTAGGGTGGCCCGTAATTATGGGAGGAGCCTGGAGGGTATATAATCAGACCACTCACAACGGTCTGTGTCGGTTTCAGTGCAAGGTACCCACCCACCCATTTCCCTTCTCAGAGTACTTCACTTAAAACAAGTTTCTCTACAGAAACATCCATTTACTTTGTTAAGGTATGCGGCCTTCTCTTGGCATATCGCCCAGCAGACCAGGGCTCACTGCCCAGCTCACCAGGGCTTACCTTACAGCAGACCAAGGGCACAATTCAGGTCTATTTTATGTTGTTAGTCTTGTGACGTGTTTATGTGTTCTTTCATATCTCTTACAGCGGAGGGCTCCGACCATAAATAAGAGGGCCAGTAGGGTGGCCCGTAATTATGGGAGGAGCCTGGAGGGTATATAATCAGACCACTCACAACGGTCTGTGTCGGTTTCAGTGCAAGGTACCCACCCACCCATTTCCCTTCTCAGAGTACTTCACTTAAAACAAGTTTCTCTACAGAAACATCCATTTACTTTGTTAAGGTATGCGGCCTTCTCTTGGCATATCGCCCAGCAGAGCAGGGCTCACTGCCCAGCTCACCAGGGCTTACCTTACAGCAGACCAAGGGCACAATTCAGGTCTATTTTATGTTGTTAGTCTTGTGACGTGTTTATGTGTTCTTTCATATCTCTTACAGTGGAGGGCTCCGACCATAAATATATATATATATATATATATATATATATATATATATATATATATATATATATATATATATATATATATATATATATATATATATATATTGATCTGATCCTTTATAAAAAAATTAAATTGTTTAGTTCCGCCCTTGACTGAAAGTGACAATCTGGTCTCTCATCACCTCTATGGTCAGCCTTTTCCCAGGGAGATCACTCATATTCGATAGCTGCATGAAAATCGCCCCTTGCCCTCGCCCACTAATGGTGTGAAATTCAAATGAAAATTCTTAGATAAGATTTTCGAAAGAAAATTATTTGGGATTTCGACCCATGTGTGGCCGACCTTAATGAACTTATTTAAAGAAAGAAAAATAGCAGCCATGGGCCTGTATGGAAGAGGAAGAAGGTTCAGATTTTGCACCATGCTCCACTGTCTATTAGTACACATTTTGATGCATTAAATATATTCTACACAATTTGTATTCATCTGTTGGTGGTATGGTAACGTGGTATTAAACCCCAAACCAAAGATGTACTATATTGCAGCTTGTCATTCATTAGATGTGGTGGCTACAGTAGTTTTAATTTTTTTAAGCTTTTCCCCTTCTGTTTTCACCTGGTGATCTGGCCAGTAACACATCTCCTGTATTAGCATGGTCCCAGTCTGGATGAAGGAACACAAGGGGCACAGCAGACAGCAGCATTCTTATGCCCTGTACACACGATAAAATTTTCCGACAACAAAATCCATGTTTTTTTGCGACGGATGTTGACTCAAAGTTGTTTTGCATACACGCAGTCAAACAAAGTTGGTCAAAATTCCGAATGTCAAGAACGCGGTGACATACAACACGTACGACGAGCCGAGAAAAATTAAGTTCAATAGCCAGTGCTGCTCTTCTGCTTGATTCTGAGCATGCGTGTAACTTTGTGCTTCGGAATTGGGTACACACGATCAGAATTTCCGAAAACTGATTTTGTTGTCTATAAATTTGAGGACCAGCTATCAAATTTTGTGTGACAGAAATTCAGATGGAAAATGTCCGATGGAGCCTCCACACAGTCGGAATTTCCAACAACAAGCTCCTATCAAACATTTTCCGTCGGAAAATCCTATCGTGTGTACAGAGTGTTAAATGTACTAGCAGATACACAAAAAATGTAATCAAAACTCACAAATTATAATCAGTTACAGCAAACAGTTTTTTCTCCTTTTAGGATAAAAAAATTCCATGAATTAATGAAAGTGGATTATTGTGAGCACCCATACCTGGGTTAAATGGTTTGTGCTATCCCTGTAAACTGATACATCTGTAAGAGACCTTGTTCTTTTGAAAAACAACATAATTACTGGCTGGATCAACATAAGAAAATAGAAGAAAGAAAGCCTATAAAAGAAAACAAATGCAGCCATCACATCTAAGAATTGGAAAAAGTATTCATACTCCTTGAAATTTTCCACATTTTCTCATGTTACAACCAAAAACGTAAATGTATTTTATTGGGATTTTATGTGATAGACCTACACAAAGTGGCACATAATTGTGAAGTGGAAGGAAAATGATAAATGGTTTCCAAAATATTTTACAAATAAATATCTGAAAAGTGTGGCGTGCATTTGTATGCAGCCCCCTTTACTCTGATACCCCTAACTAAAATCTAGTGAAACCAATTGCCTTCAAAAGTCACCTAATTAGTAAATAGAGTCCACTTGTGATTAATTTAATCTCGGTATAAATACTGCTGTTCTGTGAAACCCTCAGAGGTTTATTAGAGAACCTTAGGGAACAAACACCATAATGAAGGCCAAGGAACACACCAGACAGGTCAGGAATAAAGTTGTAGAGAAGTTTAAAGCAGGGTTAGGCTATAAAAAAAAATGCCAAGCTTTGAACATCTCACGATGCATTGTTCAATCCATCATCTAAAAATGGAAAGAGTATGGCACAACTACAAACCTACCAAGACATGGCTGTCCACCTAAACTGAAAGGCCAGGCAGGGAGAGCAGTAATCAGAGAAGCAGCCAAGAGGCCCATGGTAACTCTGGAGGAGCTGCAGAGATCCATAGTTCAGGTGAGAGAATCCATCCACAGGACAACTATTAGTCATGCATTCCACAATTCTGGCCTTTATGGAAGAGTGGCAAGAAGAAACCCATTGTTGAAAGAAACCCATAAGAAGTCCCATTTGCAGTTTGCCAGAAGCCATGTGGGGGGACACAGCAAACATGTGGAAGAAGGTGACCTGGTCAGATGAGACCAAAATTTAATGTTTTGGCTTGAAAGCAAAATGCTATGTGTGGTGAAAAACGAACACTGCACATCACTCTGAATACACCATCCCCACCATGAAACATGGTGGTGGCAGCATCATGTTGTAGGGATGCTTTTCTTCAGCAGGGACAGGGAAGCTGGTCAGAGTTGATGGGAAGATGGATGGAGACAAATACATGGCAATCTTAGAAGAAAACCTGTTAGAGTCTGCAAAAGACTTGAGACTGGGGCAGAAATTCACCTTCCAGCAAGACGACGACCCTAAACATATAGCCAGAGCTACATTGAAATGGTTTAGATCCAGGGCCGTCTTTAAGGCAGGGCAAAAGGGGCAGCTGCCCTGGGCCATGTCATTGTTGTGGGGCCCAAAACTTGCGAACTATCCAGGTTTCAATTCCATTGTCCCTGGAAGTTTTATTCCTGTGCTGTGTCCCAATATCTCAGTGTGAATTGCTGGTACTAATGCTGCCCAGCTCTGCCCTATTTTTGTGTGCAGATGACTCACCTGCAGACCCTGTGTTTACATGTAAATAACCGGCATTCATATGTAAATAACGGTGACAATACTGAGTAAATAGCTGCGGCTGGCAGCATTGATATGTAAATAGAGGCGGCATTCCTATGTATATCATGCTCCCCTGCTGTGAGGAGGTGATGTGCTGTAACCTCTAGCAACTAATCAGTGAGCCGTAATGTGTGCTGTAACCTCTAGCAACTAGTCAGTAAGCAGTAATGATATGCTGTAACTGCTGGCAACCAATTCGCAATTGCTGCCTGATCTGATATGGAAAACTGATTTTAAGTCAAGCTGCTATTTATTGTATGTCTCAGAGTAGCAGTTATTGTTTGTAAAGAACATTTTTTTTTTAGTTTGAGCATATTGCTTATGTGACCTTAATTAACTTTACAGTTTAGCACCTTAAAAGTCCCGGGGTTTTGTTTTAAAACCTCAGTGTCCTTCCTTGCTTTGTTTATGTCTCAGAGTAGGTGGAGAGGGAAATTGCATGGGGGGGTGGGGCACCCAGAAAAATGTTGCCCAGGGTCCAATCTATATTAAAGACGGCCCTGTTTAGATCAAAGCATATTCTTGTGTTAGAATGGCCCAATCAAAGTCCAGACCTAAATCCAATTGAGAACCTGTGGCAAGACTTGAAAATTCCTGTTCACTGAAGCTCTCCATCCAGTCTGACAGAGCGTAAGCTATTTTGCAAAGAAGAATGGGCAAAAACATCCCTCCGTAGATGAGCAAAGCTGGTAGAGACATCCCCAAAAAGACTTGCAGCTGTAATTGCAGAGAAAGGTGGTCCTACAAAGTATTGACTCGGAGGGGGTGAATACAAATGCACGCCATACTTTTCACATATTTATTTGTAAAAAATTTGGAAAACCATTTATTATTTTCATTCCACTTCGTAATTATGTGCCACTTTATGTTGGTCTATCACAAAAAAAAAATCTAAATAAAAGACATTTACGTTTTTGGTTGTACCATGACAACATGTGGAAAATTTCAAGGGGTATGAATACCTTTTCAAGGCACTGTAAATGTTTGCTTTTGAGTTTGAGTTTCTGACCAAGCACTATTTAAAAGTGTTTGGACACAGTTCTTTATCTCTTTATCTCAGGGTATATATGTTAGTGTATGTCATTATATAGAGTATGTACAATGGAAATATTTGTTTGTTAAGAGTACCTATGCACTACATTCATTTATATGTGTTTTTTAAAAT